>NC_081408.1:80161595-80472733 GCF_030272615.1 Cryptomeria japonica | reverse complement strand
CATCCATGTCCTCTCTCACTCTTCTTCTCATGGATCACCTAAAAAAAGCACAACTAGAATGTGATATCCATATCTTCCCTTTTCTTCTCATCATGAGCTCAGATCTTGGTTATTTGTAGTTCATGGCTTGATGCATGCTCTTGCTCTTTTTATGTGTTCACTTGTGTCCTTGTGATGAAATTTCAAGAATGATATTAGTGGTTGAGACATTTTAATTATTGAGGTCTCTTCAACTAGTTGACTTGAGGTCTTGTTTTTGTTTTTAACTTTTATATTGTGTATTTTTGTCTTTTGTCTTTATTTGTCTTTTTTTGCCTATTTTGTCTTGTTTTGTGGTGCCCCTGCATGTGATTGTTGTGAGTTAAGATCCTAAGATTAGGTACTTGGTTCCTCAAAATCAGTGATGTCTTATACTCCTTGTGATCTTGCTCCTAATTGCTCCTCTCTTTCATATTTCATCTACTTTACCATGAGTATTTTCATAGGCTCATACTCCCATTAAAGTGGGGGCTAAATGTACCATCATAAATTGTCATTGGTCCAATTTGCACCTCATGTTTGTGCTCTTATTTTAGGTTGTCTTATCCCCATCCCCTCTCTATGTCCGATTTGTGCTAATTATCCAAATTTAATGTCATGAGACAATCTGTTGTGGGTCCCCACAAAGTGGTACCCACCTCCCTGTCATCTTGTTTTGGCCCCATTTGGAATGGAACCAAGGTGTTGGTACATCCTCTGTCTAGACCACAGTGCCCTAAAATGCCATGGTCCTCCTCAAATGGGCCCAAATTTGAAATAGGGTAGGTGTTGTATTTCCCTGGCAAAAAATTCATCCCTGTGGCTATACATGACGATTGGAGGTCAACCTAATTATAAGTAATTTTACCTAGAAACCCCTATATAAATACATTCTATCAATTCATTTGTCATTCATCATCTATATATAACATTCATACATCCATGAACCATTCATTATCAAGCATTTTTAAGAGATCTTCAAGGTTACATATTCTTTATTCAACCATTGTGGAGCAGAATTAAATCAATCTTATGTAAGCATGTGCGTATGATTAGGGTTTTGTGGTTTATCATGCCATTTCATACAACATTTATGATTACATTCAAAGAGAAAATCATCATCATCAATAATAAAAAATCTAAGGTATATCTATTTAGCATTTATTTCAGTATATGCATTAATTCATTCAAGGAAACCCATATTTCCAACAATTTCTCTCGTATTCCTATGTGCAAGAAACAAGCACAGAGGTGCATGCAGGGATGATCGACAAAAATTCACAAAGATGAACAGGTTTATCTTTTGATGGTAGGAGAAATTTGAAGGACCATGGCAAATTGATACTACCTAGTTTTGAAAAAAATCAACCCAAACTTCTAGGAATAGATTTGTGACATCTTATTTTTGCCCAGATCTAGGTTGTTGGTTCTCGTACGACATCTGTAGCTCACTATTTTTGCCCGATCTCTTCGATAAATTACCTATTTTTCCCTAATCTTCAACAATCTAATTCAATTCAATCAAGGAGGAGAAGGCCCTATCCAAGGAGCCTAAAATCTGATTAGAATCTTGTTCTTGCAAGGCTAGATCTATTAGATTCCTCTCTTCCCCAATGTAATTGGTTAACTAGGTCATTTAAGGTTTTTATTATCTTAATTTAACCCTAACCTTAATTTTCCACCATTACAAGAGATAAGTATAGAGAGAGGTATAGAGAGAGAGGGAGAGGGAGGGATAACCAAGGGGGTAGAAATATACATGGACATTAACATGGAGGTAGAGTGATAAACAAAATATTTGTGCATACATGTTATAGAGAGATGTGGAGAAATAGAGAGGGAGATAGATATATATAAATAGATAGATAGGGAGAAGAAGAAGGATGGAGGGAGATAAATAGAGGATAAATAATGACAATGTTTTCTAAATATTAACAAAAATAATGATAGTGAAGGGTTAATGTGAGAGGAACTCAAAAAAATGCAACAATCATTGCAATATATGGCGTGTGTATGTGAAAGAGAGGTTATATGAGATAGAGATAAAGATGGAGCAGGAGAGGGAGGGAGAGAAGATGACGAAAGAGGGATATAGAAAGGGTAGACCTAAGAGAGAGGAGAGTTGGGAGAGAGGGAGATATGATCAATGTGTGGAGAGGGAAAGGGAATGGATATATATAGATAGAGAGAAATATAGAGAGATGAGAAGAAGAATAGGTAAAGGAGATAAGGAGAGATAGAGAGATAGGGAGAGATAGGGAGAGATATCAGGAGATAGCCTGAAGATAGAGATAGAGAAAGATATGGATAGAAAGATATAGAGAGAGGGACTGAGAGGGAGATATAGATGAAGAGAGAGATACATAGAGTAGGAGAGATGGAGTGAAAGATGCAAAAAAATAAGAGAAAGAGAATGAGAGGAGAGAGGAAGTGACATGGATAGAGGGAGATATAGAGAGATAAATAGGAGTAGTGAGTAATATAGAGATACAAAGAGATACATAGATAGAGATAGAGGGGACAAGAAGTGAGAGAGAAATAAGGTCAAATATAAGCAATAGAGAGATAATTACAGAGAGAGGTATAGAGACAGAGAGGGAGAGGGAGAGATAACCAAGGGATAGAGATGGAAATGGAGTGATAAAAAAAAGGGATTTGTGTAGACATGAGTTATAGAGAGACGTGGACAGATAGAGAGGGAGGTATATATATATATATATATATATATAGAGAGAGAGAGAGAGAGAGAGAGAGAGAGAGAGAGAGAGAGAGAGAGAGAGAGAGAGAGAGAAGAAGAAGGATGGAGGGGAATAAATAGAGGATAAATAATGGCAAAATTTTCCCAAATAGTAACAAAAATATAAAAAAATGATAGTGAAGGTTTTAATGTGCCAGGAACTCAAACAATGCAACAATCAATACAATATATGTATGTGTGTGTGAGAGAGAGGTGGTGGGGAGATAGAGATAAATATGGATTATGCGAGGGATATGGAGAGGAGTGGAGATAAAGAGAGAGATTAGAGTAGGATATATAGAAGGAGAAATGAAAAGATAAATATAGACATACAAAGTGATATACAAGACAACTAGAGATGCAGTGATAGAGAGAGATAGAGATAACAAGATAAAGATAGAGGGAGAGATGAGAAGTATGGATAGATAGATGCAAAGTTCTAGGAATAGGGAGAGGGAGAGAGAGATGGATGAATAAAGTGATAAATAAAAGTAGAGATGGGGTGGAGAGAGTAAGATAGATGTAGAGATGAAAATAGAGTGATAGATGAAGAGAGACAAATAGATAGAGAGAGAGAAAGATAGTGAGCTAAAGAGAGAGATAGAAAGGAAGAGATAGAGAGAGGGGAGAGAAAGAGGAGAGAGAGGGAGAGAGATAGAGAGATATAAATGGTGAGAGAGTGATAGAAAAAAAATATAGGTGCAAGGAGCTAGAGAGAGAGAGGGAGAGAGGGGGAGAGAGAAATAGAGGGAGATAGAGGGAAGAAAAAAGAGGGATAAATAGAGATATATGGGAAGAGAAATAGAGTGAGAGATATTAGATATATGGGAAGAAAAAAGGGAGAAAGGGTTGGAGATAGAAAGATAGATAGGGGATAACGAGGGACGTGAGGGAGGGAGAAAAAATGGGAGATATGGGTAGAAGAGGGAGGGAGAGAAGATGGGGAGAAAGGAGTTAAAGAAAGGTAGAGGAGAGAGAGAGGAGAGTGGGGAGAGAGGGAGATATAGATCAATGTAGGGAGAGGGAAAGGGAGAGGGAGAGATATAGATAGAAAATGATATAGAGATATTAAGAGGGATAGACAAAGAGATAAAGAGATAGAGGTAGAAAAAAGGTATGGATATAAAGAGATAGAGAGAGTGAGAGGGATAGGGATATATATATATATAGTATATATAGACTATAGAGAGAGAGAGAGAGAGAGAGAGTGAGAGAGAGAGAGAGATGAGAGAGAGAGAGGAGAGATGAGAGAGAGAGAGAGAGAGAGAGAGAGAGAGAGAGAGAGAGAGAGAGAGAAGAGGAGAAGAGAGAGGAGAGAGAGAGATGAGAGAGAGAGAGAGCGAGAGAGAGAGAGATCGAGAGAGAGAGAGAAAGAAGAAAGGAGAGAGGATGGGGTAGAAGAGAGGAGGGATGAGGAGATGGGGAGAGACGGATAAAGAAAGGTAGAGGAGAGAGAGGAGAGTGTGAGAGATTGGTGTATGGAGAGGGAAAGGGAGGGGGAGAGATATAGATATAAACCAATATAGAGAGATGAAGAGGGATAGGTAAAGAGATAAGAAGATAGGGAGAGATAGAGTAAGGAGAGATATAGGGAGATATGGAGATAATGGTAGAGAATGATATGGATAGAAAGAGATAGAGAGATGAGTGAGAGGGAGGATATAGACATAGAGAGATAGATATATAGAGTAGGAGAGATGATATGAAAGGTGGGAAAAAGTAAGATAGAAGAGGAGAGGGGAGGGGAGGGGAGATAGGGAGCGATATGGATAAAGGGATATATAAAGAGATAAATAGGGATAGGGAGAGATAGAGAGATAGAGAAAGATAAGGAGATAGAGATAGATGGGGCATGAGAGAGAGAAATAAGGTTAGAGACAAGTAATTGGGAGATAAATATAGAGAGAGGTATAGAGAGAGATGGAGAGAGGGAGAGATAACCAAGGGGGATAGAGATGGAGATAGAGATAGAGTGATAAATAAGGGATTTGTGTATACATGAGTTATAGATAGATGTAGAGAGATATAAAGGAAGATAGATAAATATAAATAGATAGAGAGGGAGGAAGAAGGATGTAGGAGATAAATAAAGGAGAAATAATGACAACGTTTTCCCAAATAGTAACAAAATACAAAAATAATGACAGTGAAGGGTTAATGTAATAGGAACTTAAAACAAGCAACATTCAATGCAATATATGTGATAGGAATTCATTCAACAGATCAAGAAACAATTTTCCAATGCTCATTTTATTATTACAACACAAAATGAAATATTTACAAAATGCAAAAGCTCATATTGTTCAATCTTTGCAATCAAATCATTGACTCAATCCTTGCACGTATTATAGCTACTCTACCCCAAAATTCCAAGTGTCTAGTTTCTTTCAAATCAAAATTATTTTATGATCTATCAATCCCAAAACTTCATTTTTCCCAATCTATTATGTCAAGCCCAATCCCTTTCCAATCCAATTCAATTGATCTCACCCTCTTCGATCACTTATATCTTGTGATCAATGTCTCTTTTTTGCACCTCCTAAGCATCCACCAAAACCTCCTACTTGTACCCTATTTTTTGCTTCTTTTTTTCCACACGAACTCCCTGTCTCATCAATCCTTCATTGTTGCTTCTCTTTCCCACATTCATAACAGTCCCCCCAATGGAGACTGCTTTGCCAAACTTAGAACTACCAATCGAAACTTGCAATGAATTGTCCCAAAATTGAATCTAGAAAATGGTATAATGATGGGAGATTGAGTGATCCCAAATTCCCCTCCAACAAATATGGTCAAACAAGATCCCATAAATTTAAACATGTAAAGAGATTGAGTCCTGCCACTGAGCAAGCTAAAATTTTGTAATAATGAACAACCCAAACAAGAAGAATGAAACATGGGTCAATGCTCTTGCATCAGGAAATAATTAGAGAGATATAGAATGAGGGAGTGATGGATAGAAAGGGAGAGAGGAGAGAGATGAATAGAAAGAGCAAGAGATATGGATAGAAAGAAAATATAGAGATATATAACTTGCTAATGTAGGAGCATTAGGAGGTTGCCAATAAGATAAAGGTGAATGCGTAGCAATTTGGGAAATTATTGCAAAGTTACAATGTTGGCATTAAAAATATGGGGACATTCAATTTGGGAATGGATAAGATGAAAAAATATGTTGAAGGTATGAGCATGTAACCAAAGAGTCATACTTCAAACAATAGGTAAATTGACATCAAGTGAATTTTATTTTAAATGATTTGGAAAAGTGAAATGTCTTCTTGTGGGAAAGAGTTGAAGAAGTAGATACGTGACATTTTGGGGAAAAGATGATTATGTGCAAACAAAAAACTAGTTTCAAATGAAGGAAAAGAGGTCTACGTAGAAGCCCAAAAGGCATAAGTTAAAAAAACATCAAACAAAAAAATAGAGAAAAGAAGGGCTATGTGGGATTTGGAAGGAAGTGTGAAGGTCATAGGAAAAGAGAGGTTGTGTAACCCTAGAGGAATAAGGGAGATTCATTGTTAAAAAAAGCATTGGATAAAAAGAAAATTGTTACACCAAGATTTCAAAAAAGGGGGGAAAAGATATGAAGAAATAGAGAGAATTAAGAATAACGATAATATATAAATAAAGTTTGTTGTGAAGAGGTGAGGAATAGGAAGAGTGTTTGACATAGTAGAAAATAAGTAGCTCATATCAATTGGAAAGGAGAAGGGCAGGCATAGGGGAGTTAATTTTTGAACTTGCAGTTTAATCTTAGAATAAAAAAACAATAAAAACAGTGTGAGGAAATGACTAGTGAAGAGCATGAAGAAAGAAGAGGAGGCCATGTGGAAATGTCACCAAAGACGTAGATGTGAGAAGTCTTTGGCTTCAAAATGAATAGAGAAATGTAGAGAATGTCATAGATGTTGTATATGCAAGTGCAAGAAGAAAGAGGTTATGTGAAGGACATATATTGTGAATTATTTTACATATGTAAGTTTTTTAGATGAATTGAATAGAGTGATAAATGTTTGTTGCAATCTTTGTTTGGATAGCATTTAAATTTAGGGAAAAATATTGCATGTATGATTTGTGAGTTGTGGCTGAGTTTTGTGAGGAAAGAGGGGCATTGTGTCAAATGGTACCAGAGAAAGTGATCTTTAGTGTGTGGACAAATTGTCGAACATGAAGTAGTCTACACCAGGACCCGAGGGTGGAGTTGCATAAATAGATCACCAATTGTGAGGTAATTTACACTTGAAATAAATAAGCACTTGTGGAGAGCTCAAAAGAATCATTACGTGTGTGTGAATTCTTGAGAGATTGAGAGCTAGGAAGCCACAAAGGAAAGTGTTATGCAAATTGTAGAGAATAAAAAGTGATGGTGAAAGATTGCAATAGTTGAGATGAAGATATACATGTGGAAGCCCATAATTTCAAAGGGCTGGAGGTAGTATTAGAAAAGGAAGATTTTGGGGATGTTGGATGAGTTGGTTGATACAAATGCAAGATTGGATAGGTTGGAAGCTTTATAGTGTGGAAATGTTGTCAAGAACAAGGAGAAGAAAGGAGTTACAATAGAAGCATGTCTTTTGAAAGACATGAAAGAGAAAAGTATTGAAGATGGGGAGAAGAATGAGTATTAAAAAATATGTGGAGGTCATATATCTGATAAAAAACCTAACAAGTAAGATTCATTGCTTGCGAAGGATATCACGAAGATAAAGGAGATATTTGAATCAAATGAGAACCTTAAGAAGAATGAAAGTGAAAACCTGGTGAAAGAAAAAATAGAAGATGATGATGAGAAAAAAAATGTAGTTGAGCTTCTTGAAGATGTTGTATCAAAGGAGAAGAAGATTGCAGAGGTCGTGGGTGAATTTGTTTTTGTGTAATTACAAAAATGATGTTAAGTGGTATGCAAAAAGAATGGAAGAGATGGTGAATGTAGTTGCAGTTGCAAATTGGTGGAGGAGATCAGTCTATGGTAGGTTAAAACCCACAAGAGAATAGATGAGAGAAGAGAGTAATTAGTGGAGATGGTCAATTTATGGTGTGTTGGATCCCATGAAGGAGAAGACTAGAGGAGAAATACTTTAGAAAAGGAGAACAAAAAATAGTGGGTGTGAATCGACAAGAAGAGAGGAGAGTAGTGAGAAGGGTTGTGAAAGGAGGATGAAAAGAAAACTATTACACCAAGATTTTATAAGGAAGGTGGGGGGGGAACGTGAGGAAATAGAGAGAATGAAGAATAAAGATAATATTAAAATAAAGTTTGTTGTGCACATGTGAGGAATAAGAAGAGTGTTTGGTGTGGTAAAAAAGAAGCAGCTACTAGCAGTTGGAAAGGAGAAGGGCCGGTGTAGGGGAGTTAATTTTTGAACCTACAATTTAATATTGCACAATACAAAACAATAAAAATAGCGTGAGGAAATAAGTAGTGAAAACCATGAGAAAAGAAGAGGAGGCCACATAAAAATGTTACCAGAGGCAAAGAAGTGAGAAGGCTTTGGTTTAAAAATGAATAGAGAAATGCAGAGGATTCCATAGATGTTGTATATGCAAGTGCAAGAAGAAAGAGGCCATGTGAAGGCCATATATTGTGAATTGTTTTAAAAATGTAATTTTTTTAGATGAATTGAATAAAGTGATCAATGTTGCAATCTCTTTTTGGATAGTATTTAAATTTAGGGTAGAGTATTGCATGTATGATTTGTGAGTTATGTATGAGTTTTGTGAGGCAAGAGGGGCCTTGCATCACTTGGAAAAGATGGAGGGGGTGAGAGAGTGAAGAGATGGAAGGATAGATGGAAGGAGAGAGGGAATGAGAGAGGGAAGGAGAGAAGGAGATAATGTGAGGGGAACATGGAGAGAGAAAGATAAAGATATATGAAGGGATATATAGAAAGAGGCGTAGAGAGGGATATAAAGATATATGAAGTGATATATAGAGAGAGGGGTAGAGAGGAATATATATATATATATATTTATTTATAATAAGAGAGATAAATATGGGAGAGATATAAAGATGGGAAGGAGAAATAGGGAATGTGTGTGTGTGTGTGTGTGTGTGAGAGAGAGAGAGAGAGAGAGAGAGAGAGAGAGAGAGAGAGAGAGAGAGAGAGAGAGAGAGAGAGAGAGAGAGAGAGAGAGAGAGAGAGAGAGAGAGAGAGAGATGGAGAGCATGTGATAGAGAGAGAGAGAGAGAGAGAGAGAGAGAGAGAGAGAGAGAGAGAGAGAGAGAGAGAGAGAGAGAGAGAGAGAGAGAAATATATAAATAGATAGAGAGAGAGAGAGGAAGGAAGGGAGAGAGGGAGAGAGATATATAAGGATAGAAAGAGGGAAATATATAGAGATATATAATGTGAAAGAGAGAGGGTAAAGAGAGAGATGTTGAGAGGCAAGGAGACAATAATAATGGATAAAGAGAGAGAGAGGGGCTAGGGGGAGGGGGCATAGATATAGATAGAGAAATATATCTATATAGATAGATATATATGGCAAGAGAAAGATAAAGCTTTAATTATCGTTTGTAATTTCATAAAAAGACATAAATAAAAATAAATAAAAATTAAACTTAATGACAAATTAAACCTAAAAAAATAAGAAGAATAACAGTAAGAATAATTTTTTTTCCTTTTTTAACAAATATCTTTTTCCTTTTCAAAACTTAAAAAACAAATTCCACGTGGTGGCAACGACTACTTGATTATATTGTAATAAAAATATTTGTTGTAATCCTTGATTGGTATTAATATTTACGTAATATTAACTATAACTCTCACTACAATAAAATAGTATTAATAAATATAATATAATATAAACATTATAGTAAATATATATAATTTTCTAGCCCGCATGGGTAGGTGAGTTGGCTTGGGTGGTGGGTTTTCTCCCCATTGGTCTCAGGTTCGACTCCCTCTTGGGTTTAAGAGGGAGAACTTGTTGTGGGCTTTGGCTTCTCCCCCTAGACGACTAGTCTCGCCTCAGCTCTCCCCTTCCTAGCCTCAACTTGGCAATAAAGTAAGCCCAAGGTAAGGCAAGTTGGGTCGCTAGGCTGGGTCGCGAGGATACCCCTAGTGTATAAAAAAAAAACATTTTTCTTAAAAAACATAATTCTAATTTAATTAAAAATATAATCTATATAATTATAGCTATAATGAACGAATTAATCTTAAACTTAATTATTAAATATTAATTTAAGATTATATTTTATATATCTAATGAATTCTTGTTGGGTGAAAAATTTGTAAATTGATGAAGGTTCACAAAATGCGTGTTTTATGATAGCACATGTGATGATATATCTCAAAAGGCAAGATATAACCCATCCTAATTATAAGGGAAGGCTCCCCCTTTCTATTGCAATTACTTTCTATTTTACCTACCTACTAACTTTACACCAAGGTACAATAACAACTTAGTCTTATTCTTTTAGAACTAGTTACATCCAATTCTCTTTTAAGAATAGATTTTCCCTTTACTTAAACAACTTGAAACTTGTAGTAATATTAAGCTAATTTACCTCAAAAGTAAAATGTTCGTGAAAGGACAAAGTCTTTCGTTACTTACCTTTTTCTGAAAATGACCTAGGGACAAGAATTTGCACACCTAACAACTCAAAGATTCTTTCTATGTACTAAAACTCCTATCAGCCACTATAACCCAAATATATTGTTAGCTCAAAGATTCACAAATTGCACAGTGAAGGAATGACACCATTTCAAATGTTTCGTCAGGATCATAATCTTCAAACTTCAACCGGGCTTCAAAATCCTTTTCTTGTGTTTCAAGCTCCTGGGAGAATTCGTCTATGGTATTATCTATCTCCGCTCTTACAGTATCAAGATTGTTGATAATGGTGCAGGCCAAACTTATGAGTCGGCTCAACATCTAATCCATCCATTCCCCTACAACTCTGCTCCGTAATGTTGCTTGCTCAGACCTTTTTACAAATTTTTCATCAAAAGATGAGGCTATTAGATCAATATCTTCTGAAAACTTTGTCACTTTGATAAGAATTGAGGTGAGTTGCTCAATTCAAGCCCAAAGTTGATCATTTTTTACCTTATCTTTATCATACCTAGCCAAAAGATCCTTCGAAGCTGATATTGCATCTCTTGAAGCAAAATCATGGGTTTACTTTCCTAATTCAATACTCTGAATAACATAGTCTGAATCATGGACTTGACCAATCATGGACTTAACCAATAACTGCATCTGGAGGAGGAACAACAACCTCAACATACTTGTTCTTATTCTTATCGACCTTTACCCTTGACAAAGTTTTAGTTTTCTTGACAGTCTTGGGTTTAATAGGAACAAATTGACTCAAATCAAAATCTTTAGGAGACACAACTTGCTTCTTTCTTTTTGGTGCATTGGACATCAACCAAGGTGGTAAAGTTGAATCATCATCCTCACCTAGTATCATATCCTGAGAGGGATTGAGAGAATCCTGACCGGTGGTGGTCACAATAGGAGAGGTCACGGTGACTACATTTGCAGGATTTTCAAGAGATGATTCATTAGACCTAGGAGCCAACTCATTCATGAATTTGTCAAAATCATCTAGCATAGTTGTAGACACTTTAGATAATGTGGGAAAAGATGACAAGACATTCTCAATGTTTTCATGAGGATTATCTAGAGTGGACTCACTAGCACTAGTGGAAGATACATGAATACCATATGAAGGAGAAACACAGGTAATACAAGTGACCATAGGGGGATTTGTCTCAGAAGTAGGGATAGGAACCTATGATGTAGGTGAGGAAATAGATACTTGGGGTAACGACTTATCAACTTGTGACAACTCCTCCTCATCAAACTCTCCTTGTTCCTGGTTTCTTTCTTGTTCTTCTTCAAATTGATCAACATCAATTAGTTCTTGATTAGGATGCTCACCCTCTTCTTGTTCATTTGGAATTTTTGACTCCCATGTTTCTTGAGCATTAGGAACCAATGATTCTCCTCGGTCTTTCCCTTTCTTAGTTCCAATTGTGAACTTTAGTTTGGGAACCTTGGTTGGAGTGGTGGGATCCTACTTGTTCTTAGTTCTAATTTTAGACCTTTTCTCCATTGGGCCAACAATGTCATCATCAGAACTAGAAAGAAAGGGTTTCAATGGAATACCTATACTTGAAAGACAAATATTTGTATTTGTGATAATACTTTCAAACCTCTCTCTGATGGAAGTACATTCCTTTTATGACTATTGAATGAGAGACAAAGGAGTATAGGAAACTAAGTTATTATCAACATAGGTAGAATCTAGGATATTGCCATCATCCTTTAAATCATCGGGAACATCAATGAGGTTGAACTCTTTGATTTGATCAACAATCAACTATCCATATTCAAATTTCTTTATATCATGATTAGACCTACAATTGGCCCAAACATATTCAATTTTGTGCACATGAACATAGGCTTTATTTAGCCTATTTCTCATTCCTCTGTAGTCGAAGTCCTTCCTGGATTTGAAGAACCTCATGGTCACTCTTCTCATCTCTTCTTCCATTTCTCTGGCTTTGTAAATATAATTGATGGACTACCTACCAATGGTAAGAGAGAATTTGAAACCTATTTTACAAGAACCTGATTGGGCCTCATGTACTACATTCATTTGACGAGCTAGCTTCATCAATATAATCTTATTAGATGGGTACCTAGGGAGCATGAAAGACTCGCTAAAAAAACAACCAACCCTAAGGTATGTGAACATTGGGAATTGAAGGAACATGTATCTATATTGATTGACCACCTCCCAAGTACGATCGAATACCCTTTTATTGTACAAATTCTTGTTCAACATAACCATATAATAACTAAATAATGCATCATTTACTCTTCAGAAATGAGTATGAATATTCTAAAGAACCAACTAGGAATAGTATTTATATACCTCAATCTGTCTCTTGTCACTAGTTGTAGACAAACCAAGAAAATGTCTCATTGAAGCTGCAATGTACACCAAGTATGAAGTCATGTAAAACTTGAGTGTGGTAGGTGCCTTGGTGAGATGCTCACAAATGACATCATTGATCTATTTTCCCCAAAATATCTTTTCCTTATTTTGTTTGATCACATGAATGTATCGATACATCCATTTATAGAAAGTGTTAGAAGTGGGAAGACCCTTCACCCTACTCAAAAGAGTTATCAAATAATTGACTTCTTCAATGAAGTCACATCTGGGTAGAGTTTTCAATCATCTAGCAATGGTAGGTCTTGGGTCTTGAGACAATTTTCATTCATGTTCTTTCCGCACTTGTTAGAATTTCTATCAAAATAATGATTGCATTGTGATATCAGAATATTTCTCAATACTAGGACACTTAAAAATTAAATCAATGAATTCTTCATCAAGCCTGATCAGTCTCTTCCCAGTTTCATCCTTTACACTTCTACTAATTGGATCAAAGTGATTTGCAACTGATATTACAAATTCAGGGTCCTGAGTAGACATGGGGAAAGCTGATACCAAAATAATACCAATGTTGATGATAGATTCCATCTGATGATAGGAAGGGGGCTGCTCAACCCTCTTTAGAAATTCAGCTATCTTTGTATCTCTTATATGATCAATGTTGGATATGACTAAAGACGGTGGAAAGACCAAATGGGGGTCTTGCTTCTTGAACTTTGCCCTCTTGTTTGGGGAAACCTTTGTCATTTGTGTGATAATAACACTATGAAAAAGATAATCACCAGTATTATAATGATACATTTGATCAATCTTTTTGTTCAAATGAATTGAAGAATCTTTAGAAAATGATGTATTCAAGTCATTAGGGTTTCCAAAACCCCTTTTGATAACTTGATAATCTCTAAGGTAAATCGAATGTAAAATCTTGATTTGTGTGTGTAGTAAGCAAAATTCAAGTTAGAGAAACTCAAAATCTCAGCTATGAAAAGTGAAGACAATAGGTATAAGTTAGGTTTATAAACTCGAATTAGACTTAATAAAAATGCAAAAAGGAAGGTTTTGGTTGGTGTTATAGACCCGCCAAGCACCTTAGTAATATATAAAAGTGGAGCAACATTGGCGGAGAGAGGGTCTATAAACTCACTTCACACAATTGGAAACAAAGGAAGATCGGTGCTTGCCAGAGTTATAGGTCTACCAAACACCTTGTTTGGTGTATGGCGGGTTGGTAGCCCCTCCAAACACCACATTTGGTGTTGCAAAAAATAGTGAATTAAAAATGGTGTGGATCAGGGTGGTAGACTTTCCCAACACCATTATGTGGTGTTTGGTGGGCCTATAACCCTACCCGACACCAAAAGGGGTTTTGCAAAGTGCAGAAAAAAAAGAAGGTATGGTGTGTGTCAGGGTCATAGACCCACCACACACCATAATGTGGTGTGTGACAATATGCTGTGTGGTGGGCCTACGACCCCACCACACACAACACAAAACAAGTTCAAAAGCATAAAATACTTGGCAAAAATGAATGCGGGTTGAGATTGATACTCTCCACACACCATAATGTGATGTGTGGCGGGCCTACAGTCTCACTAAACACTTTGATACAATGCAAAAATAATGATAAAACAAAATATCACCCGAGACCATTGAACCAAGTGACATCACATAGATGATGTTGTTCGGGCCAATGATCCCATGCAGTATCATACTGCGATGCAAAATTCTAAATGAGATAAGAATTCAATAAAAAAAAAAAGGGTTTCAAAAACCTAAATAGAATTGGAGAGAAAAATACATACCAGATAGGAATTCATTGAAACCTTCTCCTCTCCTGATTTCAAGCAGGTAAAAATGGATTGAATGAGAATAAAAATAACTAATGAAAGATTTAAAATTGGAGGAAAAGACTTCTATTCAAAATTCTCAACTAAGTAATTAATAACTCAAAGTGTAATAAATTTGTGCGAATTGGGTTTACAAACCCGATTTGCACCTAAAGAGGCAAAACAAACCAAAAGAGGTGTAAATCAAGTTTGTAGACCCGATTTGCACCTAAAGAGCATACTGGTGTAAATAGGGTTTAGAAACCCGATTTGCACCAAAATTTCTCACTTAAGATTAAAAGAAAAAATAGGGGAAATAAAAAGCACTTACGATAACAAGATGTCTCATAAAGCGTGCATAGAGCATCAAAACCACAGATGGGCAAAAAACTATGGGGTACCCTCAGATTTTTGAAATACAAAAATCGAGGATATCAATTCTCTATCTCCATAACATTTTTGTTGCTTCTTTCTTGAGTGAAAGGTTGTTTTAATTACGAATGATCATTGAGATGTAATCCTTGGACTCTAGTAGAGTTGATCAACTCGTACATCAAGTATAAAAAAGTTGTTGTAGAGTGAAACTCATCAAATTACAACATTTCACTTTTCTATTTTTTTTTTAATTTTATTTTTACATATTTAAGGCCCTTAAAATTGTTTTTAGGCATAAAAATGGGCAATCCTTGTAAAGGGGGGTATGACTTGGAGAAAATCCTAAACTAGCTATTCCAACTTCATATTTGGTAAAAAATATGGCACCCGGCGTTTAAAGGGACAATATCAATGGGAGTTGGCTATCATAAAGAGAATTTGTCTGTAAATACCAGCTCGATCATCTTGTCACATAAATGTGTTTTGTTTAATCATTAATTGTCATATAGTTGAATACACGTATAGGTCACTACATCTTCACTGATAAAATATACATAAAAAATCTATATTTTCACCAGTTTTCTAGAGTAGTGCAATGGAACAGGTGACTTTGAGTAGCCAATTTGTTTACTGACTTGTGGAATCCACACTATTCACAGTTATGCACAAAATTTAAATCCATATGTGAGTCACCTTCTTATATTATAAGAAGTAAAAAGTAATCCTTGGTTGAATTCTTTCAAGTTAAAGACATTGACAATGCTCTTGCAATTGCTTCTAGATTATGATGCTCTACCCTAATGTCTACAACCATTCCAACCACAAGTTCACTTCAAGATTTATAGTCCTTGTAACAACAGGTGGTCACAAAAAGTGAAAATATATCAACTACATCTTAAGAAGTCGTAGGAGAAACTATTTAGCAGTGAAAAAATGTGTGCTCTATTTTCCTTTTATATAGTGCAATTTAAAACAAGAAGAAGAGGAAGAAAAAGAGAAATCAAAATATAGAACTATTGAATTGCATTTGTTATGAAGCTCAAATTGTTAAAATGCCTAATCCCAAAAAAATAAAGCATGCAATTCTCAAAAATTAAAACCAATTAATATCACTTATAATGTCAAATCTTGGACTGTGATTAAAACCAATTCAAATCCTTGTAGGGTAACCATGGCCATAATCTAACTATATAGAATCCTATAAGATTGGGAAAGGTAGTACTCTTTAAGGTCATCACCATGTAAGACACCAATTTGATGGATAAGAATCTATTGTGACCTTTTCACACATCTGCCCATGCAAATGGGGATCCCACTTTTTGATTTTTGGGGTAGATGTTTTAACTAGGTTGTCTTAGTTCGGTAGTAGTTTCCTAGTTCTAGCCTTTCATATTGAAAGAAAAATGTCATGTAAAAATGCAAAAGGGTGTTAAAGTTGCAAAGAAATGACCCTAAGTGTCAAGTTGCCTTAGAGTTTTGATTTTTTCTTGCTAAGTGTTGTTACAATTTTGCCTTGAAATATGAGCAAAAAGTGTTTCAAATGTTGCAAATTGATGTGATTTTTGTGTACAAGTGTTGAAAGCCCCTATAGGAGTCATTTCTCCACTCCTAGGAGGTAAATTAAGTTAAAATTGCACAAAGTCTCAATGGACTGTTGTTTTACACCCCTCAAATCAAGCTAAAATGTTAAAAGTCTCGATGGAAATAGAATTTCCACTGAACAAAATGATGAAATTTGACAAGTTTGGGATTTTAGAGTGTGAAAATCATCACAGTCCCGATGGAAGACATTTTTCCCCCATGAAATTAAATGCATAAAAGTGAATAGTCTCGACGGGAGGCATTTTTCCACTAAGCAATAAAGGTAAAAATGGGCTTTGTCCTAATGGAGCATGATTTTCCACTCCATTTTTTTTAGCAAAATAAACTATTTTAATGATGAAAATAGTCTCAGTTCTGATGAGGTTCATTTTCCCCCTCATGGAATGAATGTGCTAGTAATTTCGGGGAAAGTCTGAATGCATCAAGAATCTCCACTAAAGGTGTCCTGATGGAGGTCGTTTTTCCACTAGGTCAATAAGAGAGAAAAAGTGCATGAAGAGTGTGTGTCTCGATGACCCACACTTTTCCACCAGGCTGGTATTTTATAATATGTATCCCACATTAATTATGGAGTGGAATAAAATAAGGTAAGAATGAAGAATGAATAAACATGCAAGGACCTGAACAAGTTTAAGTGTCCAGATGGGGGTCGATTCTCCACTTGGGACAAAATTTCAAGGATATGATTAAGTTTATGAGTCTTGATGGACATCAATTTTCCACTAGAGGGGTATTTTACTAAGTTTTGCGAAGATTTTTTTCCAGTCCTGATGCAAGGCGAATTTCCACTTGGGGAAAATGTGTGAAAGGAAGTGAATTGATGATAAGTTTTATGTGTCAAGATGAAGATTGATTTTCCACTAAGTGGCTAGAAATCAACAATTACTTGAAAATTTTGGGGACAAATCAGTCCAGATGTGGATCAATTTTCCACCATTCCATTTGGTAGACAACCAAAGGTGAAAATAAAGTTAAATTTAATTGTCTCAATGAAGTTCAATTTTCCACCTAGCTGGTCAGAGTGCTTTTTTTAATCCCACATTCATTGTGGTGAAAATTGGAGGTGAAAAGATGAATAAAGAACCCAGGCCAACAACTATTATTATATCATTAAATGGCGGATTGAGCTCCAATTTAACTGGAAGAGGGAATATTAAAGATCACCATGGCTGGAGGGTGCATTTTTGTGCCCAAGGCATTGAGTGTGCCACCCTTGGGGGTGTTTGCAACAATATAGAGGGTGCCATTGTTGGCTAAAGAAACCATTATCGGACCTGAGACAACATTTCTAGCCACTGATTCAGGCCAAATGTGTCAATATTAGTCAATTAAACATAGATCACTTCAAACATATCAAGTGTGCCATGAAAGGGATGACTTCTACCTTTTGAACATGAAAACTCAACAATCAGACCTGAGACAACAAAACATCATTCATTTTTTGATTTTAAGGGTGCATTTTCAAGCTTAAGCATCAAAATCATAATTATTTTAAGTTTAAAATCAGGTTTTTTCAAGATAAATTTTCTAGATTTTGATCAAATCTCTTGTATTTTCTAGAATTTATGCTACCTAATATTGAATTTCTAGTTTTCGTGAACTTACAGGTCTGAAAACTATTTGAAATTAGAACCTTAATTAATTATGGAAAACTATTTGTTCAAATTTACCTAGCACACGTGAGAACAAATTGGGGAATATTGAAGTGTCCTGATGGGATTCGAATTTCCACTCTATCAAATGGTGGTCAAACCAACACAAAATTTCCAGAACAAAGAGTCTCAATGACGGTCAGATTTCTACTTGAGGGCAGAATTACAAAGAAAGAGCATAATTCATGAGGATTGAGGAGTCCCTATGGAGATCAAATCTCCACTCCAAGGGTAGGGTATCAAAATTAAGTGAAATTTTCTAAGAGAAAGGGGACTCTATGAGCTTCAAATTTTCATCATGAAAAATGATCATGAAGACAGTGATAAATTCAAGGACCGATTTCCCACCATGGTTGAAACAAAGTCTATCCCATAGGTGTTTACTTCAATATTTGTTTATTTTCTAGATTTTCTACAAGGAAGGGAAGCACAATAATCAAGGCTTGAGGTGAAAGAGGATGCAACTTGCAAGGATATCAAGGGATCAACCCTTCAAAGAAACAAAGGGTGAAGGATCAACTCCAAGATAAAGCAAAAGTTGATCTTGAAGGAGAGCTTGTAAATGCACTTGAAGAACTCAGAAGAGTAAGGAATGAATACAAGATATTCAAGAATGGTGCCATTGTAGAGAAGAGCTGGTTGACAAAATGTCTTGAAGAGTTTGAGAAATACATCTCAGAGTTGAAGTCCCAAGAAGGAGACACCAAGGAATGTTGGTGCAGTGATCTAGCCTTTGAGCTAGAAGTAAAAGATAAAGAATATCAAAAGCTACTTGGAGAAATGAAGGTTCTCCAAAATGACCTTGAGAAATGTCAAGATGAACTCAAGGTAAGAATCTAGTTTGATGGTAGCAGTGATGCCTTGGACAAGATGTTGAAGAAGCAAAAGCATGCCAAGGACACTAAAGGATTAGGATGTGGTACCGGTGAATGCTCCGCAAGCAAGAAGATCCCCCAAAAGGACATTTAGTTTGTCTCCTCAAGAGGAGATGACAAGGGACAAACCTTCATAGTTAGATATGCTCCAAGGAAGAAGATAGACTTGATCATAAGACAAGAATGAAGACCGGTTCTGCAAGAAGGAGGAACAATGCAGATCCTAAAGGAAAAGGGAAAATGGGAGAAGACAGCTTCACCAGAAGAAAGAACATGAGAAGACAACCTAGAAGACCTCCTACTAGAACAAGACATAGAGATGTTGTTGTCCATAAATTAAGACAAGTGTGGAAGAAGAAGGGATCTAATGGAAGACCTATAGAGAATGAACAACCCAGGATCCATTCCTAGAGAAGCAGAGATGGAGATGCCAAACCGATTAGATCACCTCATGTTTGGCAAAATAAATTTGTAAGTAATAATCCTCCTTTGTCCGGTTATTGCTTTGCATGTAATGGCTATGGTCACAGATCAAAATAATGTAGAAAGGGATCTAGAAGAAACAATATAAGATCTCATAAAAATCATGTATATGAGCATAATGTATCTAGGGGTATAAGCATGCATATCCCCTCTCCCAGTTATGCTAGGAAGAATCCATTTGTTGTTCCTAATAATGTAAATATTGTGTGTTATAACTGCAATGGATTATGCCATAGAAGTTATGAATGCAGGAAGAAGAGTATACATTCCTATGAAAACCGATGGAACAACCATGCTCAGTGTGAGAGTAGTTACATGGGATATGAGCAACATAGACCTACTTGGAAAAAGAGGAGAAATGTTCCTGCACAATCAAGGAATCCAAGGAAATCGGTAACTAGCCACAATGGCATGATTAGAAGAGGAAGAGAAAAATGGTACAATAGAAGGCTCCCAAATCATGAGATTGGCATGGACGTTGTGTGCTACTACAACACTACTTCCGGTCATGGTGCAGAATCCAGAAGTGTAGGGATCAATTAACAGGAGAAGAAGAAACCTGCTCCCTGGACTGAAAAAGGGGAAGAAAAGTGAGACCAAGCAAACATGGAGGAAGAAGCAAGAAAGTAGGACCATGGACCGACACTGTGCATTCCATACATAGGTGATATCTCCTATGGATTAAAGGAGATACATGTCTAAGGGGGAGCTAAATGCTTATCAGATCATTCACCCCCTTAGTGAAAGTAGACAAGAAGAAGAACAAGCTATTGCCCGTAAGAGGAAGAAAATGAGATGGCAGTGTGTGTGTAGTTATTGCCTTGACTACACATCGAAGATGGTTTACTGCTATAGGTGAAATGAATGGTAGCAGAGGTAATTGGGACCAGGAGATGAAGGTTAGAGGAAAGTGTCCCGGTGGAGAAGATGAACTGATATTGGACACTAGTATATGCAGCATGTTACCGACATGTGTGTTGATCAATATTGTAGGTTATGTAAGTCAACGAGTTGAGGGATCATTGCAATAACTCTGGTAGCTTGGATGGATGAGGTTATGTCTCAGGTGTTATTGAAAAGGACCTGGAAGACATGTGTTGGTCCCGTAGCTAATCTTATGTGCATACTTATTTATGGGTCAACCAATTGGATATGTGACCCACAGTTGGCATTGTGGTCATGATGGTAGATGTTACAGGTATAGATGTGAGTCCTGGTTTAGGACCTGACTGAATTGATGAAGATCAAAGGTCTGTGTTTCAAGGGGAGTTCAGGGCCATACTTCAGATTAATATCAGATATATTGAATACAAAAGCAGATCAAGCAGATGCTTGACAATATTGGAAAATAAATTGCTCATCTGACTATGGGTCATCTGTTAAAAGTAAGAGAAGTTTGGCAAACTGGTAGGATCACATCCACATGAAAAGAAATTCATTTCCTCAAATGGTTATGAGAGACCGATGTATATTGATCAAGGGGTGTTTTTGTACCGATGTATAGCTGACATCATAGACCCTTTGCCATTGTTGTCAAAGGGGGAGAAAGAAAGTTTTAGTATCCTGGATACTACATGTATTGACATCAATGCCAAAGGGGGTGATTGTTGGCATTGTATTGTCATCGAGTCAACCAGTATAGAAGGACAACTAGTATGAGAGTATTTTTGACATGAAGTCCTTGATATCAACTAAGTGTTGTGGTCACCGGTAAAGAAGAGAATGTAATTCAAAGGAATGACCACTGGAGTCATTGGTACACAAGTTAGTATTTGACTTGTGTGGAAGATGTGGATAGGTTACCCGTACAGTCTAACATTGGTAAGGAAAGGATGTCAACTTATAAGAGATGTGTTGACAGTGAGCAGTTGCCAACCGACAAGCTTATCACCAGTGTACAAGCAGGATGAGTGAGGTGCTTGAGTTGTTGCTTGTGATGAAGAGGCGAAATGTTACTAAAGATCACATAAACACCGTAGGTGATGTACACTTGCCAACCAGAAAGCATGTGCTTGACATGCTAGAAAAAGGCTAGCCACTGAAGAAGGGTATACTGACATAAAGGGTGAAGTCATCCAATAGGACTCCCACCAGAAGAAGATGATATCATAGGTTGGAGTTTGGACTGCTGCAAGATAGTGAGGTACACAAAGGGGATGTCTACTCGGTTCTATGTAGGAGATGTATATGCTCACACAAGGTGATCACACTTGTGCAATGCTGATAGCAGATGGTAAGTGTGTGGTTTACATCGGATCTACTGGTGAATCACTAAGATGTCACGGGTGCATGAAATCAAAGATATGCACTAGATCATAAAGTGTAGGCATGGTGTGCTACTGGGACAAAGGAAGGAGAATTGAGTTAATGAGTTTGTCACTCTGACAAAACGGTAAATATGTGACTTAGTCAAATGATGCTTGAGGCTCTACAGTAACACACATGGAGTTACCAGGATGCAGATTGAAAAAAGGTGTTGCCTCAGTGCATTATGTTAAAGAATGATGACATGGAGTCATCTAGGTGGTTATCGATATGCAAAGAAGTGCAGAAGCAAAAGGCCCTTATCAGCTGATGATGAACATGATGCATGTGGTGAACCATCATTTTTGGATGACTAGACAAAGGTACTACACTAGCAAGACCAAGATGTCATTGGCAAGAAGGTTAACGGGCAAGGTGATTTGTGTCGTAGGTTTAATGGATCGGTAGGTGTATACTGGTTAAGTGTGTGATAAGTGACTAAGCATGAACCAAATCAGTGAGCAGAGGTGGATACCAACAGTGATGCCATGTGGAGGTGAAGTGGTGAACTTGCACAGGTCGGTGTAGAGTGACGATGAGGTAGTTGGCAGTTGGTCCAACATTAATGGTGACTGTGAAGCTTGAGGGATGATTGCAGAGGGGTTGCGGCTCAAGGCAGGATGAATCTGACCATATCCATGGCGTGCACTAATTGATGCAGATTGTCTTGATGTAGAGGAAGAAGATTAATGATAAGTTGAAATTGATAGATAATTCTTTAAAGAAATATACACATATTTATAAAGTATGTTGTAACACAAATGTTCTTACATTTAATTTGGATAAGAAGATTAAGGAATCTCAGGAGAAAATTGCAGGTATAGCCAATTCTTTTGAAGGATTGAATTCATTGACTACATCCATTGATGGTCAGATTTTGGTTTTAGAAGCCCAAGTTTCTGCCCTTGAGAAAGAAAAAGGCAAAATTATAAGAAGATTAAAAAGTATTAGAGGTTTGGTGAGTCCCCGGTTGGATTCACTTAGTGTACATAAGAAGGAGTGTATAGATCTAGTTGGTAAGCCCACATCGACAAAGTTAAATAAGAAAGAGTGATTTGCCCATATGCTAAATGGACTTGTATCTATTTCCGACACTTTCAAATCTGGTTGGGATACTTATCTAGAGCTTTTGGAGAAGGCCTATCCCAAAATTTTCAAATATATTAAGCTTTGATAAGGTATTTTTGGGATATTCATTGTACACTCTTTTCATTCTTCATCCAGGTTTTGGATTTTTGGTATTCAATTTGGAAATTTTGATGGCATTGCTGTCAAAGGGGAAGAGATATTGATGTGAAAAAAGAAGAAGAAGAGGGAGTTGTATACATTGGGGGGGGGTATATAGATGGAGATATGGAGTATTTTGTATTGATGGATATTCAGCTCAGGGGGAGCAGGCTCAGGGTGAAACCAACAGATGAAACTATGATCATTCTTCACATGGGTGTTGCCATCAATTCCAAAGGGGGAAATTGTTAGCAATTGACACTTAATTGGTTGGTTTCACTATGTTGTCATTGATGGCAACATGGTATCTTGTTCTGGCTTCATGTTTTGGTTTAGTTGTGTACCGATAGACACTTCATAGACACTTCACTGGCACCGACACCGACACCGATAAGATGAAAGGATTTCTTTGGTTACCAACAATGCAAACCGACATTGTTTAGAATTAGGTTATCGGTATTAGAGGCTGACATCTTTTTGGATCCGACATCCCAATTGTTTTTTGATATTCATGTATTTATGTTATCTAGCCGACATGTATATTTATATTGTAAATATCTTTGTAAGATGACATAAGGCATGATAAATTATAAAGGGTATATAGGTCAGTTGATTAGTGTTAATAAAATGAGAGGGGGGGGGTGGGTGAATTTCATAAAAACTCACAATGCAATATATTCATCAGATTCAACCTTGGTAGCCTTTATTGTTATGCAACTATGACTATAAATCATTCAAACTCATAAACATATACACTTAAGACATCATAACATATTTAACACTAGATTTAATGTGGAAACCCAAATAGGGAAAAACCACTGTGGGATTTTGGACCCACTAAGAAATATACCCTTCTAGAGTATGCTCGGTTAAAAGCCAATCCAGTTACAGATTACATAAACACATTGCTAGATGTGACCCGGTTAAGGGATTTCCCTCAGACTTGTTAGAGTCTTACACTTTGTTAGAAGTGACCTTGTCAAAGGATTTCAAACACTCATTTAGAAAGTTACCTTGCTAGAGGATTTACAAATAAGACTTGTTAGGTCCACTCGGTTAAGAGATTTCCCGTCACTTGTAAAATAAATAGTAGTATAAAATATATCTGCAACTTTACATCTGAAATGCTAAAGTAGATTCTATGTGCTCAAAATAATCTTGTCTTAAGACTTATCCTGCTCCTTGTTGGGCTTCTCAATCTGTTCTTTAATCAGATATTCAATCTTCTATGCTCAGTGATCACTGCTGTAGTATCACTTTTCTTCTATTTGCCCGCATACATTGTTCATCAACAATTTCTTATTTATAAACAATTCTCAACTGCTTAATCTCCTTGATCACATTTCCCATGATCAATTTTAGCCATTAGATCTTCAGACGTGACTAGGTTCATTGGATCCTTTGATCTGAAAACATTTTACCTCGCCTTGGAACTTGTATTCTTCCATTGGAACTTGTGCTAGGTTGAGACCGCTCAATCTGTGCTGTAGATCTATCTCTTGTATTTTCATTGTCGTAGATCCTCAACAAACTTCTTGCATGACATACCAATCATCCATACATCTCCAGCTCATCGGCATCTTTCATTTAATAATGTTTTTATCCATCCAATGCATTCTATTATTACTCGGTTGTTACTCGGTAAATACTGAACTTTTACTCTGTAGACATTCTGTCTTCTTTAACTGATATCGATAACCTTCGGGTTTACCGACTAGCTTCATGCTCGGTAACATAGAACAATATCAAACCTTTACTTATTCTATAGCTTGAAATCTTTTCTCCTTCTTGTTCAGTCTTCGAATACTCATATATAAGATATCAAAATAATCAAAACAACAAGATCTCATCACTGTCTAACTCGGTAATAGTTGCCCATTGAATAACTTATTATTCCCCTTTATTTTCATTCTTTCATTCTGTGTCACTTATCGACATCTTTATACTTATCAAAACATACTTATTAAGATATGGCAACATCATACTGAATCAAAAAATCAATTGCTTGACATCAATGACAAAATAATATTATTAAGACAATAATCATCCTTTCATAGTTATATCAACAGTCTCCAACAACCTTCTCAATATCCTCATACCAACAATCTACTGAAATGCCAACAATCGCCCTTTGTGAAAATGCTTATAGATTAGATCATTTTGATATAAGGATATTATGATGAATATGTATTAAGGAAATAGTGAAGGAGATGCGAAACATATGAGAGAGATTATGTATGAGAGGATATTTTTGTAAAGGGTTATTCCGGTAAAGGGTTTAGGGTTTAAGACAGGAACAAACAGAGCTTAACCAGAACTGTATTCAGGCATAGAAGATGCTATCTTAAGTAGTTCATTCATTTCTCTGGATTGTAGTCTGGATTTATATGTAGTCAGTGAGGCTCCTTTTGTGATTGAGTAGTGTGCTCTAGGCTGTAAGCCTTCTTGCAAGTGCAAGCCCCTGTATTTTGTAATATCTCTTCATATGCCCAGTGGATTGATATTGTGGGTCACAAATCCCACCATGGTTTTTCCTGTTTGAGGTTTTCCATGTATAACTTTGTGTGTTATGGTATTAATTTATATGATTGGCTTATTGGTTTCTTTACTTCTTTCAATTCTAAATGTACCAGTATACCAGTTGGTGTATGCATGCTTTAATAAGATTAAAATTGATCATACCAATAGAACACTGATTCACCCCTCCTTCTTAGTGTTCTTGGATTCCGACAAAAGGATGACCAATGAATACAAACTAAATAACAACTCTCTTTTTGCAAAATAGATTATTTGTCACTACATATTTTTGTCATCACAAGTGCATCCATTCTATAATATCAGAACTAAGAAATCCCATAAATAAGAAATAGTTCAAATGATTATTAACAGGATAAACCAACCATTCAATTGTCATTTGCCATCTTTATATATAATTCTGTAACTACATAAAATGGAACTCAAGAGACGGATATCCATATCAAATACTAGAAAGACACAAGGCCTTTTAATAGAGGATGCTCATAAAATAAAATAGGCAATCTATTTCATTCTGCAAAACAATTGTAGTAAACTTTATTACAACCTAAAGATTATTCTCTTAAGTTAAAAAAAACCATGCATGCATTAACTATGGGCCATACTCATAAAAGTAGTTACAAATAAATAAACTGCATAACTTACTCTTCCTCAAACTCACTTGCCATTAATAGCCAATTGTTTAGAGTTTGAAGTTAATGTTGGCAAAACAAACACAACACATATAAAGATGGTCACATATGAATCAACAAAGCAAACAATAAAGCAATAAAACCTATTATTTCCTAAGTTTGTGAGGTAATGTACATTAACTCATTAACTCAAAGATCACTGCCATAGTACATTGATGTTTGTCTCATCCTGTGAAATGAAAGTAGAGAGACACATGAAAGAGAAAATAAATGGTCTAATGATGTATTCAATTTCCACAACCCAAGCTATCGGAACCAAAGATGTATAAATCAAAATAATGGCAAGTTAAATATTGCAATCAAAAATTGAATAACCAAAAAATTGGGTGATATTCCAAATGTTTGTGGTATAATCATAATGACAAACACTTGCATTTACATAACACTAGGAGGATGAGAGCCAATAATTGATTGGACTCCACTAGTTGTAAGTTTTGACTGTTCTAGAAGTAAAGGGCCACTTATTATTTTATAGTCATTTGATGAGCCTTTCAAATCTGATCTCTGAATAAAACATAATCAACAACACTAGTCAAATGTATGAAATCAAAAAGACCATATAAATATGTTAGAGTAGTTGTAATTTGAAGGTTTTGATGCTAAAAAGAGACACACAATCAAATATAAATGCAACTAAGAGATAATATAATGAATTATGGAAATCTAATAAAATTAATTTGAGGACTCGTCAATCAATCTTGAAAATGATGGTTCCTAAAATGCAAAACTAAACATTGAATAGGATGAGCTGAAGTTGTCAAAGCAAATCAGATTTCAATGCAAAGCTTAGGAGACATGATAAAGTCTCCAAATTGTGTAAAACACCACATCGAGCATGCAAGGTGTGGTGTACTCCAATGAACCTAAGTGCAAGTCCAAATTAAGGTTGGACCTCCAAAAAGGGAAATTTACCAAGCCAAAAAAGGAAAAACTAAAGCAACATTATGCATAGTTTTTAGTTTGAAGAAGAACATAAATATCAACCTTAAAAAAAAAATTGATTTAAGTAATGCTAAGGGCAACATACTGAAAAGTAGAAACTTGAATGTGTAACACACAAAGCATGCAAAAAGATTTTGAGGATTGATCATATTGATGTTTCTGAGTACTCATTGTCTGGTAAGTGGAATCTCACATGTATGTTTTTCATTGGCATCCTGTACTCATCACCATAGTTCACAGACTCGGATTCAAAGAGTTCTCAACAAGCCTAAAATTTTTGACTACGCAAAAACTTGACAACCTAGAAAGTAGTAAAAATTAAAAACACGATTACAACATATTTCTTTTGTAAAATTTGATTACAAAATTTATTAAATAAAAAATTAACATCTTGAAAGAGAAAATGCATGGTTTCATAGCAAAAACAACACATGAAAAACATGTTTTAACCAACATTTAACCCATGTTGGCATTTTTACCCACATTTTTCCCGCATCTCTAAAACCCACAAGTTAAATTTGTAAAAGGTCACCCAACAAAAAAAACAAAGAGTACTTAGAAACTTGTAGAATAGTCACATAGTTTGCAAATTATGGTCATCATCACTCAATCATCATTGAGATTTAATATTCATTGTCAAAGGTACATTAAAAAGGGGACATTGGTCATAAGTTTTAAGGAACATAACTGAATAAAAATTCTGATTGCACTGTTCCTTTGCTACCAAAGGAAGTTCAAAAGCTAATATTTCTTGTTTCAAGTTTCAAGTTTTCAACAATGACTTACATTCGTGCTTAAAAAATGAGAGAACATATGAATGTTCAGTTATACACAAAATCTAATTTTGTAATAATTTCACCAGTCCTATAACAAAGTATTTTATTATTTTTTTACTCTAGAGGTATCTCTGTGACCTAGCCTAGCACCCAACCCGCCTTACCTTAGTCTTACTTACTGCTAAGTTGGGGCCAGGAAGGGGCAGGCTGAGGTGAGACTAGTCCTCTAGGGATGTACACAACCACCCACAATTGGGAAAACTCGAGCTCAGAGTCCCTATAACAAAGTATTTAAGTAACAAGAATTTTCCAAGCTTTTCACTTCATTACTTAAATGGTAGTTCATTAATATGCTACAACAAAGTACATTTACTATGCGATTAGTTATCTTGAGAACTACAAAAAATTGGAACATCAATTGAAATATTTAGTGCTGGCTAAAATATATGCAAGGCATCAGAATGAGAAGTAGTGTAACACATATTTTGGTATTGCAGAACTATATTTCTTAGTGCCACTCTTTTCTCTAGAAAGGTATGCATGTGGTCCTCTAACCTTCATTTAAGGAGGTTCTCATGTTCAAAGAGGACATGGCTACTAATAGTGTTGCTAGAATGACTGTCTTGACAAAACATATTGATTTTTCAAGGATAGGAGTAGGAATTGAATGCTGACACTTGATGCTTGAATTAGGCAAGGAACTGCAATGGAAGCTAAAGCAATATTTTTAATACTTCATCGTGTAACTTTATAAGCTGCATGTGTTGTACAAACACAATATGCTAGACTAGTTGTATAGAAAATTAAAAAACCAAAAAAGAATATATATATATATATATATATATATATATATGTATGAAATTTATATACAGATTCTCATCTTCAAAAGCAAGAATGAGAAAAGCAATAATGAGAACATTTCTTCTACATGAAGCCCCAAATGATAAAACAACTTTTTAAATAGAAAAAGGCCTAATTAAAAAAGAGATTGCATTGATACTTTATAAATTTGAAAAACACCAATGTACATCAGTGTATAATCTGAACCTTGGGAGGAGTGGATAAATGTCAAAGAATTCATCCAAACCCATAGTTAATCATCTATAGAGTCTTTACAATTTGGTCAAGTATAAAAAAATATAAATAGGAGTAAGAGCATTACAAATTAATTCATGTAAGTCAACCATCTTGGAAAACCACCATTGCTAGTTTGCTAGAGACTTCTCAATATCCTTCTTCTTCATTCCCTTTTCCCCTTCCATTCCAAGGTGTTTTTTGAATTTTTTCTTCTTTTGTTTTTGATTAATGAAAAAGCAGGTTTTGAAGGGGCCCCAAAACCCTATACAAGCAAGATTAAAACAACAAAGCTACGAGAAACAGAACAAAAGGAAAAAACCAGCAGAAAACCAGGAAAAACCCACAAAAACCCCTAAAAGCCAGTAGGCCGTCCAGGAATAAGATTTTATCTAGGGCTTTAACCAAGGTACTGCTAATTTCTTGCAGCTCTTTGATGTTGTCTTTGAGGTTGGGAGGGTCCTTGGCCGCAATAGCCACAACTTTCTTGATACTGGCCCTGTTTCTCTTAGTAGTTCCGCCCACCGGGGTAGCATCACCACCACTTCCAGTCTAGATGGTCTCCTCCTCCAGGTCAAGGTCCACAACCGGTTGAGGAGAATGGTCAAAGACCTTGGCAATGTCTTCTAGGTTTTTGGTGATAGCAAAGAGGATACTTGGGATAATTCCCAACATATTTTTCATCGCTTCTTTTCCTTCTTCCAACAATTTTACCTTATTCTCCATTTCCTGCTTCCAGTTAGTATGCTCTCTGTTTTCATCCTTCCTCTTTTTATCCAAGTTTATCCCTTGCTTCTCCAGGTTTTTCAGGGTTTTATAAGTCCATCTGTCGAAATTCATTCTGGCCTTCGAGAGCTTCTTGAGATTATCTAGGATAAGCCCCTCGCTAGCACTATCCTTAGCCTTGCTATCCCCTTCCTCAGCCAGGTTCTTCTTGGAGCATTTGTTTGTTTCCTTCTCAAAGTTAACTTTGGTTTCCTCATTATCCTTGGGAGGCATCTCCTCCATCAGATGGCTATTGTCCTTACCAGGGTGATCACTTGGAATAGGGCTATCTTGACCAGGCTCGAAATCTCCACTTTCTTCCTTGTTGCCCAGTTCCTCTTCCTTCCAGTTGTCTTCTCCATTAGAGTTGTCTGTCTCCATACCACTGCTTTCCTTGACGATGTCCTTAGTTTCCAACTCAGGGGAGCTTTTCCTTTTCTTGCTGGATGACACCTTCTCCTTGCTAGTATCTCCCTCTTCCATCCTCCTTTTACCAGGGGAGGTAGAAATTCACTTATTTTCCTGCAGAGTGAGGGTTTTGCAATGCTCATAGATGAGCAGCAGGAGCCCGTAGTGGAGAATCGGGTTGGAAGGGTTCGTCATGTGCTTGTTCAGGGACCTGGAGAGGGATCAAAAAAGGTAGTAGGGCAAAGACACTTTTTTGTCATGTCTGAAATGGTTCAAGAGCATGAAGTGGTAAGTGTGGGCCCTGGAGAAACAACCTTCAACTATAATATACTCCATGATTGCATTCAGGACCTAGCCCCACAACTTCTTGATGTTTGCAGCATCGTAGTAGCCCCCGGTAGCCTTGCCGATTTTGGCCCGCTCTTTCTCTTTTCACGGGAACAGGGTAACTACATTGTTGGAGACCTTGAGGTCTTGAAAGAAGTTGAGCCCGGAGTGGGGCATACCAGTTACAGTAGAAATAAGCCCAACATCCAACTTAAATTTAACTCCGTAAAGTTTAAAAGAGCCATTAGACCAGTTTTCAGAAATCTTGGAAACAGCTAGGTTGACCCTACCTTTGTCATAGTCCTCAAGATTTTCCATGAAGTGGTGAGATGGCCCTTCTCTAGCTTTTCCCAGACTTTGGGCACTGTTTTCCAGGTCGACGTGTTGTCAGGTTCTTCGCATCTAAGGTCTCCTCCCATTTTTGGATGCAGGATGTCGACTCTGTTTCTCTGCAAATTTAGAACTTCTTTCCCTTTGCAACTCAGAATATCGCCCTGAGTAACCCACAAAGTGTGCGGCAATTTTTTGGAAATAGTAGGAGATCTGCCGCAATGCCAGGGAATGATGGCCTTTCCAATGAGGCACAAGTGGTGCTTATTACTTGTCATAATTTAATTGTCCTTCTTTCCCCGTATAACTGTCCTTTCTGAGAATCTCTTTAATGTTTAAATTGAGATCATCCTCATGCCAAATCATTTGAAAGTCAAAATTAACTTCAACATTTGCTAAACAGTCAGCAACACTATTTTGCTCTTTGTAGGCATGTCGTATAATAATTTCTTTGAAACTGGCGATAATCTCTCTAGCTTTCATGATCATATTCTCAATGGACCAAGAAGGCTCCGATTCCCCCTTTAAGCACTTAATAATATTAAGTGAATCCCCCTCAAGCCATATTTTATCATAATTAAGATTTTTGGCTATAATTAAAGTATGCAAGGCAGCGGAGGCTTCAGTAAAATGGCTAGTTTGATTCCCCAGAGGACCAGCCACCAGCTTAATGCAACTTCCAGCAAAATTCTTGATTATGCCCCCATATCTAGCTTTACCCGGATTTCATTTAGAAGCCCCATCGAAGTTGGCCTTCATCCATCCCTGCAGGGGGAAACACCAGACAAGACCTTCTCTGCCTTTCTCCTTACTAGTAGTGGTGGTGGAAAGGTTCCATCTGTCTTTGAAATCCTCTTTAGCAGCATTTCCCTGATCAGTGCCATAGAGGCATTAAAAAATACTCCTATAGATTTTGTCTGAAACCACTTCAGGAATAGCCCTTTTATCTCTGAAAATCCTGTTGTTTCACTCTTTCCAAATATTCCAAATAACAATTGGCAGAGTAAGTCTCCAGATCTCCATAATTTTAGGATTAGAGTTAGGACAATGCCATTGAAGCCAAGTGTCACCAAGAGAATTTGGGAAGACCCAGCTTAGGTTCCACCTGGTCATGATAATTTTCCAGATGTCATGGCTAAAAGAGCATTGATTGAGAATATGGCAAGTTGTCTCTTCTTCCCTACAATAGAGAGAACACATGTTAGGAAAAATGATGCCTCTTTTATGAAGATTATCCAGGGTTAATATCTTATTTTGGATGAAAATCCAAAAGAAAATGTTGATTTTGGGAACTAAATTCTTATTCCAAACTTTAGCCCAGATGGGAGTGGCTTCCTCTGGGACATTATGAATAGCTACAACAGAGGAAATAGAGTATTTCCCATCCAGAGTTTTCCCCCATATTAGAATGTCATCTTTGTTGTCTCTAGGGATTTTAGCAAAAAGAGCTATCTGGAGGAACTTGAGATTCGGGCTCTGCTGGCTGAAGTCAATCCAGTCCCCACTTTTCCAGTAATCTCTTACCATTTCACCATACCTGCATTCGAAGCTATCTTTCCAATCTTTGATGATAGGGATATCCTCTAGAGGTTTATCTAGGATCCATCTATCTTCCCAAAATCTAATTTTCCTCCCATCCCCAAGGTTCTAGGTTCTGCCAGTAGCAGCCCAGTCTTTAGCAAATTGCACTACATTCCAAATGGCAGATCCATCAACATAGAAAGAATTGTCAAAGAATTCTTCCTCAGAAGGTTGCATATAGAGGTATTTGTTTTTCCAAATAGAGTTCCATTCTCTTTCCTCCCCTTTGAATGTCCAGATTTGTTTGGCTAATAAAGCTTTATTCATAGAGCTAATGCTCCTTAAGCCCAGCCCACCTAAGGCCTTAGGGGTACAAATGTTATTCCAGGCTAAAAGGGGGATTTCGTTTTTAGCTTCCACTCTTGACCAAAGGAACTTTTTTTGGATTCTTTTAATAGCTTCAGCAAACTTTGAGGGGATTTTGAACAAGCTAAGAGCATACAAAGGAAGATTTTGGAGAGTGGCTTTGAGCAAAGTGACTTTACCAGTTTGGCTAAGAACAACCCCTTTCCAGCCAGCGAGTTTCAAGTTGAGTCTATCAATTAACCTTTTCCAAAAGGAATACTCAGGCTTGAGATAGAGAGGGAGCCCCAAATAGGTAGAAGGAAACTCAGATATGTTACAACCGAGAATCCTACCAATCCTAATTTGCCTTTGGGCTGGGGTGTTAATGAAAAACAAAGAGCTTTTATCCCAGTTGATTTTTTGACCAGAGGCCGATTCATAGGTATTCAAAATGGTTTTCATGTTTTTGGCTTCCAAGATGGTGGCTTCCCCCATAGTGATAGAATCATCAACAAACTATTCATGAGAGAAAACAACGTTGGAAGAAGAGGGTTTCAGACCCTTAAGATTGTCTTCTTCCACATTTTTAAGGATGAATCTACCCAAGCATTCAACAAGAATAGTAAACAGGATGGGGGAGATGGGGTCTCCCTTTCTAAGACCTTTGGAGCTTTTGAAGAAATTAGACGAGGAGCCATTGACAATAATAGCAGAGGAGGAAGTTCCCATGAGTTGAGAACAGAGCTGGATAACTTTGTCACCAAAACCAAACGATTCCATAATCCTGAGGAGAAACTGCCAGTTCACTCTATCAAAAGCTTTAGCCATGTCTAACTTAAGGAAGAATCCCTGTTTACTCGCCATCCCTGTTTACTCGCCACTTTCAGGGAGTGGATATTTTCATGAACAGAGATAATGGAGTCCAAAATCTGTCTTCCGGGGACAAAGCCATTCTGTTGGACACAGATAATCCTTGGGAGAACATCAAGCAACCTGGAAGTCAAAACCTTGGAAAGGATCTTGTAGACAAAGTTGCACAAGCTGATGGGTCTTAACTTGTTGAGAGAATCAGCTCCGGGAATCTTCGGGATAAGGACAATGAAAGTGGCATTCAGTTCCTTAAGAAGTCTTCTGGAGCCAAATAATTCCTTAACACCATTGCATATGTCCGCCTCCATAATGTGCCAGAAGTTTTGGAAGAAAAACATGGGAAAGCCATCCGGGCCAGGGGATTTATCACCTTGAAAGGAAAAAACTACCTTTTTGATTTCAGGATTAGTGGGGATATGGGATAAGAGGTGATTGTCAGCTTTCGATAGGATAGAAGGAATGGCTTGTAAAAGAGTGTTTTGCTTACTGAGGTCCAGGTTGTCCACTTCAGCCAACAAGGTACTGAAATGCTCGAGAGCTTCCTTCCTGATGTTGCAATCCTCTGTTAGGACACCTTTATTGCAAGTAAGTCTGGATATTCTATTGGTTGCCTTGTGCTTAAGGGCAGTTAAGTGAAAGAAGCGAGTGTTTTTATCACCTTCCTTCAGGAACAGAGCTCTAGATCATTGTCTCCAGAAAGTCTCTTCATTAGAAATGATGGAGTGGTATTTAGATAACAGATCATTTTCAATCGTCCTAAGTTCTTCAGTCAGCCCCACCTCTTGGATTCTATCCTGAACAAGCTTTAGATCAGCTTTAACTTGAGTTTTGTTCTTGAATATGTCCCCAAAGATCTCCTTGTTCCAGATTTTAATTTTGGCTTTTATGATGTTGAGCTTTTTAGCAGTTCTGAAAAGAGCCTTACCCTCCACTTTAGAGTTCCACCATTCAGTAATGCAGGCTTCCAGAGAAGGATGGGAGAGCCAAGCTTTTTTGAATCTAAAAGGGAAGTTTCTCTTAGCCGAAAAAGAGTTGGCAGAAAATGAGATTGGGAAGTGGTCTGAATCAATTTTGACAACAAAGCCAAGGGAATAGCTATACTTAGAAAGCCATTCAGGAGAAATTAAAGATCTGTCAAGCCTGACTTGAATCAAATCAGCTCTGGTTCTTCTATTGGTCCAGGTATAGTTGATACCTTAGAGATCAACATCAATGAGAGCTTGGTCATTAATGAAATCCATAAGGTCTTGTTTTCCATCAAGATGTAAGGGGATTCCTCCCATCTTATCTTCATCTCTGAGTAGGGTATTGAAGTCTCCCATGATTATCTAGCTTTGATCAACAAACTGGAGTCTGTCAGTTGCAAGGCTTTTCCAGAATTTAGCTCTCCCGGATTTAGAGTTAAGAGCGTAGACATTAGATAACACCCAAATAAAGTTGTCCTTAATATGCTTGAGCAAAATTGAGTTCCTATTAAAGGTTGAGATGATTTCCTTTCCTATTATAGTATTTTTGTTCCAAAAGATTGCAGTTCCTCCAGAGGCACCCTCCGAGTTAGTTCCTATGACTCCGTTTTCTTTGAAAATTCTGATCCTTTCAACTTTTTCTTTAGACATCTTGGTTTCCTAAACAAGGACCACATCAGGTTTATGATCTCTAATGACATTTCATAACACATCCTGCTTATGGGGAGCATTTAGCCCTCTGATATTCCAAGATATAATCTTCATACTTGATGGAACACTGTGTTCCATCAGCATGGTTCTTCCAGCTTTCCTGTTCCCTTTGATCTTGCTTCTAGTTGAGATTCCTTCCTTGAGTTCCTCCTTGTTCAATTTTCCTTCTCTCGACCTAGGAATCCAGAGGGTTTCATCTAGCATGAGCACGCTTTGGGAAGGGGTTTTACAGAGGAGAGGCTTTGGGCTTCCATTAGTTAAGAGCAATAAGGGCTCAGAATCAGAGGGGTCTTGGGCTTCATTAAAGTCATTAAAGTTTGTGTTGGTCAATTTAGAGAGTGAAGAGGCTAGAAATGGTTCTTCCTTCTCCTGGCTAGCTGATCCATCCTTCTGGTCTGAAATGGATTCATCCTTCTCCTCACTTACAGTTTCATTTTCCTGGGTTTCTGGGCTTTCTTTGTTGATCAACTCAGTTCCTGGCTCTGCTTCTTTAGAGCTCTCTAGTGGGTCGTTGGAGCAAACACAATCCTGTTTATCATTGTTGCTACTCCCAGTCCTCTTAACTTCATTCATATGTTCCGTTGCATCCTTTTTTTGGTTACTCTCGGATATTGATGAATCTACTTTTTTGTTTGTCGTTTGCCAGATCTTTTTGTTCTTAGAGATACTATTTGTCTTGGGTTCCTTGCCTTTCTTGATCGGACAAGATTTTGCCCAATGCCTTGATTTTTTGCAGTGGAAACAGGCAAATGGTAGAGATTCAAATTCAATAGCTTGGGACCATTTTCCTAGTTTAGATACGATATCTATGGATTGAGGCATATCTATCATTTGGTTAACATTTACACAAATGCGAGCAAAGACTAACCTTGATTTAGCCACTATCATCAGGTCAATCAATAAGAGTTCTCCAAAGGATTTCACAATGCCCTTGAAAACTTCCTCATTCCAGTATTTGAGCGGGAGACCTGGGAGGCATGTCTATACTGGCACTGAAACGAAGAAGGATTCATCCAGGATGAGATTCGGGGCCCATTTATGGAGAGCCAGGGAAGACTTGCCAAACATCCAAGGGCCTTCGCAGAGAGCTTTGTTCAAGTCTTCTTCAGAGTTGAAGGCGAAGGTAAAAAACCCTCTAGGTAGCACCGCCACTTCCACTTGTCCTTTTACCATCCATTTTCTCCTTATGAAATTCCTAACATCATCAATGTTGGGCCTAAAGCCAGAGAATCATCCCACTAAGGTCATAGATAGGCCAGCTACAATCATATCGACCACTTTGTCCCGAATGAAAATAGCAACCAAACCAAAGATGGGGTTTGAAATGTTCATAACTTCCGGAAGCCCAATTTTAACCAGTGGCTTCACTCCAAAGAGTGAGGACCATTTTTTCCATTTTCCTCTATCGTGTGGGTCCCCGGGGAACGAATCTTTTTCTTCTCCCAGTTTTGCTGTTTCCTTGTCCTCTTCTGACCCTTGAGATGTCTGACCACCTGCCTGCGTGCCAGAATCGATCCCAGGGGAACAACAGTTTCCAGGAAATCTGCCATTCCCAGGAAATCCGCCATGTCCCAATTTGAAATTTGGGATTCCCGCTCCTTTTCGCTCCGCTCCATTCTGATTTTTTTTATTTTTTTATTTTTTTTGCAGGATGTGAATTTCCTTTAGGAATAAACTTTTCACTTTTTTCTCTTTGTATCTTCATCATCCAGTGAGGACTTGAGCCCTAATAAAAAACAAGTGAAAGTCAAATTTTTGATAACTTGAATTTTTTTCAAAAAGAACATTTTACAATATAACCCAAAACACCATTTGTTAAGTGTAAAGGAGAAAATTTGATTTGGCAATTTGCAACATAGAAGGAGAAATCACCAAATCAATTTTTGCTTTGGGGGGAGGAATTCCTTTACATTCAAAAGAGGGGAGGAATCCACTAGATTTAGTCACAAATCATATAAGCATTGAATACTAAGTGGATTGATTGATTATGATTGTTTTTCCCTCTTTTGTAAGTTGCAATGCTGATTTAGGATAAAGTGCTTAAATTGAAGGAAAAACTGAGAAAATAATGAGCTACAGGTTCAAGATTTTATCGTGCACCTGGATTTGCCTTGTAAAAATGCCCCAAAAAATCAGGGACTATGACACAACAACACAGTCCTCCGAATGTTTTGCACACCAAAAAGGATTGTTTTGTCTCTGTGCTTGAAGCTTATTATGAGAAGTACGGTTGCACATCTATTTCCAGCACACAAAAAGAAAGGGAAATAGGTTGAGAATAGGGGCTTACCTTAGGTCAAACTGTGATTTTGGAATTAACCATGAAATTGAGATAAATGTAATTGAAATGATTGAAAGGAAATGCTCTTCTTTTGATGGAGATGCTGAATTATGACTCAATATTGAATGATTATACCTCCCTGTGAAGTTTTGCTTGCCTCCACATGGAATTAGGGTTTCATGAAATAGGATGTAGATCTCCACTTCAATTCTTGAATCTTGACTTTATTGTTGGTCCAAGGCTTGAAGGAATATTGAAAATTCTCAACTTCTATTGAATGCTTGAATGCTTAATCTCTTGTGTGCTTGAATGCTTCTTGATTTTTCATGATGTTCAAATGAGAGGGGAAATCCTCTTTATATACTTGTCTGTCGAGAAAATTAATTAATTTTCCAACATGAGCTGACACAGAGACAAGAGTCCCCCTCAAATTTGAAATGCTAAAATCGGTTTAAAGAGGGCCCAATTTAGGGAGGACCATGGCACCACACCTTGGTCCTTGTGAGGACCAGGGTGCCAACAAAGCACCCTGGTCCTGCCCTATTTTGGGTTAGGATCAAGGTGCCCAAGGGGGTGCCAACAAAGTTTTTTGATGTTTGTGATACGTATGAGCATTATCAAGTCTTCAATCAGGCCAAGGCGTGAAAACACTAAGGTGAAGACCCAAGTGCAGTCAAAATTGCAAGGGGTACAATTTTAGGACACTACATTTAGCCCCCACTTTAGCAGGAGTATGAAGTCAATCATACTCTTGATAAAGTACAAATGGTTCACATTAAAATACTTTCACCAAGTCATCAAGGAGGCAAGATACACCAAGCCCCCAGTGGACTTTAGGATCTCAGAACTCCAATGACAAGGTAAAAGGGAAGATCATGAGAGAGAGGAAGAGAGAACCATGACTACAAATAGTAAGGTTCTCTTACTATGAGTCATGAAAAGAAAAATACCAAAAATTACAAAGAAAAAAGACAAAGTTGGCTAAGTAACTTTAAGTACCAAGATATGAAAGAGAGAGAATCATTGAGCAGAGTGTATTCCCCCACATTAAAGCGATTGTGTACACCTTGTCGGGAGAAATTGCCTTAAGGTAGGATACGCCCCAAAAAACAAGCACATTATCACAATAATAAGCCCCCAAGATAGTAACTCATATATATATATATATATATATATATATATATATATATATATATATATATATATATATATATATATATATGGAAGAAGGGGACACATGTGCCTTTTGAGTCAGCATGGGAGAGACCAAAAGAGATCTCAATTCTTTGCATCATCCTCAAGTAGACAACACTATGGACAACAAATAGAAGAATGGAGAGACAAATAGAAGAAGGATCACAAACAAGCAAGAGAGGAGAGAGAGAGAATCTATAGTGCTAATAAAGTTAATCAAGCACATCATCCACCTCCCGATATTTCTCATCATTATTTTGGGAAGGTGGACAATAAGCTAGAATAGCCACATCAAGCATGGTAGATGGAGCCATCACAAGTTCCAAACAAGGACCATGCTCTAATGATGAGTCACTTTGTCTGTTACTAGAAGATAGGATTAATGCTTTTGAAAATTATTTAGATAAATCATTGTCAACATCTACAAATTCATATTCATCATCAGAAATATTAGAATCAACATTTTCATCATTAAAAAAAATAGGAGCTCTAGTAGGAGTAGAAATTGAACCATCATTTGTCTTAAGCATTTTGCATCTCAGAGAATTAGGTTGAACATCCTTATTAGGAGAAAATGAAATTATGTCAAGAGTTGGTGTCTTTGGAGAATAAATGGTTTGGGAAGCAAGTTCACAAGCTCTAGCACTCCACTGGTGTTCTCTTGTACAATGGTTTAATTTAGTTTTAGCTAAAGTTTTGAATGTTTAGGTTCATCAAGTATAGGCTTGGTTTCTTGTTTTAAGAAAGGATGCATAGGAGAAGGCCTTTTAGGTTGAACAATAGGAGAGGTTAGTCACTTCCCTTTGAAAGGTGTAGGAGGCAGAACCACACCATATAAAGGAGGAATCAGAGGCATAGGAAGGAGACCGGGTCCATCATGAGGAGGAGGAATAGGTATACCCTTAGTAAGAATATATTGATGCTTAGGAGGAGGAGTGTTTCTATCCTTGGGAGGAAGAGTGGACTCATCCATAGGAGAATGAATAGATTCCTCTTTGGGAAGAAGATTATTTCTTTCCTTAGGAGGAAGAATAATCTTATCCTCAAGAAGAGGTATATGATCATCAAGAGGAAGGATAAGTGTTGGATTTATAGGTTTACTCAATTAAAAAATCATCTCAATTTTCCATTTTCGATATGATTTAAAGAGAGCATCACTTCTAGGTTGAAGAGGTTGGAATTGTTCGGACCAAAAATAATCAAGACAAACATCTCCATGCCTCACCATAGGTTGATATATGCTATGATTAACAGTTGTGATTTCATCATTATGAGGAAATTTCAAACACTTATGAATAGTAGAAGTGATTGCTTTCATTGAAGAGAGCCAAGGATGTCCCAACTTCACACAAAATTGATCGGATGTAGGAATGATATAGAAAATTTAACATCTAAGCATTTAGTGCCAACATCAATAGGAAGTGTGATAGAACCAATAGTAGGATAAGAGAAGCCATCAAAAAATTTAACTACCACATTAGTTTCATCATATATCACTTGATGCAATTTAAAAGTATAAAGAAACTCTTCAGTTATCACATTAACCATGCAAGCTAGGTCAATAAGTACTCATCAAGAAGGTATGCCTTTTATTTTCACAGTTATATATAATGGGCCATCAGGTGCTTCAATAGTCTTAGTAGGATAAAATGTAATACACAAGTCCTTGGGAGGGTCTTTTTTATCTATAAGGTTCACCATATTATTAGACTCAAGGCCAACATCATTGGGAGAGAATGCAAGATGATCAGTCTCAATCACATTAGTGGAATGGGAAGGTAAAGGATCAGTGAAAATTTGAAGGTTTTGATTAGGAGGAGCTACTTATTTGTTTCCTTTATCATTCACACCAACCACAGATATGGTATCATGACCTAGTTGATGATGGTATTGGAAAAAGGCTTTAGAATCAAAGAAAGGTGAGGATGTCTTAGATGGATCAATTGGTTTTATAGGAGGAAGTTTTAACACATTCCTTTGTAACAATTGAGACATAATACTATGCAAAGATTCATTAAGAGGAGTGAATTCTTTTCTAAAGTATTGGGACAAAGGAGGCACACCTGTTGTTGCCGCTACATGACTGTTGTTGTTGTTATCATTGAGTTTGATGAATCCCTTATTTAGTTTCAACTTCGCAAATGGTTGTTGAGAAATTTAACCTTTATCACTTGAAGCTATTAAAGAGGATGATTGTTCCCATTGACTCACAGTAAGATGATAATTGTGAAGTAATGTGCACAACTGCGGAAAGGAAGTAAACTTAGAAAAGAGAAGTTTATCCCTAATTTATTTTTGTAAATTAAAAATGAAAATCTTTTGAATATCTTGATCAGGCACATGAAAAGAAATTTGAGAATACGAATGCTTATATCTACCAATAAAATCAATAACTTTTTCTTTCACACCTTGCTTACAATGTGTTGGCATTGCATGAAGATTGCATTGATGAAGTATAGTGTTCTCATTGATGTCAATAGTAATCGGTAATAAAGTTATATTACAACCGGTAGAGATGCACTAATGCAACTAGTAGTAAAGCAGTGAAGGCAACTGATATTGTTATTGAAGAGGAGAGATCAACTAGTAACCCTAACCAGTTGATAAGCAAAACCCTAACTGATGAAGCTTGGAGAATCGGTTGTGATGATCTATGATCAAATGATGATTTGAGATGAAGATGCCACATATGCATGATGCACATGATGATTTTTAAAGTGGTTTTGGTGCGTGAAGATAACCATTTATCTTGGGAATGAGAAAATGCATAGCATGAAGTGGAAAATGCGTGATGAGCTACAGGATCCAATGTGCAGTGATCCAGGAGTAGTTGAAGTTGTCTAGAACAATGTGTAGTTGATTGCTATGCAATCCAATGGTTATGATTGAACCGATATGTTTGTAATCTCTATGAGATTTGTAGGTTTTGTGTTGTGTTACTAACCTATTATATTTGCTTATAAGGTCGATGAGTTGTTTTGTAATTGTGTTGGCAATTTGGTTAAGTGTGGTAGTGTGATTGTTGCCAAACTAGGAGTGTCTGCAGAATGTTGTGAAGGCAGATAGGAGCGATAAAGGATCTGATTAAGAAAGGAAGTGCTATTTCTAGATCAGCAAAGAACCTGTTGTTTTCTAACCATTACAATAGTTAAATCCCTTAAACGGGTAAGATTTAATAGGATTGGTGTTGTTTAAATCCTCTAACCAAGTGATCCATTCTCTTGGATTTGAAATCCTCCACCGAGGTTACTCCTAACAGGGTATTACCTTTAACATGGTATTATAGTCAATCCCTTAACTGGATGGTCCTTAACCGGATCTGTTCTTAACAGGACATTATTGTATAAGCTTCTAACAAGGGTTGGTTCCCAACAGGGTGAACTTCAGAAGAGTTCAAAATACTTGTGGGTATTCATCCTCACCATGGTTTTTCCCATTTGGGTTTCCACATGAAAAATCATTGTGTCAAGTGGTGAATGATTTTGTGGATGTGTTTTGATATGATTGATAGGATTAACTGATAATGCCACTTAGATATGTTTAGATGATCGTAAGTGATCTAAAATAAGCTATTACTGATGTTAGTAAAGTGGTTTAATGTTTTGGTTAAATGGTATTTGAATTTCAAATCTGCTGCATTGTATCATTGATGTTTTGGTCAACCGGTAAAGTTTGACAGTGCAGTTGTAGTTTTTGATATAGTGACTAAACCGATTAGTTTAGTGATTGGTTTATGAGTTGTAATTACGTTTGGTGAAATTTTAGTATATTTTCTATCTACTGATTCAGCCCCCCCTCTCAGTAGTTGACTAGATCCTTATTGTTTCATCATATTATCACAATGTATCAAATCAGTCAATGTAATTTTAGGACTAATATTATTGTGAAATTGTTGAATAAAGGCATTAGCCAATTGTTGAAAATAAGCAATAGAATAAGGAGGCAAAGATAAATACCATTGCAAAGCTTTATCCCTTAATGTTCTAGTAAACAATTTAGTGAACAACCTTTGATCATGAGCAATTTCAATACACAAAATTTGAAAAGTTTTAACATGAGTCAAGGGATCATCTTTTCCATTGCAAAGCTCCAATTGAGGGACTTCCACATGTTTAGGAGGGACAAATCAGATAATGGAATTGTCTAATGGGCTTTCTACATCAAATGTGGGCACATTATACTTAGATTGATTCATAGAAGCCATTTTTTGTTGCAAGGAAGACATTGTTTGAGTTGAATTATTGATGGTAGCTTCGGTAGAAGGATTGAAATTAACCATGTTGGATTAAGAAGGAGGGGTACAATTATTGAATTAAAAGAAAGTAACAACAAGTAATATCAATGCAACCACATTAATCAACACCATAACACAAATATTTATATGTGGAAAACCTCAAAGAGGAAAAAACACGGTGGGATTGGTCACCCACAATATCTATCCACTGGTCAAATGAATAAATATTACAAGAGGGGCTTGGTCATGCAGGAAAGCACATTGCCTAGAGCACACTACTCATCACAAAAGGAGCCTCGTTGACTATATATCCAAATACTAGATTACAAACAAAAACTAAACTCAAAATGCACATCTTCTATGTTGGATGAGTTCCAGTTAAAACATTGTTTGTACTGGTTATACTGTAACCTCCCTTACCGGTATCCTAGATTGTTTCCCAATCCTCTAGACCAATAATCAAGACCGATTATAGATCTTTACATTTGCATTCTTTCGATCAAGATAACATCACAAAACCTTTCGCATTGCTATATCTCCCGTATATCCACATCATTCAAAATGACCTAACCTGGACTGACTTATATACCCATTTACATGAATAAAGTTGCCAAGGAAGAAGACAATATAGAAGAATTAATGACTGCTGTGAAAGATCTCACTGCTAAAGTAAGTAAGAATGACAAACCTCATTACAATTGGCAAGATAGGCCTCCCAGACTACATGATATGCCATACACCACCAATTGGAAGGATGACAAACCTCATCATGATAAGTTAAAAGGCACACAAAACCAAGACACTCCAGATCGTTTAACAGGAGGAAATGTACACAACATGGAGAATACTCCTTGGTGCATGGCATGTGATGGGCCACATTCTCCCCATCAGTGTGCTATTGCTCAAGCTCTGGATGATTCCATGAGAAAGGAAGGTGAGTCTGATGTTAACATGTTTGACACTATTGTTGAAAGTGACAATGAGTCGTCCCAAAGTGAAGCTGGTGGGTATGATGCACTAAGGTATAATGAACGTTATCATGAGCAGTTAAAAATTAATTGGCATCCCATTTTAAATATGGTAGCCATTGTGGATGAAGAAGTTCATCTTAGAAGACCTAGTGATGAAGATGTAAAAAATCTCACTAAGGCTGCTATAGCCAAAGCCAAACACAATTACAATCTGAGAAGTAGTAAAAGAGATGGAGATCAAGGTGAACCTGGCTCCATGTTCATGAAAGAAGTATCTCATAAAATAACAACAATCAATAATGCTCCACCTCTAGATGGTCATACAAAAGGTGATGAATCCAAGGATTTAGGAAAAGGTGCAGAGAACAGTGCTGTTGCAAATTCATTAGGGACAACTACAGTTAAGAAGGTTGGTCAGCCTAAAATAGAAAAGGCCAAAGCACATACTGAATCAATTGTTAGTTCAATGTTTGATATGACTCAGGCCTTGACCCAAATGAAAGTTACAGTTCCTTTGGTGGAATTATTAAAGATAAAGGAGCACAAAGAAGTTGCCTTTGCTTTATTTGCTAATATATCAGATAATGATGCACCCCTACTGACAGGTACAAAAGGGGATGAAAAGGATCTAGAGCAGCAAATTCCAGAGATATATGTGGGAACTACTATTACACAAGAACCTTCACAGGTTGACCCCTTTTATGTAACTTTGTTAGTAAATAACAGGTTAATTAAAAATTGTATGATAGACTCCAAAGCTGCTGCAAATGTCATGCCTTGTGGTGTCATGAAAGAATTAGGACTGTCAGTCAGCACTTTGTATGGGAAATGTTATGCCATGGACAACAGAGAAGTACCTGTTGTAGGTACAATAAAAGATGTAGAAATTAAAATAGCAGCATTTCCCGAAGCTACCTACAAAGTGGATGTTATTGTAATTGATACTAAACCTCACTATGGCATGTTATTGTCAAGACAATGGGTTGCAATAGTGGGGGGGAATGTTCAGTTAGATCTTTCATATGCTACAATCCCAATAAATGGAAGTCTGGTCAAGTTATAATATAGAGAACCACGTGCTCTCAAAGTAATTGAAAAAATAGACCCCAACATGCTAAATTGTATGATTAGTGTGGACCTTGATAATTTCAGAGTACAACCAATTCTACCTCAGTTGAAAAATACTGATCCTATTGTGAATAAATTAGAATCTCAGCAACAAGGTTTGTGGCACATGTACTTTGATGGATCTTGCTCCAAGGAAGGATCTAGAGCAGGAGTTCTTTTTGTGTCCCCATCAGGTATGACTTTCAAGTACTCTTTTCTGTTAGCTTTCCAGTGTACTAATAACACAACTAAATATGAAGCCTTGTTATTGGGGCTTGAAGTTGCAAAGAAGCATGGAATTCAGTTGTTAAGAGTATTTGGGGATTCAGAATTGGTGGTCTCTCAGGTATGGTCTAAATATGCATCAAAAAATGATCGTCTGTAAAGATATAAACATGTTGTTTGGGATGTGATTGAGCATTTTTGTGCATTTTCTATTAATTGGATAGAAAGATCAAAGAATATCATGGCTGATTTTTTAGCTAATGTTGCATTAAAAAATGATGATGTGACATTAACCGGTGTGTCTACAGTTGAGATAAAAGCTAGGCCCGCTATTCCCGATAATGTATATAACTAGCAAGTATTTGCAGATGATGAAGATATTCTTAGATTCATACAGTGCATTGATGATTATGATGGACATAAAATTGATTGCAATGCATTATTAGAAGTGGTGGATGATATAGAAACGGTGTTTGGAAATGACATGGTCGAGTTAGAAACTAATGAAATCCTGAAAGGATTGGTAGAATTGGAAGGTATGTTCAGTCACTATGATAGTCATTTCCATCAACAGTCAACCACCAAGTTAGAAGAATTGGAGGAGGTGAACTTGAGGACTCAATCACTCCCTAAGTTAGTATATATTGGGAAGATTCTTTCTCCCCATGTTAGGACAAAACTTATTAATTTATTAAGAAAATACAAACATGTTTTTGCTTGGTTTTATGAAGACCTAAAGGTGTATAGACAAGACCTTTTTCAACATGAAATTCCTCTACATTTAGATGCTAAGCCTTTTCGACAAAAGAAAAGACCTATCAACCCCCTTTTAGAGACTAAGATGCAACAAGAATTGATCAAGTTGAGAGAAGGGGGGATTATTAGGCCTATAAGACATTCTTCATGGGTGTCTAATTTAGTCCATGTTAGAAAAAACAATGGGGACATAAGGCTTTGTGTTGATTTTAGAAACTTGAATGTTGCTTCTTTGAAAGATAATTATTCTTCCCCCAATATGGAGGCAATGTTGCAAAGAGTATCTGGCTGTGATCTATTGTCCATGATGGATGGACTCTCGTGATACAATCAGGTTTTGGTAAAAGAGGTTGAACAGTTTAAGACTGCTTTTACCACCTCTTGGGGGACATATGTATACGTGAGAATGCCATTTGGTCTAAAAAATGCTGGAGCTACCTTTCAGAGGGCAATGGATGTATCCTTCAAGGAATTTATCAACATCATTATGGTTGTGTACCAAGATGATTTACCATGTTTCTCCAAAAGGGCAAATGACCACTGCGGTCATTTGGAAAAGGTTTTCAACAAAGCTTTGGAGTTTGGTGTTTCCCTAAACCCAAAAAAGTGTCACTTTGCAGTCACTGAAGGGAAGTTGCTCAGACATATCATCTCCAAGGAATGGGTTAGAATAGACCCTTAAAGTATTGAAGCCATAAAAAATGTACTTGAGCCAAAGAATATCAAAGGCATCTTGTCTTTCTTGGGCAAGGTAAATTTTATCAAACGATTCATTGCTAACTTTGCTGAAATAGTTAAACCCATTGTTAAGTTGTTTAAGAAAGATGCAAATTTTTCTTGGGATGAAGAAGCTGCTAAAAGTTTTGATAAAGTCAAAAAGGCTATTCAGGAGGCACCAGTGTTGAAGTCCCCTGATTAAACCAAGCCCTTTTCATTATTCTATTTTGCTTCCTATCACACAGTGGTAGCAGTCCCACTTCAAAAGGATGCTGAGGGATATGAACACCCTATTGCCTTTTATAGCAAGTCTTTACAAGCTATAGAGCTGAAGTATGAAATCATGGAAAAGCAAGCATATGCCTTGGTTAAAGCTGTGAAAGCATTTAGGCCATATCTTGTAAATGCACAAATAATTGCTTATGTTCCACATGCAGCTGTTAAGGAAATCTTATCTTAGTCTGAGGTCACTGGCAAGAGGTGCAGGTGGATAAATCGAATCCAGGAGTTTGATTTAGAAATTAAAATTACCAAATTAGTAAGAGGGTTAGGTCTTGCTAAGTTGATGGCTGAATCAAATTTTCTTGATGTTGGAGTTAACAATGTAGAAGTTGAGAATGTCATGGTCACAAGTATTGAGACACAACCCTGGTATTCAGAAGTAGTACATTTTCTGAGGGATGCAACATACTCAGAGGGGATGACCCCTAATCAGAGAAGGACATTGAAACTGAAGTCTTAAAAGTATGTCCTTATTCAGGGTGATTTATACTGGTGAAATAGAGATGGGGCATTGCTGATGTGCCTAGATAAATCCCAAGCTAAAAGGATGCTAACTAAACTGCATAATGGAGTATGTAGAGGCCATTACTCGGCCAAGACCACACCTGGCAAAATAGTCTAGGCTGGATACTATTGGCCCACTTTGTTCAAAGATGCCCATGAGCGTGTTCAGAGGTGTGACCCATGCCAAAAAATTTCTTCTAAGTTAAAGTATGAAGGAGCTTTGCCCCTCAACCCAGTTTCAATGGAAGCCCCTTTTGTCCAGTGGGACATTGATTTTATTGGGGAGATAGTTGAGAAGTCAGAAAGAGGTCATAGATGGATCACAGTGGCCACTGATTACTTTACTAAGTGGATTGAAGCTATACCTACTAAGAGAGCCACTAGTAAAGTTGTCATTGACTTTCTAATGGATAATGTCATAACACAATTTGGTGTTCCTATGAAATTGATAATGGATAATGCCATGAGTTTTAGATCAAAGGAATTCACTGAATTTTGTACGAGCCATGGAATAATCATGTCCTATTCTTCACCATACCATCCACAAGGTAATGGACAAGCAGAATCCAGCAATAAAAGCCTTTTGAATATTATTAAGAAGATCCTTGAGGAGAACAAAAGGTCTTGGGATCAAAAATTGAAATTGGCCTTATGGGCATATCATCGTTTGAATTGGTCTATGGTACACAAACTAGGGTTCCAGTTAACAACCTTCTCCCTGTATATAAATGCCTACAAGTTGAGGAGTTAGAATTGTCAGAACCCATGGAAGACAAAATGATTCAGATGTGGAAGTGGAAGAAATTAGGACTCTGGCCCATAGAAGAAACTTGAAGATTCAGTTGCAGTCCAAGTATCTTTTTGACAAAAGAACCACATCAAGGAAGTTTCAAATTGGTGACATGTTTCTTCAATGGAATGCAAGAGGACAAGATAAGGGAAAGCACAAAAAATTTGAGTCACTATGGATGGGCTCTTCTATTGTTTGTGATCTTAATGGAAAGACTCATATTTTTTATAGACAATGAATGGTGAGGTACAGGAATTTCTAGTGCATGAAAAATTCTTGAAGCATTACTTCTCTTAAGTTTTATTTCAAGTCCATGCACAATATGTTTTAGTCTGTACATATTTAGGTTTGCTTCTGTTAGTTTTTTGGTTTTGTTCTTGGTCTACTTTCCGGAGTTTTATGTGTTCTTGTGTTGGTCTCATGTGCAATCATCCCTAGTTAGAGCCGTTGTTATCACTGTTTAGAATTTTGGAGATTTTGTCTTTTAATCCTTTCAATGGTTCGACTTCCATGGTTTCTTTTTGTTCCTAGGGTTGTTTGTCTATGGGTTTAGGGTTTTGTTGTTTCAAAAAACTCTATGTCATGAGGTTGCTCCTTATATTTCCTTGTTTCTTTTTCTACTTAAGTGGAAAGGTTTGTTCTTTGTGCGAAAAAAGGGCCCCTTTTTAGGTTTTATCCTAGGCAAGTTATGATTTTTCTTAAATTTTCCGCCTTTTCCTAAGTTCTGTATGTTCCTTGTTGGGTCCCTTAATCAATGTGCAAGTTCATGTTGATCCTGTGGATATCGCTGACCCGCTGGGTGAAGCTACTTGAAGTTTAAAGACTGCGACCCAGCGATTGATGGTAAGACCCTCATTTCCTTAAAAGTCTTTCTGCGGATGGCTAAAGTGCGTGTAAGTTTCATGGAAATCTATGGCGGTCACTGAGTCACAAGGTGAAGCTGCTCGATGTTTAAAGACCGCAACCCAGCGACTGGCTATGGGACCTACCTTTTGAGGACGTTTCTAAGGATATTAAAGTGACTGCAAGTTTGAAGGGATCTAACAATTGCCTCTGACCTACTGGGTGAAGTTGAGAAATGGTTAAGCATCGCGACCCAATGACAGATGATGTGGCAAGTCCAGGTGGCAGTCCAGCAGGAGGATACCGATAAGGTGGTAAGCACGTGGCATAACAGGTGGAAGTTCTTATGAGGTAGTTCTGTCGAAAGGGAAAATGATTTGGGTACCCAAAACACACGTGGCTGTCAGAAGGTGGAGACTGGTATACTTGTGAGCAAATCAACGGATGATAGGTGGACACACTTGGCAAGAGCTTGCAGGCTAAGTGATTGAAGGAAAAGGGCCCACCTTGATACTAAAATAAATTAAAGGTCGAGCGGTTAAGAGAAGATCTAACGGTTGTCGCTGACTCGCTGGGTGAAGATAAGTGGTGTTTAAAAACCGTGACCCAGTGACAAACTACTTGCAGTCATGGTGAGATAAAAGCTAAACAACATGCAATTACAGTGAACGATAAAGGTCGAGCGGTTAAGAGAAGATCTAACAGTTGTTGCTGACCCGCTGGGTGAAGATAAGAGATGTTTAAAGACCACGACCTAGTGACAAACCACCAGCAGCCAGCCTAGAAGATAGTTAGCAGACAGCGGTTAAAATAAAGTTGCCCAGAGAAGGTAAGGGACAAGCAATTCTTAAAGAGATCTATGGTTGTCGCTAAGTCGCAAGGTTAAGTTATGTGAAGTTTAAGGTCTGTGACCCAGCGACAAGCCATTAAAGGCAGGCCCAGGTAACAGTTAAAGACCTAGTGTCAACCATTTGCAGTTATGGTGAGATTAAAGGTCAGACAAGTTTGGAGGGATCTAAGGGTTTTCGCTATCCCTCGACATGAAGGTGCATGAGGTTCAAGGTCCGCGGGTCAGCGACAGAGGAAAAGCAATTTTAAAAGGGACCGGTTACCCATGGTGCCAAAATTTGAATTTATGAAATTGATTGCTAAAGCGTGCCTCTTAATTAGCCCTAGTCAAGTCCTTAGTTACTGCAATAAATCTCTTGTAAGGCCAAGTTTTTCCTATCTACTTTCAAATTTCTTGAGTGAGAACCAGAGCGCAAGGCGAATTTTCCCAAAATCACGGGTAAGTGTTTTGGAATCCCGCTCTAAATTGTCAATTGCTTGACGTAATAAGTTTTCTGAGTTTCCAAAAGGGCTAGAAGGTTGATTAATTAAAGAAAGTGATATTCATTGAAATGGCTCCAAAGAGAGAATTCAAAGGGAAGGTCGATTATGAGGAAAGAGCCATCTACGATGACTTCCTGGAGGAATTAACTCAATCCTCCAATAGTGCAGCTAAAATCAAAGAGCTAGTCCCCAAATCTCCCCACTTAAGGGTTAGTGATGGTATGTATGACAAAGGGAACTGGTTAAGGGATGCACATATAGGATTGTTAGGATTAAGACTCTTCAGGGTTGCTTTTGGTCAGAGGCATTCTCCCACACTAAACAACAGTCTGTGGGAGCTAGACGTGGGAAAGTTGATAGTGCTTGGGGTTTTTTATGGATGTGGACCTCTTGACCCAGATAGAAGCTAATTATAACCCTGTGGCCAAAGTAATTAGGAATGTAAATGGAGGGGTCCTAATAGAAATAAATGATGATGAGTTTAGAAAGGTTTTCAAACTCAGTGAAGTCTCAAATTATTTAGAGCCTATAAATTTTGAGACATTGGATAATGTTTATGAGACTCAGAAGGATCCTCTCCGAAGTGGTCCGTTGAAGGAGTTCTTTGTAAAGATAGGAGATTTAATAGTGGTAGGCCCAAGCACCATGGAGCCCTTCTCCCTGAACCTTTTCACTTTGAGGGCTAAGAGAATGTACTGGTCTCTTTGCCAAAATTTTCAAGAAGATGCAGAAGCAACCATGCCCACACATTATATGCTTATGATGGCACAAATCCTTAACCCATCCTTGGCCATAACATTTGACTTTTCTCCTTACCTCACCGATGCTATTCATGAGGGTTTGACAGGAATAAAAAATGCTAAAGTAGTCAGGCCTTTTGGGTGGTATTCCCTCCTTATGCACATGTTTGTATTCAAGGGTGCAGACTATTTTGCCAAGGAGATGGATTTGTTAAGAGAAAAGGATGGAGAAGAGATGCCAGTTCAACTGTGGAGCACTATCCTATCTTGGGATAGAGAGGATGCTAGTTACCTGAAATTTGACATATGTTTTGCATCCAGGGTTAGGATCTTGATGTGTTATGAAAACCCTAGGATTCCCAAAGCCCTTCTTGAGTTCCTCATGCCAAAAGAATTTGCTAAGGACATCAAAATCATGCACAACTGGGGTGATATCTACCTATACCCTATTTCCACTATTTTTGAAGTTTATGGGTTCAGAGGAGCTCCATGTCTGCTCCCTTACCAGGTTTCCTTGAAGATTGGAATTGCAGACATGTTAAGACAATTAGGAGGTCTGCAGGAAGCATAGTTGACAAACAAAGGCAGGGGATCTATTTTCCCAGCTGTAACCCTATCTCACCAATTTGTGATTACCAAGGGAGGATGGGTGCATTTTGACAAGTTCCTTCAACCATTCAGGTTGTCTACTGTGGTAGTGAGATTTGCTGACCCAGAAGGGTTTTTCAATGATATGTTTAGGAAAAGAGTCAAATGTGGAGGGAGGGCTCACCAATTCCATTTTCCTGAAGACTTGATCAGGAATGAATTCAATTTAGAAGAACATGAACTAAGAAAAGAGAAGTGGATTGCATACAAGAAGGCCATTGATTTTATCCACCAATTTGACAGCAGTTATGATCCTTTGGCCAGTTTTACCCCTTTTGAGGAGAAGGTCAAGTTTTTGATACTCCATTTTGAGAATCTAATGCAGGTCTTAAAAGAGAAGAGAGCAATTATTTTGAAAAATGACCCTAAGAAGGTTAAACTTGTTTTAGCTAGGTCTGCATTCACAAAGGTAGTGCCCCTGGGAGATTATGTAATACAAAAGAGATCAACATACAATGTATTGATGCTGGCAAGAGGTGATGTGGTAGAAATCCAAGATTCATCCAAGAGGCAAAGAGTGGGAAAGGAGATACAAACAGGTGAAGCCTTATACTCTCCATGTGGGAGAGGAACATGTAGCAATAAAGAAGTTGTTACAATTAGGAAGTTTGGGAGAAATTTCCCTCACTTATGATGAGTTACAAGAAGGAATGCCTGAAGAGCCGACCAGTGCCCAAATGGATTTAATTGCAGGGGAGTTTATAGGAAAAGAACTGAACCTTGTCATCAAACAGGCCAGTGAGGAGTTTCTGGTAGATAGCAGTTTCGTTAAAACAAGATCTTTCATGCAATTTGTTTGGAGAACAAACATGGAAAACTATAATAAAAGATGTGAGAAGAGAAAGATGGAGTATCTAGGTAAGGACACATATACAAATGAAGAAGAGGTCAAGAAAGAAATGATGACCGAATTTGAAGCCATTACCCCTAAGTAGGGGAGAGAAATGATAGAAAAGGTAGGAGTGTTAATTCTCCCTGAGTGGGATATAGCTGACACATTAATCCTTGATGTTGTCAGAAAGGAAACAAAGCCTTTAGAGGGGGTGACCTTCAGCAAGGATCATGCTGCATTGGTCATGTGGTCATTGAAAAGGGAGAAAAGGCCCCTCAGAGTCCAGCTACTCAGGGGGAATGATTGTAAAAAGAGTGAAGGACACAAGGATTGTGGAACCAACCAGTACAACATTGGAGTCAGCTAAGTTCAACATGGAAATAGATGAGAAAGAAGCAAAAGAGAAGGCTGACATCCATGCAAAAATGGAATTAATTTTGAAATCATACAATGAGGCTCAAGTGGAATTAGCCCACAAGGACAACATAATTGCAAAGTTAAAAGGCCAGATTGAAGGACCGCAACAGAAAGGTGAGTCATCTACTTTGATGATTGCTTCCACTCCAGCAACATCTCCACCCACTGTCCCAATCATCGAGTTTCCCCCTTCCCTTGGGACATCTGGTTTTCAATCATCTGGGACTCTTCAAGATAAAATAGAAAAATTGAAGCAGGCTCAAGCCATTCTTGCAAGCAAGTATGAGGAGTAGGTTAGGGGCACAATTTTGAATTTTTTTGACATAGTAGAGGCTCCTATTGTATATATATACATGAAGAGGGTTTTGAATATATTGACCTCTTTAAATGAGGATAAAGTTGTTTTGGAGCCAATCCTAAATAAATGGATGGTTAGGGAAGCGGATATGGAACTCATGTGCTCATCCCATGAAGAGGCCGAGGCTGATGCTATTATTAAATCTACCTGTGAGTTGGTTAAAGGTATGTCTAGGTTAGCAGAAGGAAGAGTTGGTTTAGAGAGAAAGGCCAACCTGTATAGAAAATAATATGCTAACCAGAAGTTTGAAATATTTCTTGGAGGTTTTGTTAGTTCAAGTCAGTTGAAAGATGAGAAATTATGGCTTGATGAGCTAGGACATAAATTGTCTCAACGGATAAATGAAGTCATCAATTCAGATGACACATCTTTATTTATTCAAACAATTGAAGAAATTGAAAAGATGAAGTCACATTATGGTTTTTTGGAGGCTGAAGTCAAGCAGTTAAGAATCACCTGGAAAAGATTAAATAAATTAAAAAATAAAATTATTAGTCACTCTTGGCCTAATGATGACGTATTTGAAGAATGGAAAAATAAATACACGGTGCCAGAAGCGGAGGATCAAGAGAAAGCAATTGATGCTACAGCGTTGTAACAACTTTCAGGTAGCTAGGAGTGAAATTGATTTGTAACCTCTTTTTGGAGGAAATTTCAGTTGTAACAAACTATTCCTAAGAGAGTCCGAAGCTTGTTTGCATTCAAATCATTATAAATGGATACCAGGACTTGAGCATAGGTTATCACAAGAACTTGTAAATCAACTTTGCCAAAATTTATATATGGTCTTTTGGTTTTTAGAAAGTACCTCGACTTATGTATGATTTTTTGAGAATGGATATTAATATAAAGATCAGATCATTTTGAGCTCATATTTTCATTGTCTTCTTGCATGCATTTTGTTGATTTACTGTGTTCTTTTAAATAATCTAGGGTTACTTGATTGAATGGGGATTGCACAACAAGCTTACAGACATGTTTTAGGTTTTTCTCTCAAGGAGAGGAATTAAATATATGTACAACCCCTTTGTTAGTGAATCAATAGTTATTTCTGCTTGAATTTGATAAACAGGTTTAGCATAAAGGAAGAACTTACATATATGTTAGGCATATATTTAATGTTGATGAAGTCTAAGTGATAGGGTGTATGTGAATGTCCAAATTCAGAATTCTTGCATAGTTTGGGTGACTCTTTAGCCTGGATAAGGCACTAGTATCATTTATGGAGTTTTTTCTATCTTTCTTGGGATCAAGACTGAAAATGAACACATGTTTTCTTTCAAGTTTCAGTATCATTAAGGTGATGAGGTTCACAGGTTTCTAGCACTGGTTACTGTGAATCCTATATTATAATAGTGAATAGTATTCACAAGAGGTATACCCACCTGAGCTTCAGATGAGCTTAAAGTGAAGAAGGTTTTGTAATAACCTTGTTATATGTTATTCTGGACTTCTTATTTTCTCAGTGTTTCTCTCCATATGCAACAGAGGTTTTAATTTTTCTTACAGAGAGGATAGGGAAATCAGAATTTGAGGACAACAGAAGTGAAAATTTGAATTTTTAAATTGAAACAAGAATCACAAATCTGAAATAATTAATTCAATTTTGACAAATCACAAGCTCAATTTTAAATTTAAAAACTAGGGTTTTAGTGAATTTAACATTTAAATTTTTAAAATTTGCAAGGAAATCAAACTTGTAAATAAAAATTTGATTTGTAAATTGCATACACACTCAGATCTAAAAACAAAAATTAGAATTAAAGGTGTAAGGAGTCGGGTTCACCAAAATGCAAAGGGAAAAATTTGATTTGGCAATTTGCAACATAGAGGAGAAATCACCAAATCAATTTTCGCTTTTGGGGGAGGAATTCCTTTACATTAAAAAGAGGGGAGGAATCCACTATATTCAATCAAAAATTAGATAAGGATTGAATACTAGGTGGATTGATTGATTATCATATGTTTTTCCCCTCTTTTGTAAGTTGCAATGCCGATTTAGGGTTAAGTGTTGATATTGAAGGCAAAACTGAGAAAATAATGAGCTATAGGTTTGGGATTTTGTCATGCACTTGGATTTGAATAATATAAGTCGATTTAGATTTTCCCTACAAAAATGCCCCAAAAAAGAAGGGACCATGATGCAGAAATACACATCTATTTCCTACACACAGAAAGAAAGGGAAATAGGTTGGGAATAGGGGATTGCCTTAGGTCAAACCCCGGTTTTGGAATTAACAATGAAATTGAGATAATTGTAATTGAAATGACTGAAAGGAAAGGCTCTCCTTTTGAGGGAGAGGCTAAATTATGACTGAAAATTGAATGATTATACCTCCTTGTGAAGTTTTGCTTGCATCCACATGGAATTAGGGTTTCATGAAATAGGATGTAGATCTCCACTTCAATTCTTGAATCTTGACTTTATTGTTGCTCCAAGGCTTGAAGGAAGACTAAAAATTCTCAATTGTTCTTGAATGCTTGAATGATTGGTCTCTTGTGTGCTTGAATGCTTCTTGATTTTTCAGGATGTTCAAATGAGAGGGGAAATCCTCTTTATATACTTGCCTATTGGGAAAATTGATTAATTTTTTGACATGAGCCAACACGGAGAGGGGAATATCACTCAAATTTGAAATGCTAAAATGGGTTTAAAGAGGGCCCAATTTAGGGAGGACCATAGCACCATGCCCTGGTCCTATTGAGGACTAGGGCACCATGCCCTGGTGTTGCCCTATTTTGGATCAGGATCTAGGTACCCAAGAGGGTGTCAATCACGGTTTTTGATTTTTTTGATGTGTATGAGCGTTATCATGTCTTCAATTAGGCCAAGGGGTGCAAAAACTAAGGAGAAGACCCAAATATGGTTGAAATTGCAAGGGGTGCAATTTTAGGATGCTACATTAAGATATTTTACTTGAAAATGAAATTACATATTTTCTTATGCTATGCTTCTAGATTCAACTACATATAATTTATTTGAATCAATGTTTTGGATCACACTCTACAATCCATTTCTCTCTATGATTCTCTCATCTTAAGGATGGATCAAGGAGTCTGACTCGAAACATTGACGCAAATAAATTCAATGTAGTTGAATCTAGAAACATAGCATAATAATTATTATAGATTGCGGAAATATAATGTCTCAGATTACTTGTCTTATTTACTAAAAGGAAAACTTACTCTTCATGGTATTTTTGGTAGATGTAACAAGACAAATTATTCTTTCTTTTGAGTTAATCTCAAAAACAAGGGTTGGATTCTCTGTACCCACCATTCTGGCATCCCAAATTCACACAGATCCATCTAATGATTCTGATGCAACAAGATAAGCATTCTCTATAGAAAATGTTATCTTTCAAGATGCTAAATCCCATGCCCAAATTGTAGATTCATCTCCAGTAGTCAATAGCAATTCATTTTGTCCTAAAAATAGTAACACATTTCGACTTGAGACTTGAAATCCCCCATCGTTCTAAAATAATATAAACTACTAATTGCACCTTTGCGTGCAATGGGTACGTCAAAGAGGTTTGGAAATTCAATTAGAGAAATTTTGGTTTATTTCTTGCATACATCTTAATGTAGTAGAGTAGGTCAATGTTGGAATCAAAGAACATTGAGAAGGGGGGGGGGTGGTGAATTAGTGGTGCCTAGCCAGTTTTATTTTTTCCAAAGTTGGAGCGCCTTATTTTTCCCTAAGTCAGAAGTATTTTTTTAACATATGCATCAGGTTCTTAAAAGTTGGGCAGGTAAGATTAGATCCAATGATGGTCGTGATACCGCAAAGGGAAGTTGCCCGTTGAATACCCATCATGACTTAGTGACAAGCCGTCGGTGGCAGGGCCGGTCAGAGATCCATGTGGTGGCGGCTAAGTGGTAGCGGCTAAGCGATGGGTGGGTCTGTCTAGTGTGAGTGGCTAAGGTGTTTAAACTATTGTCAGATCAGAGAGAAATCAATGGTGGTCATGAGACCATGGTGGGAAGATGCGAGCCTTTTACCCATCATGACTCAGTGACAAAAGGCAAATGGATAAAGTATGGTGGGACCTCTTTGAAAGATTAAGTGGCTAAAGGGTGTGTTGAATCTGCATGATCTAATAGTTGTTGCTAGACCGCAATGGTGAGTTGCAAGGATTTACTCTTCGTGGATCAGCGATTGAAGGGAAAATCATACTAAAGAAACCCTTTTGGTCATTTGGAGCGGAAAATTTGAAATTCAAATAAATTAATTGCAGAGCGCGTGGCTTCATTGATGAGAATTAATGCTGATGTGTCGTCGAGGTTGCTTCATAAAACCTTGTTTTGAGATTTTAATTGTGAAAGGTATTCACAAAGGTTAGTAGAGACAAAGTGTGCAGCTTCCATGAGTTCTCAGGTGACAAGAAAGTTGTTCTGCGACTATTATTTGCAATTTCCGCTTGTGTGTTGGTATTGTCTAGTTCTGAAATTCTGAAAGGTTGTTTGACTAAAATTTGAAGTAAGATAAATCCTATATTGTTAAAATGGCACCACAACATGAATTCAAAGGAAAATAGATTATCAAGAAAGGGCTATCTACGATGATTTTCTAGAGCAGTTGGTTCAGTCCACAAATAGTTCTGCCAAATTAAAGGAACTTGTGCCCAAGTCTTCTCACCTACAGATTGGTGATGGTCTGCTTGACAAAGGATGTTGGTTAAGGGATCCTCAAATAAGCATGTCTGGTTTAGGTCTATTTAGGGTAGGGTTTAGTTAGTGAAATGCACCTACTCCTACAATCAGCCTATGGGAATTAGATGTCGGGAAATTGGTGGTCCTTGGAGTCTTCATGGATATTGATTTGTTGACCCAGATTGCAAAGAACTATGACCCTATCACCAGGATTGTAAAGAATATAAGTGGACGCCCCCTAATTGAAATTACAGTCGATGAGGTTAGAAAGGTATTTCGGCTAAGTGAATCCTCAAATTATTTAGACCCTATTGATTTTGGAATGTTCAAGAAGGTCTATGATGCTCAAAAGGACCATCTTAGAAGTGGACCCATGAGGGAATTACTTGCAAAGATAGGAGGACTTAACATTGGTATGGCCTAGTATAGTTGAACCTTTCCCTATGAATTTCTTCATTTTGAAAGCTAAAGGAGTATATTGGTCTCTGAGTCACATTTTTGGAGAAGATGCAAAAAATGCTATGCCTACTCACTACATGCTCATGATGGTACAAATTCTTAATCCATCTATAGCAATAGCTTATGAATTTGCACCCTATCTTCCAAATGTCATCCATGAGGGTTTGATTGGGATCAATAATGCCAAAGTGGATAGACCTTTTGGTTGGTATTCTATGTTAATGCACATGTTTTTGTTCAAGGGTGCAAAATATTTTGCAAAGGATATGGACCTCTTGAGAGTAAAATATGGTGAAGACATGCCCGTGCAATTATGGAGTGTTGATCTATCTTGGCATAGAGAACATGCTAGTTATCTAAAATTTGATAGATGTTTTGCATCAAAGCTAAGAATTAATCTATGTCAAGAGAACCTTAGGATCCCAAAACTTCTCCTTGAATTTATCAGACCCAAGCAGTTTGCAGAAGACATTAAAATTATGCATAATTAGGGTGATATAATTCTATATCCCAGTTCTACTATTTTTAGGGTATATGGCTTCAGGGGAACCCCATACTTGCTCCCTTATCAGGTCCCCTTGAAAATAGGTATTGCTGAAATCATAAGGCAGATTGGGGGTTTGCAAGAAGCATAATTGACAAATAAGGCCAAAGGAACAAATTTTCCAACCATTACCATGGCACACCAATTTGTTATTACTAAAGGGGGTTGGCTGCATTTTGATAAATTCTTCAAGCCATACAGATTGCCAACAACAATTGCAAGGTTTGCTGATCTAGATGATTTTTTCAATGGTATGTTAAAAAGAAAGGTTAGGTGTGGTGTAAAAGTTCATCAATTCCTCTTCCCTGAGGATTTGATAAGGAATGAGTTTAATCTGATAGAGCAAGAGGTGAGAAAAGAAAAATGGTTGGTATTTAAGAAAACTCTTGACTTTATCCAACATTGTGATAAAAATTATGATCCATTGAAGAGTTTTAACCTATTTGGGGAGAAGATAAAATTTTTGATAGAGTATTTTGAGGATTCCATGCAAACTTTGAATGAGAAAAAGGATGCAGGTAATAAAGGAAGATTCTGAAAAGGCCAAGCTCATCTTGACCAAACCCATTTTTGCTAACATTATTCCCCCTAGAGAGTATGTAATGTACAAGAAGTCGGGCTATAATGTGGTGATGCCTAGGAGGGATGAACCTTCCACATCAAAGGGCAAAAGGCCAATGGAGGATGCTCCTGAGTCCTAAGCCTCCCTAAAGAGGCAAAGATTGGAAGAAGAGACACGACCAAGTGAATCTTTGTATTCACCTTCTCAATCCCCATTACATATAGGTGATGAGCAAGTTGTTGCTAAGCAACTAATCCAATTAGGAAGCCTCAGGGAAATTTATTTTACTTATGGAGAGTTGCAGGAAGGAATGCCAGAGGAGCTAGCAGGTGCTAAGATGGATCCAACTACTGAGGAACTTACTAGAAGGGAATTGGATCTTGTTATAAAACATGTCAGTGATAAATTTTTGGTCGATGACAATTTGTTTGGAGAAAGCACATGGATCAGTTCAAGGAAAGATGTGAAAAAAGAAAAAAATGAACAATCAAATAAAGATCTATCTGCTATTGAGGCATAAATAAAGAAAGAAATGTTGAAGGAATATGAGGTAATTACCCCTGAGGAAGGGAGAAAATTTATTGAAAGTGCTGGAGTGCTAATTCTCCCAGAATGGGATATAGCAAATGTTGTAATTTTTTATGTAGTAAGAAAATAAATAAAACCCTTGGAGGGGATAGTTTATAGTAATGACCGTACAACTTTGGTAATGTGGTCATTAAAAAGAGAAGAGAATAGAAGAAGGGGAGAATCCTCAGGGTCTAATTAATCAGGGTGTATGATAGTAAAGAGAGTCAAAGATATAGGAGTAATCGAAGCTACTAGCATGACTTAGAGCTGCTAAATTTGGAATGGCAGCGGCCGAGAAGGTGGCAAAAGAGAAAGCCAATCTTCAAGTAAAATTAGAAGTAGTCCTCAAGGCCTATAATGACGCAAAGCTTGAAATTGCTTCCAAGGACAACACCATTGCAAAGTTAAAGGGTAAATTGGAAGGACAACAACATAAGGGTGAGTCCTCTCAATTAATGATTGTCTCTTCTCTTGTTAGGCCCCCTCCTTCGAGTCCAATTATTGAATTTCCTCCTTCCCCTATGACTCATGGCTTCTAGTCAACAGAAAATGTTCAAGATGAAACTAAAAAATTGAAGTAGGCTCAGTCAATATTTGCAAATAAATATGCAGAAAAGGTCAGAGGCACCATTTTGAAATTTGCTGATATTGTTGGGGCAGAAATTGTTTATGTAAACATGAAAAGAATAATGACTCTTTTGGAATCTTTGAAGGAGGAAAAGGCTATTTTGGGGCCAGTTTTAGAAAAATGGATTGCCAGAGAGGTGGACTTAGAGTCCATATATTCATCATCTCAAGAAGAAGTAGATGTTGATGATACAATCAAATCTACTTATGAATTAGCAAAAGACTTCTCCAGGTTTGCAGCAGAAAGAGTAAATATTGAAAGAAGGACAAATCTATTTTGAAAGGAATATGCCTATGAAAAGTTTGAATTGTTTCTTAGAGGCTTCTTAAGTGCAAATAAAATCAAAGATGAGGAAGTGTGGATTGAGGAGCTAGGTCATAGGTTGTCTCAAAGAATAAATAATGTTATAAACATGGATGATACTTCTTTGTTTATTCAAACTATTGAAGAAATTGAAAAGTTAAAATCACATTTTTGGCTTTTTGGAGAAGGAGGTTAAACAACTAAGGGTGACATGGAAAAGTTTGAATAAACAAAAGAAAAAAATTATCATCTTTTCTTGGCTCGATGATGAGACGTTCAAATTATGGGAGAGTAAGTATATTTTGAAAGAGATAGGAGAACAAGAAGATCCCACCGATGCTCCAACATGTGGCAGTTTACAGGTATCCTAAAGTAGTTGGTTTTTTGCAATAGATTTTTTGGGTAGTTGGAACCTTGAAGCATTGAAAACACCTGGCCCCTGATCTGTAAATATAGAGAGTTGTCCATTTTCCAGCTGGACAACTAATCAGTTGTGGAAGAGTACATTCCAAAATTAGTTATGCTCCTACCCCAGTCATAGTTTTGTAATCGGTGTAAGTTTTGGAGGGAATTATGGTTAAGATAGGAATATTCTTCTAGGGAGGTCGGAAGCTTGTTGCATCCAAAAAAATTTATAAAAGGATACCAGGACTACCTAGATAAAGATCACAAAAATTTTGTAGCGAAGCTCTGGCAAAATATATACAGACTTTTTTTTTTACATTTGGAGTCATTTTTTATATCTCTATAGTCTTTTGAGGAAATAATATACAATCAAAAAAATATTTCAAGCTCAGATCTGTGTTGTCTTTATGTTTGCATGTTGGTTTTCATTTCTAGTTAGATAATCAAGGATTGTTTATTTAAATGATTTGCAAGGTAATTAATGGGAATGTTTTAAGTCTTTTTATCAAGGAGGAAAATTGAATATACTTAATTCATCTTCATTGATACCAGTATATTCACATGAATTTGATGATTAGATCTAGTACATATTGGAAGTCTGTGTATGTCAGGCATATATAGATTTAATGGATCAAAATAGTGGTATGTGTATGAATTCTATTGTCAGATTTCAATTTGTTTTTTGATGACTCTGATGCCCAGATAAGGCACGGGTTTAAATTTCTAGTATTTTTGAAATATTTGTGGTCCTATATAATCAAAACAAATGTTTCATTCATGTTTGGCTGCACTAAATTGAAGGAGTTTGCAGAAATTTGCACTGGTTTTCTGTTAACCATCTACTAGGTTGTGAGAAAGTAGTCATAATTAGGTTCACCTGCCTAAGCTTTGTAAAGCTTGAAGTATAGAAGGTTTTTTCCTTATAAACCTTGTTAATTGTTGTCTTGTTTCCTATTCTTGTTGTTCTCTTCTTTTGTAAACAAAGGCAAAATATTTGAAGAAAAAACCAAGTAGTCAAAAATTGAGACCAACGAGAATTGGCGACTCTGCTGGGGAGTCATATAAGATAATTTGTATAATGTAGATCAGTGTCTATGTTGCCTAAGTTGTTAAAATAGAGTATTTTGTGGTCTCCGTGAAAAGTTATCTACCTTGTGTTTACCCCAAGTCCCTGTAATTGTCTTAACTCATCACAACATTGTTCAAATGTTTCTCTAAGAGTATCATTTTCATTCTGTAGTTTCCTATGAGAGTGCTATTGTGTTCAAAATACTTTTAAATTCCCAAGCAATTGGATGGCGACTCTAAAAGCAAAAAAAAAAAACAATGTTCTTTTTATATAATCACTGATCACTTCAAGGAAGTTCACATAAAGTAGAGAGGAAGGAACACCGGGTCCTACATAAAGAAAAATCCTCAAGAGAAGTTGTAAGGAGGATTGATTGAACTGGTCCGGAAAGGCCTAAGAGAAACAACTATACATGAACCAGTTAATGCTTCATGGAGACAAAAAGGTAGCCATATGGGTAAGTTCTCTGGATGACCAGTGTATGCAAATTCTAATACATCATCTCATGAATCTAAACAAGACATTATGGGTTTTCATACGGGTCCATTTGGTAATAATGAGGATATTCAAACTTCTCATCAAAGATTATCTCATACTGGCATTTCTGAGAGAGATAGGAATAGCTCCAATGCTAGGATATATTCTTTGCCCCAAACTGTAGACAGAAATGTGAGTTTGATTGATATTGACCATGTCAATATATTAGATTTAGATGAAATCTTTCCAGACCCTGATGACATTTCCAAGGAAATTGAGGCTCTCAATAAAAGAGTCCATCAGTTAATTTCCTTAAGAAAACAAAAGGAGATAGGTTGTTGAGATAGATTGTATATCTTGAGTTATTCACTCAAGAAGAGCCTACAAGTAAAGAAGAGGGCCCTATTATTAGAGAGAACTTGACTGCCAAAATTAGTTATGCACCTAAAATTGTTGAAAGTGACTATGAGTCTTCACAGGATGAAGCAGATAAGTATGATGCATTAATAAGCAATGCAAATTGCCATGTGTGAGATTTTACCAAGATCAAGAGGCAATGGAAAGTGCAAATAAGAGAGAACAAAATAGATGATAGAAATAAACTGTATTCTATCAAGATGCAAATACTGATCAACATGATCATCAATCGTTACATACAATGAATATGAGTCTGCTTATATAGGCAAGGTTATATGGATACGTGAGCACACAAACATAACATGTGGCTCAATAAGAAACAAGGGTAGGTAGGAGAAACAATATAATATTCCACATGAGGTGGATCACCCATTGAATGTGGAGTGTAACAACTAAGATCACACCATAAAAGGTGGAAATTCTCCTACACACACTATCCCAATGTGGCACAAACACCCAAGTGTCTCATACCCAAACTACTATGAAATGCATTTCCTAAGTAAACTTAAGTAAAGTGTAATAATATCCAAGATGAATAATTATTTACACCAACACCCCCCCTTAAGTGCAACTTAGGGGAATGCACTAAAGCCTACAATGCAACTAAGCAATGCAAGATGGGTCCCGGCTACAAGGCCATGTTAGGTACCCATGTACAAATGAAAATGCATGCAAAACAATACAAGGAAATCTCTCACAAAGTGGGGAAAGAGAGAAAAACCCAATGGGAAAAAACTCTCCCCCAAAAGAGAGATGAAAACTAGATACAAATAACTCTCATAGAAGTATGTGAAGGACAAAACGCCATGTGAGGAAAAATCCATCCCCATATGAGAGAAGAAGAAGAGAGACTAGGAAGCCCCCCCTCAATGTGGAATCTGTACCAATGATAGAAGCTTGAAGATGAATGAAGAAACTGCTCCACGAATGTCGAACAACGTTCCTCTCCTTAGGAAGAAACAAAACCAAAGGTGGATCCAAAAAATCTCCCCAACCATGAAGGGAAGATGAAGCAAAAATACTCATGATGAAAGGAATCTCTGAAAACTGCTCAAGTGTCCCCATGTTGATGCTGAAAGTTACCCCCTCCAAAGGTGGTAAACTGTGCCACACTGTTGAAAAAGGCACTCCAAGATCTAGTGGAGATGAATGTAGAACAATATCCAAAGACTCACATTTCTCCTCAAAAGATAAAGAGACCTCCTCCAACTACTGGACAAAAGTATCCACAATCATGTCAGCCTCTAAAGATTGATCATGTAGAGAATATACAAGAGGGTCAGAGTGATCCCTCACAACAATCAAAGAAGGATCATCTTCATCAAAGAGAAGATGAATGCCATCAATGGTGTCTCCCAAATCTATAATGTAGGAGTCCACAAACAAACCTACAATGTTTGTCAAGTAGGCATCCCAATCAACTGAAGTTGGAAGACATGAAATATCCTACTGCACTAAATCACAAGAAGGAAAAATTGTCGCACTAGCTACATCATCAGGTGCAATAGGTGGTGTGATATCAAGAGAAGGAGATGAAATGGAAGGCTCAAGAATGGGATCACATGTGAGAATCCCCAGGTTCAAATGCCCAAAGTTCTCCTCAAAATCTAAATCATCAACATTGGAAGAATAAACCTCATTAATAATAGCAAAATCTGAAAAAGAGTACAACCAAGATGCATGATCAACCACCCCAGTCGCAATGATAGCTCCACTCTCCAAGTCTCTAATGATAACTGAATCAGGTGTGAACTCCATAGTTTTCCTAGTTGCTCCATGTGTCATTTGATAGATGGAAAGAATATTATTTGTCAAGTGGGGTACACACAACACATCATTGAAGGAGTTATCCTTAATGGCAATAGATCCTTTCCAAATCACATCCATGTATGCATGATTTCCCATCAAAATTTGTGGCATGTGGCAAGGCTCAAATGTGAAAAGCATAGGCTGTGAAGATGCCATATGATGAGAAGCCCCTGAATCTAGAAGCCATCTCTCTGAATCATGACTTGTAGCAGCACAAAGAGCTTGTCTCTTTCCTTTATTTGTCCCAAAAGAGTGATCCTTTCCTTTATCCTTGGAAGAAGAAGCCGATGTAGACATTCTAGAAGGTAGATTGATTCTATTCTTCTCAAGAAGATTCTTCAACTCATCAATATCCTTCTTATAACAATGATGTTCATCATATCCCGACTTCTTGCAATATCCACAAAAAAGATTGTCCTTATATGATTTCCTCTTAGGTGAGAATGGTGAATCACCTTATTATGGAGAGGAAGATTTTGCTCCATCTTGTTGTGGTTTAGACTTAGGTTGCTTTTGATTCTTGCCTTTTCCTTGATTACTTTGATCCCCTTTGTTAACCACCAAAGCTCGTGACTTTGAAGATTTGAGAATCCTCATCATGGTCAACTTAGATTGCTCAAGTATCAACATCTCCGTGAATGAATCAAATGAGGGAGAAGAGTATGAAGAACCTTGAGCTAACCTATGGGTGTGAAAGCTAGATACAAAGGCTGCATACTCTAAAGGAAGCTTGTCCAACAAGTTATAAACCAATTGAGCATCCTTTGTGTCAATTCCACAATCCTTTAGCTTTTCTCTTAGCTTAGTTTCTTTTGTGGCATAATCTTGAATTGTATCAAAATCCTTGGGATCTAAAGTTGTGAGTTCACTATCAAGCTTGCAGCCCTTAATCTCATCAACTCGACCATACAGTTTCTGAAAAATATCCCAAGCCTCTTTAATTGTTGTGCACTTATCAATGTGAAAAATGAGGTCATCTAATACATACTTTCTAAGAGTTCCAAGTGCCATATCATTCTTAGTAATCCATTAGAGTTGAGCATTAGGACCAACCTTAGGATCAGGTGGTGTTGTTATAGTTTCATTTACATAATGAATGAGTCATTTTTTCATTAGTTTACTCCATTCCTTAATCTTCCATGATGCATAATTATGAGGAGTTAAAAGTGGAAATTTAGGAGGACCCATAGCACCAAAATGAAAGAACACAAGATAGAGAGAGGCACAATCACACAAGACACCCCCCCAAAATACTCAATCAAGAACACCCCCCGCCCAAAATGGTGATTTGACACTTTATACTTAGTGTGTATACAATGAGCCACTTGCAAAACAAGGCAAAGTAGACTTCTAATTTCAATTTACCATTTCTCAAATTGAGATCTAAGAGACTTCAACAAATACTGCTAGTGATCTAAACTAAGATCCAAGCAAAATGCAAGTACCAAATATGTCAAAAATGGCTAAATATTGAAAGTACAATTTCTACTTAAAATCACTGGAAACTAATGGCAGATTATGGAAGTAGATGAAAAATTATGCACTTTCAAAAAAAATGGCACCTGAAAAGGAGCCCAAATGAAGCCTCCAAAGTTGTAAAAATTGGGATTTCACGATTTTTGAAAAACCTGTATCCGAAAATCATAAAAATCTTGCACCCTTGTATAGATCATGAAATTCTACCCCAAAACAAAAAAAAATTCTTGAAAACAGGAGTCCAGATGAGTGAGATATCGCTATTAGAAAATTGCTTGCAAAATTATAATTTCTAGAAATTTTCCGTCGCAGCTTCAAACTTCAAATTCCTCTAGATTTGACCTCCAAAGTCTGATTTGGATGAAACAAAAGGCAAAATTGATTTTCTTGGACCTCCTCAATCCAATGGTAACCTCAGATTTGACCCATCAAGCTTCAATAATAACCTGCAATAGAAAGCTCCAAAATACACAACCCCAAATAGCATCAAATTTATCTTAATTGACAAACCACCTATCAACCAAAGAGGAAACAACTCTAACTCAACCAAGGAGAAACATACCGAACAACCAAGAGAACCACCAGAGGCAACTCAACTTCAAGACATAAGGAACTAATATCAACATGTAGGGAAAGAGTGCCATCACATGCTACCTAATAGGATACGCATGCAAAATTGTCTCAACTTTTGAGGAAATCAAGGAGTTTGGTTTACCCAGTTACCAGATCCTATACCTCACTCCAGTATCCGATCCATGAGATAGGAACCAATCAACACATTTATTATCTTGTTTAGATGAGTTACTCTACCTAAAATTAATTATTATGTTATCACTTATCAATTACAATGGAAAACCTCCAATGAGCTATCCAATCAGTCTAGACCCCGACTCTCTTACTCAAGAATCCTAGCAGTCTATTCCTCGTGACCTTGGCAGACTCATGGAAGCCCACTTGCCCTACTTAAACAATAAAGCTCATAAACCAAAACCTAGCTAACTAAGATAGAACATCATAAATACACATTGAGCCAATAACACAATCCAACATGGTTACATAAATCTCATAAAGCAAAGAACCATCATCGTAGCAAGGTATTATACATCTTGCAACCAAATGAATAATCAAATATTATATTAAATCTCTTCTCGGGACAACCAAGAGCACTCAAAAACATGACACAACCTCTGGGAAGACCCCCTAAACAAATTGAGAATCCAAAAGATCAAACTACAAACTCTAGAAGGTGAAATAATGCAGACAACATAAAATAGCACATATGATACTTATTATAGCGCATATGACTAATTACTCAACACATATGATTAATGTTGCAGTGCTTATGACCAAAAATTCAATGCATACAAAAGATAGAATAACACATACAATCACTAGAATAGCGAATACAATCACCAGAATGATGCATACAATAATTTTTTTAACGCATATGACCATTGTTTTAGTGCATACAAAAGATAGAATAACACATACAATCACCAAAATAGCGCATAGAATCACCAGAATAGCGAATACAATCACCAGAATGATGCATACAATAATTTGTTTAATGCATATGACCATTGTTTTAGCGCATATGACTCAGATGACATAAAACACAGATAAATAGAAAAATTATGAGTTTAAATTAAAAATCAAGGGAATTTTCCCTCGTCACGAAATCAACTAAAAAGTGACGCCCAACCAATACCAAAAGAAAGACGTAAACAAATCATAATAACATGGAATAATCAGAAGAATTCTCCATTCCAAAACTACAGAGCAAATACCCAAACTTCACAAAAATAGAGCTACCAAAAGCCTCTTATAGCCCATAGAGAACCCAAAACAAGACAACACTCCATCAAAACCACAACTAAACACATTTCAATCAATAATTGAGAGAAAAGAGCAAGACTCCATCACTGACAAAAATATAGAGCCGTATTTACACAACGACAACCATATCCCCAAATTAGTTTTCCCATTTCCTAAAGTTAAATTATAGGTTAAATTTTATGCAAGGAAATATTTTATAAGACAACTATACAAAACTATACTAATAAATTATTTTCCCCAAATCTCCCAAGAATACACAGAGAAGACAATCTTTTCAAATCTGAAAATACAAATGTAAGAAATCCTTCGACCTGGTAAAAACTGGAAATGAAAGGATGAATTTCCTAAAGACAATCCAACAAGCTACAATCCAAATCCCTCCAAGCACCAAATCCAAAATCGTAGAAAATACTTCTGGAGCCAACTCTCGTGAAATCACAGGAAAGCAATTAAAATAGAAAACCAAACCAAACCATAGAATAAGTCGGCTAATAAAAATAATAGGCAAAATAATATTCCTTACCAACCCATATCAAACTCCAAGGTAAAAATAAATAAAATAATAGTTAATTTACTTACCCAAAAACTCAACCAATCACACGAAAGGGTAGGTAGAATAATATTTAATCAACCCATCTCAAAAATCAAAAGTAAAAATAATAAGATATTATTTAATCAACTTACCCAATAATCCAACCAATAATAATAATACTCAAATTAATAGACAATATTTATCCAATGATCATAAATCAATAAATACTTAATCAATAATATAAAATCACCTATTAAATATAAACTTCAATAAATAAATAAAACAAGGCTATAATTAATAAATATTCTAATTAATAATAAAGCCTTTTCTTACTAAATGATAATATTAATTCCAAAGCAATTAATTAAATAATGGATAATAATTATCTAATGATATAAAATCATTTATCCAATATTACTCTTTCTCAATTATTTATCTTTTTATTACCAACTACAGATATTTAATTTATTAAAAACTATATAAATCTATTAATTTAATTTAACTCTATTAAACTATATAACTTAATTAATTAATTAATAATTAAACCAATCAATACATACAACACTCCAAGCAAGCCAACAAGAGACAATTGAAGAGATCACTCAACACTAAACTACAACTCACACAAGACTGACAAGTGTAATCAATCTTAAACATGGAGTGTAGAATGAGTTTTCATGTCATCTCCGATCAACTTACCATTGGGATAAGAGACGCTCAGACCTATGAATCTAGGTGGAGTCGATGTTTGGTACCTACAAATCTTGCATCTACAAGGCCACTATACAATATATACAATATATATAATAACATGCAAGTGATAGAGAACCACAATGGCACATCTCGCTCACAATGAGTGATGTGACATCGTCCCTATCACGAAGATAGTAGAAGACACTCACAAAAAATCAAGCAATATCATAATCGATCTCACATTATGAATTAGGGTTAGTACATGGTTAGATACCATCAAATCATCATAAAGTAAACTAAGCTATATTAATATGATCTATTAATGTAAAATAGACAAGATAAATCAGGGAGGGGCAATACAAAATGCAAGGATTGAAAACTTAGTAGATTGATTGTGATTGAAATGCAATTAACCCTCTTTTGTAAGTTGACTAGTTGAATTAAGACTAAATCATGGAAATGAAGATAAAGTATGAGATAGCAACGAGCTACATATTTGGGATTCAGCCATGCACCTAGATTTGAGAAGTTTGAGATGATTCAGAGTTACTCTGTGAAATACGATGAAAGTTGTAGGGACCATGTATCTGGATAGGGGCACCCTCCTATTGGTCCTTCGAGCTTTCAATGCATCAAAAAAGGTTTTTATGTCTCTGTGAATAAATCTTAATTCTAGAAGTACAGTTGCACACCTGTTTCCTACACACAGAAACAAAGGGAAATGCGTTGGGAATAGGGGTTTGTCTTCAGATCAAACCTCGGTTTTGGAATTAACCAAGTGGTTGAAGTAATGTAAATGGAATGACTAAAAGTAGAAATCCTCCTCTTTGAGGGGATGTTGAATTGACTGAAAATAAAATTCTTATACCTCCTTGTGAAGTTTCGCTTGCCTCCACATGGAATTAGGGATTCATGAAGTAGAATGTTGATCTCCTCTTGAATGCTTGAAATCTTGTATCTATTGCTACTCCAAAGCTTGAAGGAAGACTGAAAAATGCTCAATTTCTCTTGAATGTTTGAATGCTTGATCTCTTGAATTCCTGGGTTCTTGATTGAATTTTATGATCTTGTGTTATGAGAGGGGAAATCTCTCTTATATACATGCCAGTGGAATTAATTGACCGATTTTCCAACTTGGGCTGACATAGGGGGATTTTCTTGCTCTAATTTAAGATTAGCCAAAGGGAGGCACCCTAAGATAGTCCCAAATAGGGGATCCCAGGGTGTCACGCCTTGGTCCTAGTGGATCCTAGGGTGCCACACCCTGATCCTGCCCTATTTTGGAGTAGGATCAAGGTGGCTTTAAGGTGCAGGGTTGAGAAAAATGCAGTTTTTGACTTGTATGAGCATATTTAGGTCTTTGATCAGGCCAATGGGTGCAAACACTAAGACGAAGACCCAAATGTAGTTGAAAATTACAAGGGGTGCAATTTTAGGATATTACATTTAGCCCCCACTTTAGCGGGAGTATGATCTTACACAAATACAATCGGTAAAGTACAAGGAATTCAAATCGAAAGACTTTCACCACATCAAGGAGGCAATATTCACCAAGCCCCCAATGGACTTTAGGATCTTACAACTTCAATGATAAGGTAAAAGGGAAGATCATGAGAGAGAGAGAACCATGACTACAGCTAGTAAGGTTCTCCTTCTATGAGTCATGAAAAGAAGTACCCAAAATTATGAAGCAAAGACAAAGTTCGCTAAGTAACTTTAAGTATCAAAAGAGAGAATCATGAGCGGAGTGTATGCACCCACATTAAAGAAACAGAAGAAATTTCTTTAAGGTAGGATACACCCAAAGAAGACAAGAACATTATCGCAATAATTTAGCCCCCAAGAGAGGACAAATCAAAGGATAATGAACACAAAACACAAAGCACAAGGTGGTTTCACTTAACTTTGGAGTCAGTATGCTTTTTTACGATAACTCATGTATATCATGTATATATATATATATATATATATATATATATATATATGCATAGAATCATCGTCATCCTCGAAAGAGAGGAAACGTCCATGGAAGAAGGGAACACATGTGTCTTTTGAGTCAACATGGGAGAGACCAAAAGAGATCTCAATGCTTTGCATCATCCTCAAGTAGACAACACTAGAGACAAAAAAATAGAAGAATAGGGAGAACGAATAGAAGAATGTCACAAACAAGCAAGAGAGGAGAGAGAGAGATAGTCTATAGTGCTAATCAAGCTAATCAAGCACATCATCCTCCACTCAATCTTGTTGATCACTATTTTGGGAAGGTGGACAACATGCAAGAGGAGCCAAATCGAGCATAGTAGATGGAGCTATCACAAGTTCCAAACAGGGACCATGCTCTAATGATAAGTCACTTTGTTTGCTACTAGGAGCTAAGATTAATGTTTCTGAAAATTTTGCAGACAAGTCATTGTCAACATCAACATATTCATATTCATCATAAAAAATATTAGGATTAACATTTTCATTATTAAGAAAAATTTCACCTATATCTTCATCAAGATTAATAAGAATAGGAGCTCTAATATGAATAGAACTTGAGCCATCACTTGTCTTAAGCATTTTGCATCTTGAAGACTTAGGTTGAACATCGTGTTTAGAAGAAAATGGAATCATGTCAATAGTTGGTGTTTTGGGAGAAGATATGGTTTGGGAAGAAACCTCATGAGCTCTAGCACTATGTCTTCATTGGCGTTCTCTCGCACAATGGTTTCGTCTAGTCTTTGTTGAAGGTTGAGATGAGTTAGGCTCATTAGGTATAGGCTTCATCTCTTCTTTTAGGGAAGGATGAATGGGTTGAGGTATTTTAGGTTGGACAATAGGAGAGGCTAGTCACTTCTCTCTATAATATGAAGGAGGAGGAACCACACCATATAAAAGAGGAACGAGAGGTGTAGGAAGGAGACCGGGTCCATCATGAGGATGAGGAATAGGTCTAGCCTTAGGAGGGATAGTTTGTTTTTTAGGAGGAAGGGTTTTTATACCTTTGGGAGGAAGATGATACTCATCCATAGGAGAAGGAATGGATTCTTCTTTAGGTAGAGGAATATCTCTTTTCTTGGGTAAAAGGATACTCTTCTCTTTAGGAGAAGGAATAGATGCCTCATTGGGAAGAATTTTTTTTCTTTCCTTGGGAGGAAGAACAATCCTATCCTCAAGAAGGGGTATATGATCATCAAGAGGAATGCTAAGTGTTGGATTTTTAGGTTTACTCAAGGATAAAATCATTTCATTTTTCCAATTTTGATATGATCTAAAAATTATTTCACTTCTAGGTTCAAGAGGCTTGAATTGTTCAGACCAAAAATAGTCAGGACAAACATCTCCATGCCTCAGTGTAGGTTGAAATATGCTATGATTAGTAGTTATGATTTCACCGTTATGAATTTCAAAAACTTGTGAATAGTAGAAGAAATCACTTTCATGGAAGAGAGCCAAGGATGCCCCAAATTCACACAAAATTGATCAGATGTAGGAATGGTAGTAAATTGAACATCTAAGCATTTAGTGCCAACATCAATAGGAGGTTTTATAGAACCAATAATAGGAGAAGAGAAGCCATAAAAAAATTTAACTATCACATTAGTATCATCATATATCACTTGATGCAATTGCAAAGTATAAAGAAATTCTCCAGTTATCACATTAACAATGCAAGAAGGATCAATAAGGACTCCTCTAGTGAGTATACCTTTGATTTTTGCACTTATGTAATGGGCCATTAGGTGCCTTAATGTCCTCACTAGGATCAAATCTTATGCACAAATTCTTAGTAGGTTTTTGTTGATCTACAAGGTTCACCACTTTATTAGATTCAATGGTCATGTCATTGGGAGAGAAAGCAAGATGATCAATCTCAATCACATTAGTGGAATGGGATGGTAAAGGATCAGTGAAAATTTGAAGGTTCTGATTAGGAGGAGCTACAGATTTGTTTCCTTTATCATTCACACCTTCCACAACTATAGTATTATCAATCAATTCTTGAATATTACTTCTCAATGAAAAATGTTTTTTAGTATCATGACTAGACTAAGGATGGTATTGACAAAAGGATTTAGCATCAAATTAAGGTGAAGTTGTTTTAGATGGATCAATTGGTTTGATTTGGGGAAGTTTTAGCACATTTCTTTGTATCAACAGAGACATAATTCTATGCAAAGATTCATTCAAAGGAGTAAAATCTTTTTCTCTTATAAAGAATTTAGACAAAGGAGGCACACCTATAGCACCTACAAATTGATTGATTGATTATTGTTGTCACTGAATTTGATGAATCCTTTGTTTGGTTTGAAATTCACAAATGATTGTTTAGAACCATCACCCTTATCACTTAGAGCCATGGAAGAAGATGAATGTTCCAATCGACTCACAGTCAATTGACAATTGTGAAGTACTACGCACAACTGTGGAAAGGAAGTAAACTCAGTTAAGAGAAGTTTATCCCTAATGTCTTTTTGTAAATTAGAAATGAATTTTTTTTAATGTATTGATCAGGCACAAGAAGAGAAATTTGAGAATACAGATGCTTATATCTACCAGTAAAATCAATCACTTTTTCTTTAACACCTTGTTTACAATGCATTAAATCAGTCAAAGTAACTTTAGGACAAATGTTATTGTGAAATTGTTGAATAAAAGCATTAGCCAGTTGTTAAAAAGAAGTAATAGAATAAGGAGGAAAAGAACAATACCATTGTAAATCTCTATCCCTTAATGTTCTAGTAAAAAATTTTGCTAACAACCTTTGATCATGAGCAAATTCACTACACAAAGTTTGGAATGTTTAAACATGAGTTAAAGGCTCGCCTTTTGCATTATAAAGTTCAAATTGAGGGACTTCTACATGTTTAGGAGGGATGGATCTAACAATGTCATTGAATAATGGGCTTGCTACATCAAATGTGGGCACATTATACTTAGATTGATTCATAGAAACTATTTGTTGTTGTAAGGAAGATATTGTTTGGGAAAGACTATTAATTGTAGCTTCAGTAGAAGGATTGAAATTAGACATGTTGAATTGAGAGGGTGGAGTGATATTGTTGAATGAAGGAAGAGTTTGAGAATAAAGAGGTGGGGCACTATGATAAGTAGGTAATGGAGAAGATTGGGTAACAAATGGAAGGATCATAGGAGGAATAAAGGAATTGTGATTGAAGGAGTTTCCCCCTTGACTAAAATTTATAGGCAGTGAATGTGATTGGGTAACAAGGGGAACTCTCATGGTAGGTAAATGAAAGAAGAGGTATTTCCCCCATGACTAACATTTGTAGGTATGACATTTTGTGTAGAAGTAGCCATGATGTTTGGTGTGAAGGTAGCAACACTAATCATGGAACTTGTTAAAGGAATAGAATGATTAACTTGACTAGGAGGTTTTGTATAACCTAGGTTTTCAGAACAACTCTTCATAGGCATGATATTAGAATCAAAAATATGAGAAATACCACAAGATATCAACACCATGTTTATCACTTTTAATCATTCTTTTTAATCCTTCAATCAATGGGAAAGCTTCAATTTCTGGGTATTCCTGACTCATCCATTGTTGAATATTGTCAAATTGATTGTCCATCTTTGCCAATTGATCAATGGATACCCTAGTTAGTGATCCTCCTAATTGTGAGAGTTATCAAGAGGATAAACGAGAATATCTGAAGAATGGGAAGTGTTGGATTATTTGGGAGATTGTTTGATTTGTTTGTTCATTGCTGGTGCTAGGACATGTTGTTTTCATTGATGTCAACATATTCTCGTGAGTTATTCCTGCGAGTTTGAGAAATATTTTCTGATTTGGTTTGTAGTGTTGGTTTCCTAATCACTGTTTTGCAGAGTCCAGTATTCCCTTTGGTATATTCTGGTGTGATCAGATCTTGTGCTAATATTTTGGATTATTGTTTGGGTGATCTTGTGTATCTTCATTTCAGATGGTTCATGATTTGGCACACCGTAAATTATCTTTCTTCATGATAGTTGATGATTGGTTGTGCTCTTGAGCTTTGAGACATTGACCGATGAAGATTTGAAAAGAGATGATTGTGCAACTATTATAGATGATTCTAATGTGCTTGATGGTGTTTCCTAGTCATGTCCTATTTATTTTGGCGATTCTCATTGATCGTTGGATGATTTGTTTGAACTGGTGATAATTTGTGTGTTATGCAACTTTTTTGGTGGTGTAGCGTATTGTGGTTGATCTTGGTAGGATTTTTAGTGGATGTAATTGTTTGTCAATTTGAATTAGGTCCATACTATGTAATGTAAATCATAATATTGGTCGGGTGGTCGATCTTTGTATCGTGTAATGTAATTTTTGAGTTAAGGGTTGAGGGTTTAGCTAACCTTGTTATCAAGGTTGATGATTTGTATATATAGGTGAGATGCTTATGTAATTTAGGTGTTGGTATTCTGTCTACATTATCAGAGAGAGGTAAATGTGCAAACAAGGATATATCATTCAACAAGGTGTTGTGGTGAGTTTGGTGTTGTAGGGCAGATAGTTGTGCTTAACTGGAACCGTCATCAAGCCTTTGTAGATGCTATTATTGTAGTTCATTCCTTTTAGATTGCAGTATGAATCATATTGTAAGTCAGTGAGACTTCCCTGAGGGTTGTAGCCTTCTAGGCATCCATCTTTTGAGCAGTGAGCTCTAGGTAGTGTGCCTGAATGCTTGTGTGTTCCCCATTGTAATATTTTCACATACTACTACAAAGTATCATCTTATTGTGGGTAGGTTCCCACCATGGTTTTTCCCTTAACCGGGTTTTCCACATCATAATCTTGGTGTTGTGTGTTGCACTGTTAATTTTCTTATCTTTTATTGTTGTGGCTTATCAGTTCATGTTTTGAAAGTTTAATTTGTGGTGTTTCGGTGAAGATCGATTCACCCCCCCTCTCAGTCTTCCTTCTTGACTACTGCTAACAAGGAAGAACCACCAATATCCTCATTGAAAAAGATAGCCAAATTAGGCTCTATTTCTTTGGTAATTAAACCATGGGCAACCTTAATTTTACAACTTATTATAATGAGGATACTATAGGTAGGACTAATAGTAGTAATACTCATGCAGCGGGGACAAGAAATTGGAAAGAATAATGCAATCTCCTAGGAATTTGAATTATTAAATTTAAAATTGTCCCCTAGAAGATAGAAATTCGAATTTAAAATTAGGGTTGAAAATGACCTCTTAATTTTAAAAATTTGAAAGGAGCGAAAATCAAAATTAACCTCTTAATTAAAAATTTGAGATTTTGGAATGTTGAAATATTGAAGAAATCAATTTAATCTTAAAAATTAGGGTATGTGTAGTGAACCACTTAATTTTAAAATTCAAATTGATAATGGAAATGTTGAAATCTAGATTTTTTTTAACCTTAGGGTGACCTAAATTCAATAAAATTTCACAAATATCTGGAATTGTCCAATAAAATACAGTCAAAACAAGCTCCCAAAATTTGAGTAGAAAAAAGTTGGGACCAAGAAGGTAGCGACTTGGTCCAAACACACGGTCTGACCAATTTTTTTTCAAATTTTTGGGGAAGTAAGATATTGTGATTTTTATGCGAGTTCCAGAAGGATATGGAAATTGGAGATGTCGAGATATGCAAAATTAAGCCTTGAAGGTCTAAATAAGATACACTTAGAATGTTTAATAAAAGGATTAATTGAAAGGACAACAAAAAGGGCACACTTAAGGGTTGACTTTTATGATGTTTAGAAGAAAGACAAGAGGCTTTAGATTTAATTGAGCCAATTAAATGCTTAAAAAGAAAATTGGAAATTGCACTAGATTAATTTAATTTTAAAAATTATTGTTTGTTGCATAAATTGCTCAATTTAAAAAATTTAAATTTCAAAATTTGAATGTTGCAAGGAGGGAAAATGAATTTTGAAATTGAAGCAAAGACCCAAATCTAAAAATTAATTCAAGATCTAGAAAATCCATAAGGTCAATTTTAAAAATAAAAATTAGGATTTTATTATTTAACCACTTATTTTTTAGTAAATGAAAACTTGAATTGCAAAATTGAAAAGTTCTTAGATCTGAAACAATCAATCCAATTTAGACAAAGAACAAGCTCAATTTTGAATCTAAAAATTAGGGTTTTTGTGCATTCAACCTATTAATTTTTAAACATTGCAAGGAAATTAAACTTGTAAATTAAAATTTGAATTTTAAATTGCATACACTCATATCTGAAAATGAAAAATCAGAAGTAAGGGTGTAAGGAGTCGGGTTCACCAAAATGTTAACTAGAAAATTGGGAACCTTAGCCAGTTTGCCAATTGGGAGAAAGGTGGGAACTTTACTAAAGTTCAATTTTCACTTGGGGAGACTTTACATTCAAAAGAGGGAGATGAATCTACTAGATCCAATCCCAAAGGATGGAAGGATTTAATACTCAATAGATTGATTGTAATTGAAATGCAATTAACTCTATTTTGTAAGTTGACTAGTTGAATTAAGACTAAATGTTGGAAATGAAGACAAAGTATGAGAAAACAACAAGCTACAGATTCGAGATTCAATCGTGCACCTTGATTTGAGAAGTTTGAGATGATTTGGAGCTGCTATGTGAAATCCGAAGAAAGTTGTAGGGGTCGTGTGTCCGGAGAAGGGTGCCCTCCTATCGGTCCTCTATAATTTTCATGCATCGAAAAGGGTTTTTCCATCTCTGTGAATAAAGCTTAATTCCAGAAGTACAACTGTGCACTTGTTTCCTGCACATAGAAAGAAAGGGAAATGTGTTGGGAATAGGGGTTTGTCTTCAGATCAAACCTCGATTTTAGAATTAAACAATTGGTTGAAGTAATGTAAATGAAATGACTAAAAGTAGAAATCCTCCTCTTTGAGGGGATATTAAATTGACTAAAAATGAAATGCTTATACCTGTTATGCCCTGCATACCTAACCCCATCAGTTTCCTTGTCTTGAAAATCTAGGTCCCCTCTCTTTTTCTTTTTTGTAGTTTTATTTTTCTTTTTTTTTTGCTTTTTGTACCTCGGAACCCCGAAGTCTTGAGGTGTTCTTTTCTTTGTTTGGAGTTATACCCCAGAACCTCAGAGTCCTGAGGTAGCCTCTTTGTTTCTTGTCTTTGGTCTAGACCTCAGAACCCCAAAATCCCAAGGTCTTTCCTTGTTCCTTTTGGTTGAAGCCTCGAAATCCCAGAAGTTCTTTATGTTTTCTTCATTTGTTTGCTTGTCAACTTCGGAATTCTGAGTCCCCAAAATCCTGAAGTTGTTTTGTGTTTCCACCTTGGAACCCTAGAACCCTGGAGTCTCGAGGTGTCGCTGCTTGTTCCGAGGTGTGTTTTTCATTTTTGTGGTCTGCCACCTTGGAACCTTGAGGTAGTGTTTAAAGAGATCGTATAGATGACTTATCGGGGGGGGTTATAAATAGGGAGAATGAACTTTTCTAAGCTCATTTGTGCATTCAAGCTTTCTAGTTTTCTAGGTCTGATCTCTCGACTTCGTGCCTCCGTGTTGTCGAGATTTCACATGTTTTGTCTTGCCAAGTTGGTGGATTTCTTCCATCTTGTGTTTTCCTGTTTAGATTTTGTAGTTTTGTAGTTTAGATTTTCTTTGGTTTTTTCTTTTTTTTCTCTTTTCTCATTTTGCGTGCCCTAGGTTCGGGATTTTGGCTCCTCATAATCCCAAAGTCTTGTGTTTTGTCCATAACAACCTCGGAACCTCAAAGTTCTGAAGTTGTTCCCTTTTGGCCATGCCTTCTACCTCAAAGTTCCGGGCTCCATTGTCTTGTTTCACCCTAGAACCTTAGAATCCCAGAGTTTCAGGCCATCCTTTTGCTTGATATTGAACTAAGCCATCTCAAGACTTCGGAACTCCGAAGTCCCGTGAATCGTTCCAACCAATTCAACCTCGAAACCTCAGAGTTTCGGTTTTTGTTTTTTTAGCTTATCCTAACCTCAAAACCCCAGAACCCCAGAGTTCTGAAGTTAGTTGTTTTTAAAGGAGTTTCCCACCTCGAAACCCCAGAGTCCCAAAGTGGGTGATAAAATTGATATTTTGACTATGTGATAGGCTAATTTTTGGTTCTTTCTTGCATATTAGAGAAATTAAATGGACCCAACCTTCAACAAGAAAGTTAAGGAATTAGATAAGCTACCTAAAACCATGAAGTACCATTACCAGGGTCAAACTTATGCTTCCAAATTGTAAGGCCGGATCAAATGGGTGATTAATACCGAAGTAGGGCATATTGAACTAGAAGACATCAAAACATAGTTGGACAAACCAAGGTTGGATGCTCCCTATAGGAGGATCAAGAGGTTAGGGCTAGTGGAGGCAATGATTTTTCCATAATTTGTTCAAGCCCTAGATCATGACTATTACATAGTATTATAATACAGACACCAGGAAATGTACAGATGATAAAGGCAGAACAGTAATATATTTGTCAGTAGATATGCTAGGTTTTGTCTTTGGTATTTATTTTAGGGATGAAGTGCTGCTGACTATTGAGGAGGAGGCTATAGAGGTATGGGATAAGGATATCACATCTTGCAAGTGACATATGAAGGAACATTGGCTCGAGGAGGAGAGGAAAATAGGACTAAATGCAAGTTATATTTTGAGAGCTGATTTCAAGGAGCCGTAGTGGGACCTAATAATTATGCTGACTAAGGTTTTTGGTAAACCAGATTGTCAAGACTTTCAACCTTGGATGTTCTAGTATATGACTACTATTTTGATTGGGCCCAAATATTATTGAATAGCATACATAATCAATTGGTTGATGTGCATAAAATGAAGAAGTTATTCTTTACTTCTTATGTTATCTGGGTAGCTGCTCGGGCAGACAAGTTTCCAGGGTTGCAAACAGAAGGCCAACTTGGTGATGAATAGGGGCAAAAGAAGGTATGGGAGTATTATACTCAACTCCCTCTGAGAAATGCAAAAGTACATTTCAAGAGGACAAATGATGCCTTCCTCTTCCCCATTATCATAAAGCTCACAGGGGATGAAGGTTACAAAATAAGCCCAAAGGCAATGGCAATAATAAGGGAATGGAGATTTTGGTTCATTTAGAATCAACGTTCCACACATATAAGAGTTACTAACTTCATAGGGAATCCTATGCTGCTACCTAGATACTGTAATGATTGGGTGATACTTTTAGAATATGTTAGGCAAATGGCCGGGTTGTAGTCACTGTTGTCTTCAAAGCACAAAACTGGTGTGAATTTCTGTAACAATTGGTTATTTTTCTTATTCAAAAATCGAAGTGGCTAAGGCAACCGAGCAAGAATTACAGGAATTACATTTGAAAGAATTTAATTATGCTCGGGAACATTATAATCCATATGGTAAACTGAAGTAGATGATGCCAAAAGCTTATGATGGGCATAAACTGAGGTTAGAAGACTTTTGGGCCAACCTTCAAGACAATTTTGAAGTTAGAGAGAAAAATTATTCTAGGCTCTCAGTCCCACAAATAAGGACTTTTGAAATAGAGACAAATATCCCTAAAGAATTGATGGATGGTCCTGAGTTATTAGACCAAACATATAAAAAACAAGGAATTGATAAGAAGCCCCTCTCCCAATAATATGGTCAGGATAAGAAGAGGTGGATATAGATGTAGTCACCCAAAATGTTATAAACGAAACTAAATAATGGCTGAATTTGAGGATTAGGCCAAGTGATTCAAAAGGAAAACAAAAAGAATCAGCCACTAATAATCCTCAGTCGAAGGTACACAGGGAGTATGCCCAAAGAACAAGGTCTAGTTCTAGAAAGAACACATCCACAGAACCAGATGAAGCTGCTGAACCTGCGCTAACCATGGAGGAGATTTTGGAACAAGTCAAGGAACAAATGCAAAAGGTTGAGTTGTTGAATAAGGTAACATATTTTGGAATAAGGGAGGGGCTAGGAGTTGTGCCACTTGCAGAAATACATCCTGTTAGGGTTGCTATTGGTCAAATGCCAGGAGAAGGCACTAAGGAGAAAGATGATCAAGGAAAGCCTGAAGAAGGAATACCAACATCCACTCAACCTCCTCCTCGATACAACAACAACACCAACTCAACCCTCACCTACTGCAACAACACAAGCTCTTGTTTTCACATTGTTGGCTACTACAATCCTTGTAACAGCGCCAGTGTCTGCACGAACCAATATTTTTGCTACAACATCGATGATGTCACCCCCATCAATACAAGTATTAACTCCTATTACTAAAAAGGTGGCTATTCATAATATTGAGTATGATTCTGATAAGGAGGATGAGAAACCTATTGTACAATTGGTATGAAGGAAAGTTGAGAAGAAGAAAATAAACAAATTTTCTCAACTGGAGAAACATTCATCGATGGATCCTATGGACGTGGATGAGCAGAATCTACCAGAGAAGCAGCCGACTGAAGAAGAGAGAGAACAAGTTGAGCTTGAGAATGAACATGATGAAATATTGCTTCTAACTCCTGAGGACCAAGAAAATTTATTAAAGGAAATAGCAGTTAAAGGAGAATTGAAAGAAATAGATAAAGCTAATAAAGGATTTGAAGATGAAGTAAGTGACAACTTAGGAGAATTGCACAAACAATAGTAGTTGAATATTGACATCACTCTCCAAACCAACCAAGTTCAACCAGGAACTTCTACCCAAGATATTCAAATTCCCGAGCAAGAGGAGGAAGAGAAAGATGAAGAAAAAGAAAAATTACAAAAGTTACACAAGGTGATGTTGGTCTCAATTTTTGACTACTTGGTTTTCTCTTCAAATATTTTGCCTCTGTTTACAAAGGAAGAGAACAAAAAGAATAGGAAACAAGACAAAAATTAATGAGGTTTATAAGGAAAAAACCTCCTACACTTCAAGCTTTACAAAGCTTATGTGGGTGAACCTAATTGTGACTACTTTCTCAAAACCTAGTAGATGGTTTACAAAAAACCAGTGCAAATTTCTATAAACTCCTTCACTTTAGTGCAACCAAACATGAATGAAACATTTGTTTTGATTATATAGGACTACAAAGATGTCACAAATACTAGCAATTTAAACCAGTGCTTTATCTAGGCATCAGAGTCATCAAAAAATAGACTGAAATCTGACAATAGAATTCATACACATACCACTATTTTGATCCATTAAATCTGTATACGCCTGACATACACAGACTTCCAATTTGTACTAGACCTAATCATCAAATTCATGTGAATATACTGGTATCAATGAAGATGAATTAAGCATATTCAATTTTCCTCCTTGAGAAAAAGACTTAAAACATTCCCATTAATTACTTTGCAAATCATTTAACTAAACAATCCTTGATTATCTAATTAGAAATGAAAACCGACATGCAAAAATAAAGACAACACATATATGAGCTTGAAATATTTTTTTGATTGTATATTATTTCCTCATCAAAGATTACAAAGATATAAGAACGACTCTAAATGTAAAAAACAAAGTGTATATATTTTGCCAGAGCTTCGCTATAAAATTTTTGTGATCTTTATCTAGGTAGTCCTGGTATTCTTATATAAATTTTTTTGGATGCAACAAGCTTCATATTTCCCTAGAAGAATATTCCTATCTCTACCATAATTCCCTCCAAAAGTTACACTGATTACAAAACTGCGACTGGGGTAGGACCATAACTGATTTTGGAATGTACTCTTCCACAATTGATTAGTTATCCAGCTGGAAAATGGACAACTCTCTATATTTCCATATCAAGCACCAGGTGTTTTCAATCCTTCAAGGTTCCAACTACCCAAAACATCTATTTCAAAAAAGCAACTGCTTCAGGATACCTGTGAACTCCCACATGCTGGAGCATCGGTGGGATCTTCTTGTTCTCCTGTCTCTTTCAAAACATACTTACTCTCCCATAATTTGAACATCTCATCATCGGGCCAAGGAAAGTTGATAATTTTTTGCTTTTGTTTATTCAAACTGTAGACACTCAAAATTGTCATGTCTAATTAAATAAATATTTTATTTATTTAATTATCTAAGCCTAATTCTTCTATTAATTAAATAAATCTTTATTCATTTAATTAATTCATTTATCCTCTTCTAGCCTTATTTCTCATTTAAATAAATACATTTATTTATTTAAATTATCCCTTTCCTAAATTAAATAAATATTTTATTTATTTAATTGTCCTACTTCTTCTATTAATTAAATAAATCTTTATTTATTTAATTAATTCATTATCTTTTTCTACACATGACACATGTCATTCATCTCTTAATTCCTACACTACCTAAATCTTTCATTATTTTGGTATTTTCTATACCTACCTCTTTCATTATTTTGGTATTTTCTATACCTACCGCTTTCTTCATTGTCAAACCCTAATGACACATGCTAATGATCTTTTATGCAATTGACTACACTACGATCCTACTTGCAACCACATTCTGTTCTTTGTTGAGCTCTTATAAAAATCTGAGAGCAAATATATCAAGCAAGATCAATGGAGATAGGAAGAATGGAGATCAAAACCCTATTGGACATGTGATGGTATAATCTTTGTGATTTTTGAGTTATTTTGCATTGTCTTAGGTTATCTTCATATGTTATGGTGGATCTTTGTTCATTGTTAGGCTAGGGTTTGGTGGTTGAATTCATTTAGCCTTTCAATATTGTTATTATTGTTATCCATTTTCACCATACACATTTTGGCACGCCCGGTGGGACCTTTGTCCCTTTGCATTTAACATTTTTGTTGCAGATTTCGCATTTTTGAAGTTGCAGATCGGACAATTTTCGACGACATTTTAGGTTTTTTTCCGCGTCTGCGAGCGTTCGGATCGCGTTTTTGTGTTTCAGAAGTGTCTGCAATATCTTGAATCGCGTCTGTGTTTTGCCAGATTTTATTTTTTGCAGGTTTCTGGAACCGCGTCTATGAATTAAAACCACGTCTGTGATTTATCTTATCGCGTCTGTGTTCGGGAATCGCGTCTGCGGTATCCAAGCGCGTATGTGCATAACAGAACTGCGTCTATGTTGTACAGACGCGTCTGTGTCTGGTATAGAGGCGTCTGTGCTTTTTGTTTTGCAATTTCAATTTTTCTGAGATTCGGGTTTTCGGATTTTGTACTTAGGGTTTTAGATCTGGTTTATTTTCGGCTAACCCTTGTAGATCTAGCTAACCTAGTTTGTGCAGCTTGCTTTGGAGGCAAAAACATTTTTGTTGAAGGCCCCTTTTCACAAAGTCTTTTGGGTTTTCTAAAATTTACCTAACTTGTGTGCTTGCAGGAAGGGGTGATCATTTGAAACAACCCAAACTACTAACAATTTTGTTGCAGGGCCTTAGCTAGGGTTTTGTAGTTTTGTTGTGTGCCTTGTTTTCATAGCTTAACAAACACTTCCATTGGTGCACTAAAATTGAATCATTGTCTTTTGTGTCTTGAGCAATAGGCTCTTTTTGTTTGATCTTTAGAGGGCTTGTCTTCCCGTGTGGTCATTAGGACTACTAGTGAGAAAAGAACGACCCAAGTGGTAGCGAGGAAAACCCACCTCATCCAAACCACTATAATCAAATGTATTCATGGTGAAAAATATGAATAACGTGTGTTGATTAGTTCATACCGACACTATGTCTCCCCATAAACCCGTTTGATCAAATTTATTTGATCATTTGTAGGGCGTAACCCCTACCGGCTGGGAGCCTTCTGTATTTACAGAGCTGAAAGTGCCGCATGTATGGCCACACGAGCGGATGCCCTTACTAGCACCTCTTTGTTTTAGATGCCTAAATCCTTCTAGTTGTTGAGGCAGGAGGTCAGACCTCTGGTAGCGGCCCACACACATACGGTTCTTAGTAGAGATACAAAGTTCACCATGGGGAGTTTTCATGGGGACTGATGCTTGGCTGACCCGAGAAGTGAGTGCCGAGGGTGGAGCCAATGAGGTCAAGCATCTAAGTATCCGCTCTGAATAGCGTAGCCTCGGGGGTAAAACCCTATGTGGGATCAACAACTATTGTCTTGGCCAGCCCTAAGATTTGTGCTTGTCTTATGCTAAACACTCAAACATTCAAAACAAAACAGCAAAACATTGTGTCTTTTGTGTCTTCAAGTGTATGCAAAAACTTTTTACATCAAACAACACACTTTTGGAGTCTAAACAGTTGCAAACATTGAGTCATCAACATTGTGTCCTCTTGTCACGAAAAACAGTCAAACAGTCGGATTTGGTCACAACAAAACAACTTCACAGATAGGAAAAATTGCACTAAGATTACAGAAACGCGTCTGTGTCTGTTCAAACCGCGTCTGCGTCAGATAAGCGCGTCTGTGTTTTTATCAGCGTCTGTGTCAAACAAAGAGGCGTCTGTGTCAGATAATCGCGTCTGTGAAGTATACAGAGGCGTCTGTGTCAAGATTTGAAAACTTTAACAGTCAAGCAAACAAAGAAAATCAGTTTTGGCATACTTGAGCTTCCTAGGTTGTCTCTTCAGGTTTCATCTAGCGTTCAGCTTGTTCTAAGGTTTCATACAGTCCATCATTGCTTCACATCTCATTTTACATTCACAATTGTCTAAACTTGAGTCAAAAGGTCACTTGCTTGTCCTCATCATACTTTGTCAACACACTACCTACTACTACACTTTGCTAAGTGGTCCCTCATCAAGGTTTCTTACCTTTGGGTCTCATTTGGTCTTACTTAGAGTCAAGGTCAGCTTACCTCATCAAGAGAAACTATCCTCTCTTTCGAAGTCACACCTACTCTACTACATACATACTTGGTCTTACACTTTGGACATTGCAAGAACACCTCAAGATTCACTTACACTCCATACAACTCTTGGTCTTCCATACTCTCGTCATTTTTCATCTAGTCTCTCACATCTTGGTCTAACACCTAGTTCATGGTTGAAACCCGCCTTCAAAAATCTAGGAGAATAGCTAAAGAAGCTCAAGAACCCGCAAACATGAGTTCTTATGAGTATGACAATGATTTATTCTACAATCCTGAGCACACTACATTACCAGACATGAAGGTTTATAGACACAATCCAAATGTGGAGAGCGCAAACACTATAAACAACAATGCTACACACAATGACACAGTTGACAATTCTTCAATACTATCAGCAGACATAGAAGAATCCATAATGAATCCTCAATTCAATAGATTGGTTGAAGAGATAATGAGGAGAGATCGTCAATACTTTTTACACATGATGGCACAAAGTGGAGCTAAAATACCGCATGATTTTGACTTATCTCAACTTATGGAAAGTCGACCCTCACAACAAACTCAACCCAACATGGATCAAAGGAGACCAAATAGTGGAGGAAATAGAGGACCGAATAATATGATGCCGGAGTCACCATCAGCTTTGCTTCAAAAGCCAGCAATCCCACATACACAAGCTCAAACATATGATACTTACACTCAAGGACCATCATGGAGGCCTTATGCTCAATCACATGCTCAAGGTATGAATCAATCAAAACAAGTGGATACTCAAGGACATCCTCAAAATTTTGACACAAGGAGACCTCATGTCAAAATTGGGGGCAACACAATGGAAAATGAAAGGCCTATTGAATATGGTTTATACACACAAAACAAATATGGGGTTCCCCAACAAGAATTTATGCCAAGTGCTCCATACATGTCGCAACAATATAGACCTCCATATGGACATGTCTACAATCAGTATCATCCATATATGCAACAAGCTCCTCCTCAAATGGGTGTTTCAAACATGGGGTATGCTACAAGAAATCCATCTGCTCCCAAGAATAATTTGGAGCAACAAATTAGAGATCTACAAAAGAAAATGGAGGACATGAGTACACCAAAACCTACATACACTATGAGAGATATATGTCCTTATCCCTTCGATAAGAGCATTCCAATGCCTCCATTTCCCCCACACTTTGTAACGCCAAAATTTGACAAATATAGAGGGAGAGGAGACCCCAAGGCACACATAAGACAATTCTTCATAGCTTGCATTGAGGTAGCGGCAGAAGAAACATACTTGATGAGGTTGTTCCCACAGAGCTTAGGCGATCAAGCTATGGAATGGTTTTCTCAATTACCTCCTGGTATTAAGTCATGGGGTGACTTAGCAGAGACATTCATTCAGCATTTCTCCTACAACATTGAAACAGATGTCTCAGTTACTACCTTGTGCAATACGAAACAAAAAGAAGGAGAATCTTTCGCAGCATTTTTACAAAGATGGAGAAACTTAGCTAGCAGATGCTCTTGCGAAATCCCGCAAAAACAAATGGTAGAAATGTTCACTCAAAACGTTAATAAGGCTATTGGCTATGATCTCAGAAAAGCTTGTTTGTCTACATTCAAGGATGTCATTGAAAAGGGCCTAGCAACAGAAAAGGTCTTAATTGAACAAGGAGTTATCAAACTATTCAAAGAAAACAAAGAGGACTTCAAAGGAAAGGACAAACCAAAATTTTGGAATAAGAACAAGAACACAGTTAATGATGGTGTTGTTGATGCCAACACAGTGAGACCCAAGTTCGTCTTTTCTAGATCAAGTTCTACCAACAATCAGGTGAACACTCAAACAACTTCTAGACCACGAAGGAAGTACACTCCATTGGGGGAACCACTTGAATCAGTATTCAAAAAGCTTGTGGCAAACAAGGTAATTACAGTTCCAGATTTTCCTCCTTATGAACCAAAGGTAAAACCAAATTGGTGGAATGATGATGAGTATTGTGAGTTTCATAAGAGCAAGGGTCACAAGACAGGTAATTGCCATCGATTGAAAAACATTGTGCAAGATCTCATTGACAGAGGAGATATAGAGATTGAGGGACATTCATCTAATCAAGAACATGAGATGTTTAAGGAACCATTCCCAAAACATGACAAAGGAAAAGGCAAAGTCACAGATGATCAAGCCAATTATACTAGAGCACCTTACAATTATGATTCTACTATCAATCACATCTCAATGGACAATCATATCTCTACCATTACTATCAAAAACAAAAATCCTGAGAATCCTTCTCAGAGACCCAAAATTGTCCTAAAAGGTGTGGGATCTTCATCCGAATCTACCTTTGAATGTCATGTTACAACCCGTCGAGGTAAGATCACGTTGCCAGGTGCCTCCACTAAGAATACCAATCTTTCATCAACCAAGCCTGAGTACGACCTTGTAGAACAACTAGGGAAGACACCAGCACTCATCTCTATTCTTGAGCTCTTACGTATATCTCCTGCACATAAAGCTATCCTTGACAAAATCTTGAGAGATACTGCCGTCCCTACTGATCTGAACGTGGACCAGTTCCAAGCCATGGTGGGATACCTATCCGTTCCACACTCCCTCACATTCACAGAAGCCGATGACACCTCCATAAGTCAGCCACATAATGCACCTCTACATGTTGAAGCCTTCATACATAAACATAGAATAAAGCGAGTCCTGATAGATGGAGGAGCAGGTCTTAATATTTGTACCTTGAGTACCATAAGACAATTGGGATATTCTGACAAGGCTGTGAATGCTACAAACCAAATCACCATCAAGGCTTATGATGATGAAGAGCACTTGTCCAAGGGCACAGTCACCTTACCGCTAAGAATAGGGCCAGTCACAAAGGATGTGGTTTGTCAAGTCCTAGATCTTGATCTCACATACAACATATTGCTAGGACGTCCTTGGATTCATACTGAGACTATCATCCCCAGCAATCGTGAGGCTACTCCTTCTTCAGCATATATTGATCCTGAGTCATTAAAGCCCTCGACATCCAAACAAGGTGAACTTAGAGCCAAGTTTCAAGACAAAGGCATGGGAGAATACACTTTGAATCAAACAATGTTTTTACGACAAGTCATGACCTCTCCCAAGGAATATGGGAGGCCACATCCTAACAAGCAAATCTCCATCATGATGCTCAAATGGGATCCTACCATCTTTCAAAAATGGGGTGAACTAGAAGAAGAAAATTTATATAAAATGCTCTATAAGGACGTTGAAGAGGACACACATGATCAGATTATTATACCCTGTGAGAACTATGGCAAAGGCTTCAAAATTTTGCAAAGATTCGGGTATGATGGAAAAAGCCCTCTCGGACTACGCAAAGAAGGTGTCATGGAGCCCTTACAACCTGAGCTAACTACAAGAAGAGAACGCTCCAAGGGGCTTGGTTTTCTGAATCCCAGACTACAAAATAAAAGAACAAAAGAGGTATGGCGAATTAAAGTTGCTGAAGTTCAACAAGAGGATTACTATTCCACAGACTCCAATGAGTGGGAATGGGGTTCAGACAAATCCTCCAGTGACTATGAGCTCACTGAAACATTCAGAGAGCCAGATGAACCCACAGAGGAGGAGGAATTTTACAAAAAGTTCAGAGTTGGTCAAGAACGAACCCATAAGGATCCCGCACAAGCTTCATTTCAAGGTCCTAGTTCAAAATCACATAGGATGAGGACACCTGTCCCAGAAGGCTCTACTAGTGATGACAATTTGGATTCGCTCACGATCGAAACTGATGAGGAGAGTGCCATCGATGACCTTGACGATTGCCTTGACATACCTGAATATAACCACATCTTCACTATTAGTCCTGCAAACTCTGAAAGCACTAAAGACCTTCCCCTTGTTCACCCCCAACTCATTGACTGGGATCATGAAGGACCAGCACAATTTGATACATTTCAAAATGATGAAGCTATTATCGACTACCTTGGCATACGAGATGATCTTCCCCTTGGGAACCACAAAGCAGGATACGCCATAGAGCTCAACAACATAGCATACTTTGGTGAGGGTGTCGGGCCTTCTAGTCGCAAAAATGTGAAAATAAAAACAAAACAAGGGTCTTATGGCGAAAACCACACTGTGGCGCTATCTGACTCCAAAAAAGTAAAAAGAAAGGACATATCTGAGGGTGAAAACCTCTCTGAGGCGCCCGAAGATGGAAGGCTCGACATTCTCCCAACATCATACGAGGAAAAATCATCCATGTTGGTAGAGGAGACTATAAAGACAAACATTGGTACAGCAGAGGTTCCACACAACATATTTTTGGCTCAATCATTGACAGAGGCCGAGAGAGCAAAATTCATAAGCTTCTTTAAGGGACGACAAATCAACTTCGCATGGTCTTACGTGGATATGCCTGGGCTAGACCCGGATTTGGTGATGCATCATTTAACAGTCAAACTGGGGGCAAAACCAGTAAAGCAGAAATTAAGGAAAATGCATCCACAAGTGGCATTGCTAGTCAAGGCAGAGCTAGAGAAATTATTGGATGTCGGATTCATACGCCCAATTGATTATCCTGAATGGATTTCCAATTTAGTACCTGTCAGCAAACCGGATCGCAACATCCGAATATGTACAGACTTCAGAGATATCAACAAGGCTTGTCCAAAGGACAATTTCCCATTACCAAACATTGACTTGATCGTTGATCTCACAATAGGCCATGAAATGTTATCTTTAATGGACGGATTTTCTGGATATAATCAGATCAGGATTGCACCTGGAGATCAACATAAAACATCATTCACTTGTCCATGGGGAACCTTCTGTTGGAATGTCATGCCCTTTGGGCTGAAAAATGTAGGCGCCACTTATCAAAGAGCGATGACCACTATTTTTCATGATCTCATGCACATAACCGTGGAAGATTATGTTGACGATCTTTTGGGAAAATCAATAGACAGAGACACACACTTGAACATACTTTCAGTTGTCTTTGATAGACTGGAAAAATACAAGGTAAGATTAAATCCAAAGAAATGTGTCTTTGGAGTAACCTCTGGGAAGCTCCTAGGATTCATTGTGTCTAAAAGAGGAATAGAAGCTGATCCAGCAAAAGTCAAGGCTATCTTGGACATGCCACCACCCAAGAATATTAGTCAACTTTGATCTTTACAAGGGAGACTCCAGTCTATACGAAGATTCATAGCACAACTTGCAGATAAGTGTAACCCTTTCCAGCACCTGCTACACAAAAACATCAAGTTCAAATGGGATGAGAACTGTCAACAAGCTTTTCAGATGCTCAAAGATTATCTTTTGAACTCACTAGTTTTGATGCCACCAATTCCAGATCAACCATTGCTACTTTACATATCAGCTACTCCGACAGCACTGGGGGCACTCCTAGCACAGCAAATACCTGACGGCAAGGAAAAAGCAGTCTACTATATCAGTCGCACATTGGTGGGATATGAGCTAAACTACACACCAATCGAGCGTGCATGTCTCGCTGTGGTCTTTGCTTCATAGAAGTTACGACATTATATGCTCACTCACAAGACTAAGTTGATTGCCAGAATTGATCCACTAAAATATCTTCTCAACAAAGCTACACTTACTGGGCGGTTGGCCAAGTGGGTAATGATTTTGAGTGAATTCGACATTGAATACGTGGACAGAAAAGCTATAAAAGGACAATCAATTGCAGATCAACTGGCAGATGCTCCCATGATAGATGATGCTCCTCTATAGTCAGAATTTCCAGATGAGTCCATTCTAACAATATCACCTGCAAAGTCATGGCAATTATATTTTGACGGCTCATACACACAGCACGGGGCAGGAGCGGGTATACTCTTTATAACTCCCCAAGGTGATTCTATACCAAAGTCATACCGCTTGTCATTTCCTTGCACCAACAATATAGCGGAATACGAGGCATTAACAACTGGGTTAAGAATTGCAGTTCAATGGAAGATCCAAGAACTTCGTGTTTTTGGGGATTCTCAACTGGTCATACGACAAGCAACTGATGATTACCAAACGAAAGATGAAAAACTAATGCCCTACAAACAACTGGTAGATGATCTGAAATAGCACTTCGCAAAGATAGAGTTTGAGCAGATACCAAGAGAACAGAATCATGCTGCAGATGCCATGGCTACAATTGCTTCGCTCATTGATCTGCCGCAAAATGAGACCTGCTATGAGTTCCTGGTAGACAATCTGCTGATTCCTTCATACGAGATCACTCCTACGGAAATGATATGCGTTGTTGGTCCTGAATCCCAGTTATATGGTCCCATATTCACATACCTTCGCGACAATATCTTACCTCCCGATCTATCAAACAATCAACGCCGCACTTTCATTCGCCAATCCTCTCGATACGTCATTTTAGCTGATATCTTATACCGATGAGGTCTAGATGGCACCCTTCTTAGATGTTTAGAGAGTGACGAAGCTCAGATTGCGTTACGAGAAGTGCATGAAGGGATATGTGGCCCGCATACTAGTGGTCCTACCTTGGCCAAGAAACTTATCAGGATTGGATACTACTGGCCTACTATGGAAAAAGATGCATATCAGTTTGTCAAGAAGTGTAAGCAGTGTCAAATTCATGGAGACCTCATACATGCACCAGCACAGGAACTACAACCACTTGCATCTCCTTGGCCCTTTTGTCAGTGGGGACTCGATCTCATAGGCAAGATTCACCCTCCTTCTTCTAATGGTCATAAATTCATTATCACAGCCACAGAGTATTTTACAAAGTGGATTGAAGCCGTGCCTCTCACACAAGTTACTGGGAAACAAATTGCTACCTTCATCTTGAACTACATCATTTGCCGATATGGGATTCCTATTTCCATTATTACTGATAACGGGCGTCCCTTCAAAAATCAGGATGTTCGTGAACTCTGTGACCGCTTCCATATCTCTCACCGTTTCTCCACACCATATTACCCCCAAGGTAATGGCCAATCTGAGGCATCTAATAAAACAATTCTCAAAATCCTTAAAAAGACAGTCGACGACGCTGGCCGTAACTGGCATATCCAACTCAATCCTGCACTCTGGGCCTATCGCACAAGTGTCCGCACACCTACAGGAGCTACACCCTACTCGCTTGTCTATGGCGTTGAAGCCATCTTGCCTATTGAGGTCGAGTTACCTTCTTTACGGGTCTCTTTGCGAAATATCATCAACGATGAAGATTACAGGGTCTCTCACTTACAAGAACTAGAACTGCTAGAGGAACGAAGACACACTGCTTTTAATCATCTCAAGGCTTACCAACAACGAATGAGTCGCAGTTACAATCACAAAGTTAAGCCTCGCACATTTGAGGTAGGTGACTTAGTCCTCAGAGAGAACCCCAAGAATCAGCAAGACAGAGATAAGAAGGGCAAGTTCGAACCAAACTGGCTTGGTCCTTACATCATTACAGCGGTATATGGATCTGGGGCATATCAGCTCTCAACTACAGAAGGTGAACCTTTGGAGGATCCTATCAATAGCATGCACCTTCGCAGGTTCTACACATAAGCTCTTCAGAACATCCTAATGCAAAAATACAAAAAAAAAATAAAAAAATTCAAAAATACAAAAAAATTATAAAACAAAAAAATCGTTACATGGTGAAAACCTGGCAAACAGGTGCCTTGTGACACAGAAAAATTGAAAAATCGAAAAAGTAAAGAGAAATAATTTCGTCCAACGGTGAAAACCACTTCGGTGGCGCCCTGGGCAAGTACCATGGTGAAAATTGGGTCACCAGCGCCATGCGTAGAGACTTTGCTCCTCTCTCCTTCAGGATTCTCTTTCATCTTTCACTTTGCACACACTCACAACCTATTCGTTCACAATAAACTTACCCATTCCCATCATGGCTTGTTATTGATCTACCTAAGATTGGTTAGCCATCCATAACCCTCCCTTTTCACTCCCTTTCCATCCATAATAAATCAGATCCTATCTGTGGCTAAGGCAAAATCCTACGTCTAGTAATGGGTGTGGAACTGAGAACATCACATGTTTCGAGGAGTACAGTTTCTTCCAGCTTCCTTCAGTCTATCCGCGCACAATCCACAATAAAGCAACATTTGCATCACAGAATCCGCAATAAAGTTTCGTCTTCTCCACAATAAAGTATCAGCTTCATCGATTCAGTCAGTTTCAAATGAGACATAGCAGCAACAATGGGCTTCAACAAATCAAATCTTTCAATAGACTTAGACAACATATGGTTCAGTGTTAATCTATCCTTTTTATGAAAGTGAACATTGTGACCACAATCAAACATGACTTATACAAGTGACAAGAGACACTACACTTGAGGACTACAGTGGATGTTGGTATCGAGTCTTGGTTTTCTTTTGATTTTATCTTTTTGTTGACATGTCTTTTAGCTTTTCCAGGATGTCTTTGACTAGAGATTCTATTTCCAGGATGTCTTTGACTAGAAAGGCGAGGATGGGGTATCGTCACCTATTTGCATTTGCTGTCTGTGGATTGTCTTTTAGTAATGCTATGACTTGTCCAAGGATATGAGGACACTGTGAGTCTAGTATGAACTGGGGCATTCCTTGTTTGTGACTGTCTTATCTCCATGCAAATGGGTACAATGACTTTCTGGGTCAAACATATGCCTCGATTGTCATAACCTACTTGCCATAATAAGCTCAATGATGATAATGCACAAGAAGCTCTTTCACTTTCATATCTTCTGTCTTCCATCCCCCTTTCTTGATTGACTTCCATCGTCCTTCTTGAGTCCGCGTAGCCTGCTATCACATGACTGAGTATAATGACACACCAAAAATATTTGCATTTCATGTAGCTGCACCTACATCACCATATAAGTATTTCATACATACATATAGATATCACAATTGCATCACATCCTACACACAACACCTATTAGCACAATTTACATTTGCATTATCATATTCATCTGCATTACATACATTCACATTTGCATCATGCATCACATATACAACATAAAAGAACAAAAATATATTGCATTGCATCATATAAGCATCCATATCATAAAACATGTATCACATAATAACATCTCATCACGTAAGGTACACATGCATATAGCTGCCGCAAAAATGGATCATCTCTCATATATAATCAAAAGTGTCATGATACAATGATGTCAAAAGAATCATATGGCTACAAAATCACCCGCAGGTGTCTACAATACAAAAATGGTACATATACTGATACAAAGGGGAGCCCTCTATGGCTATGATGAACTCCCTCCCTCGGAGCCGCCTGGCCTCGACGGAGTCTGAGCTCTAGATGGTCCCGCTCCAGGATCCCCCTGCCTGTCTGGTGGTGGTGGAGGTCCCATGACCCCACCGCTGGATGCCTGCCTCCTACGACTCCCTCCCGTAGCTGTCGCTGTGCGCGACGATCTATGGAAGCTCCTCGCCCGCTGATCTGCTGGCACAGCACCATAGTACAGATCCCTCCAGTAGGCGATCTCCTCTCCGGCTCGCAGCACATATGCGTAGCCTGCCCCTGCATCCTCTGCTGCCTGCCTCCCTGCCCTCAGAGCTATCTCGGCCTCAGTATATCTCTGGATGGCCTGGTCTCTCTCCCGCTCTGTGTCCCTAAGCCTGATCCTGAGGCGATCCCTCTCCCGCACCAAATCAGCAATCTCGTCTACCTGGCCCTAGCAGATCTCTCGCAGCTCCAACAGCTCATCCTCCTCAGGATCTCCACCCTCAGCCTCTGCCTGTGGCTCCTCCTCTGCAGGTGCCTGTACCTATGCCTCCGCCTGCACCTGTTTAGGTGCCTGAATAGGTACCTGTCCCTGTGCCTGTCCCTGTCCCTGCACCTGTCTAGGTCCCTGTGCTCTAGGACCCTGTGCTGCTGGTACCTGTAGGGGCAATCCACCTCGACCCCTCACCACCTGAGCTGCTCTCTTCTGTCCTCCCTCCCTCTGAGGTGCTACTCGCCTCTCTCCCACCACTCCCCTCCACCTCCGTCGAGCCCTGCCTCCATCTCCTCCACCATCATCATCATCATCCCCTCCAGCCTCTCCCTCCAACAGCTCTCCCGGATCTGTCAATCTCGGAAAGGGATGCTCTGCCCAATACGCAGAGTACTCTGCGTCCATCACTGCATCCTCTACCTCCGGCCACATGTCCCATGGTAATGGCATCATCTCTGCCAGCTGTGTCACGGCCTGATCATATGATAACAGCGGCCCGAACTGTACCTGATCTCTGACTGTACGGGCATACATGCCCGAGCCTCGTGGCATCCGCTGAATCCTGCCGAACTGTCTGCATACCCTGTCAACAAGCTGCCTCTCCAGAATATAGGGCGTCCGCCCAATCAGATACCTGCTCCTGAATGCATAGGGTAGCTCCACTGCGTCGTCATCCCACTCCTTGCACCCCAGGTACGGCCTCCAGATAACCATATCAATATCATCTATGATGCGTCTCCAATGCTCCAATCGACCAATCCGAGGTTGTGATGTAATCATATCGTACAAATGTACAAAGCTCCGTCCATGCCCTCTGCCTCTGAAGTGGATAGGTCGTGTGATAGGAAGGTGCTCATATGCCCACACCTGTAGGAGAGTCACTCCGCAGCCCAAGCCCACTGATCTGTGGTAGACAAACTGATGCAGCTCATAGTACAAATGGGCCAGGACACATGGCCCCCATGCATATCTGGTGTGCTCAGTCACCAGTGTCTCCAATGCCCCTCCCCAGCCAACTGCCAATCCTCGTGTAGCTCTGTCCGGACACAAGTACCCACTGATGACTCCTCCAATAACAGCTGGTAAAGCTAAACCTGTAGCGGTCATGGTATCCCATGCCACGTGACCTACTCGCATCTCCAACCCGGGATCCTGGAATACCCATCTCAGTGCCTCCCTGTCACCATCTCGATCATATGGAATCAACTCTCCATCGATCGGAATATGCAGAATCTTGTAGACGTCCTCAAGCGTCACTGTCATCTCACCCATAGGCAAGTGAAACGTGCAAGTCTCGGAGTGCCATCTCTCCGCCAGTGCAGTCAGCAAACCCATGTTTGCCCGAAACTTGGGCACATATAGCACATGTGCGAGACCCATCTCCTCAATAGAAATCATGTCCTGAATCGACAACTCTGGTCGCAACCTCTGAATCGATGGGAATCTCTCCCATGACTCCAACATAGGCAGATACTCCTGCAGTCATCCAATCAATCATGTCAGTTATCGTGGCATTCACTGTTTATCACAAAATGCTACTTGCTACCTAAATGCATACACTTACCTATCCTAGTGACACTAACTGTTCATCACAAAGTGTTGCTATCTATCCTAGTAGTGCTCCCTGTTCATCACAAAGTACTACGTGTGTGACATTCCCTGTTCATCACAAAGTGTTACTCACATTCGCACTCCCTGTTCATCACAAAGTGCTGCCTATCTTGGTGCTCCTTGTTCATCACAAAGTGCCTTGATCTATCGTAATCTTCCTAGAGGACCTGCTTGAGTGTATCCTCTCAATAGCTTATCCAATCGACAGCGTATGTTCATCACAGAACTGCCGATTTGACCTAGAAGACTCAAACTATGCATTTTGACACACAAACGCGCTTTAAACTCCTAAACGCGCTTATAGACTGCACAAACGCGCTTCTGCAACATAGACGCGCTTTCTGAACACAAACGTGCCTATACCATGCACAAACGCGACCAGGGAACACAGACGTCCCTACATGACATAACGCCCCTACAGGGCACAGACGCTTCTACATTTCACAAACGCGTCCGTATTCAGCACAAACGCGGTTCCAGGCATAGACGCGCCTGGACCCGACATAGACGCGCCTGTCCGACACAGACGCGCCTGGCACTGACACAGACGCGGTTGCGCGTTTTTGCATATTTCAACTACCGTATTCCTAGCGCATTTATTGCTACTTAGCATGCATTAATGACAAAAAACTTGAAATGCGTGAAAGTATGAGGAGGTTTTCGGGTACTTACCGGCTCTCCTGCATCTGCTGGTCGCTGGAATCGGCGAACACGGTCGAATCTATGAATGAAAGCCATCGCTGCTGACTGCTGCTGCTCTTTTTTTCGCTTTGCACTGTGATCTTCTAAGGGTGTGGATGACAATGAGGATGTCTTTTGCCCGTGGTCTATCTTATAGCCTACCCTAGCCCTCATCTTCATTTCCTGGGTCAGTATTCATTATCCCATGACTCTGTCACTTTATCCAGTCAATCCATTCTAGCCTTTCTTTCTTATCGAGAGATTGTCTGCAATCTTTTCAGACATTTTCATCCAATCTCTCGAGGGGGCATATAATTCCCATTCTGGGGCAACTCTGTATCAGTTCATCTTATCTTCTTTGAAACAACGCGACAAGCCGCATTGTCTCAAAGAGGGGCAAAATGTAGACACTCAAAATTGTCATGTCTAATTAAATAAATATTTTATTTATTTAATTATCTAAGCCTAATTCTTCTATTAATTAAATAAATCTTTATTCATTTAATTAATTCATTTATCCTCTTCTAGCCTTATTTCTCATTTAAATAAATACATTTATTTATTTAAATTATCCCTTTCCTAAATTAAATAAATATTTTATTTATTTAATTGTCCTACTTCTTCTATTAATTAAATAAATCTTTATTTATTTAATTAATTCATTATCTTTTTCTACACATGACACATGTCATTCATCTCTTAATTCCTACACTACCTACCTCTTTCATTATTTTGGTATTTTCTATACCTACCCTCTAATCCTAGCCGACCTCTCTTTTTACACCTCTCAATCTTAACCCTCCATTTCATATTGTGTCTTCTATTTAAGGAGATGCTTTCTTCATTGTCAAACCCTAATGACACATGCTAATGATCTTTTATGCAATTGACTACACTACGATCCTACTTGCAACCACATTCTGTTTTTTGTTGAGCTCTTATAAAAATCTGAGAGCAAATATATCAAGCAAGATCAATGGAGATAGGAAGAATGGAGATCAAAACCCTATTGGACATGTGATGGTATAATCTTTGTGATTTTTGAGTTATTTTGCATTGTCTTAGGTTATCTTCATATGTTATGGTGGATCTTTGTTCATTGTTAGGCTAGGGTTTGGTGGTTGAATTCATTTAGCCTTTCAATATTGTTATTATTGTTATCCATTTTCACCATACACACAAACTTTTCCATGTCACCCTTAGTTCTTTAACCTCCTTCTCCAAAAAGCCAAAATGTGATTTTACCTTTTCCATTTCTTCAATAATTTGAATAAACATAGAAGTATCATCCATGTTTATAACATTATTTATTCTTTGAGACAACCTATGACCGAGCTCCTCAATCCAAACTTCCTTGTCTTTAATTTTATTTGCACTTAAGAAGCCTCCATGAAACAATTCAAACTTTTCATTGGCATATTCCTTTCGGAATAGATTTGCCCTTCTTTCAATTGTTACTCTTTCTGCTGCAAACGTGGACAAGTCTTTTGCTAATTCATAAGTAGATTTGATTGTATCATCATCATCTACTTCTTCCTGAGATGATGAATATATGGACTCTAAGTCCACCTCTCTGACAATCCATTTTTCTAAAACTGGCCCCAAAATAGCATTTTCGTCCTTCAAAGAATCCAAAAGAGTCATTATTCTTTTCATGTTTATATAAACAATTGCTGCCCCAACAGTATCAACAAATTTCAAAACAATGCCTCTGATCTTTTCTTCATATTTTTATTTGCAAATATTGACTGAGCCTGCTTCAATTTTTCAATTTTATCTTGAACACTTTCTATTGACTAGAAGCCATGAGTCATAGGGGAAGGAGGAAATTCAATAATAGCATTAGAAGGAGGGGGCCTAGCAGGAGAAGAGGCAATCATTAATTGAGAGGACTCACCCTTATGTTGTTGTCCTTCCAATTTACCCTTTAACTTTGCAATGGTGTTGTCCTTGGAAGCGATTTCAAGCTTTGCGTCATTATAGGCCTTGAGGACTACTTCTAATTTTACTTGAAGATCGACTTTCTCTTTTGCCACCTTCCCGGTCACTGCCATTCCAAATTTAGCAGCACTAAAGTCATGCTAGCAGCTTTGATTACTCCTGTATTTTTTACTCTCTTTACTATCATACCCCCCGAGTAATTAGATCCTGAGGATTCTCACCTTCTTTTATTCTCTTCTCTTTTTAATGACCACATTACTAGAGTTGCATGGTCATTACTATAAACTATCCCCTCCAAGGGATTTGTTTCTTTTCTTACTGCATAAAAAATTATATCTCATTCTGGGAGAATTAGCACTCCAACACTTTCAATCAATTTTCTCCCTTCCTCAAGGGTAATTACCTCAAATTCCTTCAACATTTCTTGCTTTATTTCTGCCTCAATAGAAGATGGATCTTTATTTGATTGTTCAATTTTTCTTTTTTCACATCTTTCCTTGAATAGATCCATGTGGTTTCTCCACACAAATTGTCATCGGCCAAAGATTCATCACTGACCTGTTTTATAATATGATCCAATTCCCTTCCAACAAATTCCTCAGTAGTTAGATCCATCTTAGCACTTGTTGGCTCCTCTGGCATTCCTTCATGCAGCTCTCCATAAGTAAAAGAAATTTCCCCCAGGCTTCCTCATTGCATTAGTGTAGACACCTAAAAATATCTCATTGATCATGTACTAATTATTCCTCTAATTGATTAAATAATCTTTATTATTTAATTAATTTAATTAATCTATTTCTTCTAATTTCATATTTCCTCATAATCTTACTAATTATTCTATTTCTACTTCTATCATCATTTTAATCATTTTCTAAATATTAATTAAATATTTATTATTTAATTAATTATGGTTAATTCCCCAATTTAAATAATCTTTATTATTTAAATAAATTAATTCTCTATTTCTATTTCTATCATCATTTAATCATTTTCTAAATATTAATTAAATATTAATTATTTAATTAACTAATTGATTCTTCTAGTTCCCCAAATTCTAATTTCATTTGATTTCTTATTTCTTCTAATTTCTTCCAAATACAAATACATGTGCATGATTTCAAAAACCAAATTGAAAATCAAAGTCAAGTTCTAAATATATTCAAATACTAAATTGAATTAATAAATTCAATTGTTTGAATAAATATCATGCAAAGATTAAATTGATAATCTAAAATCTAAATGCAAGCACATGCTAAATTAATTAATTCAATCAATCAATTAATTAAATTATTTATCTCTTCAACTTCTATTTTCATCTTTCAGTTAGCTTTTTCTAAATTAAGCTCTCTGTGTCATCTTCTGTATTTCCTCCAATCATTCTTTTTCTTCCTTTTAGTTAACTCTTTCATCAATCAGTTGACTCCATTAATCTATTCAATCTATTGAGTTTCACTCCTACAAACATCAGTTCAACTATCAATTTTCATGTGAGCTCACCTGAGTTCCACCTCTTGATCAATCTGTTCCACCTTTCAATCAATCTCATCCAATTTTCTATAAATTGAGCATCCAATCTCCATTTTCAACAATCACGAACTTTGAATCTTTGTGTCACTTGCAGGTTACCAATGCAATATCTGAGAGCCATCATACCGTGAAGAGGAGAAAAGCAATGGAAGCAATACACGGTCACGGAATAGGGAGTTCTTGATTTGATGATTTATAATTCCTATTTCTCAATTGTGTTATTTCATTGTAATGTTTGTTAAATTCTGATTAGGATAGGGATTCATGATTTCCCTTATTTCTAATTGATTACTTTTCTAAGAGAAGATGAATTTTACATGTGCACATTTTGGTGAACCCGACGTGAACTAACAACAATTTAACCTTTTTCTATGTTCTATGTGATTTTTGCAGATTGTGCAGATTTTTCATTTTTTTTGCAGGTTGCATGAATTTCGAGAAAAGATTTTCCATCATGCAATCGATCTTACATCATCACGCAATCACATAGATAGAATTACACATTCAACCCTTCGGGGTCACACATTCGTCCTATTAGGGTCACGCAATCGCCCTGTCCCGATCACGTGATCGCCCTTTCTGTGTCACGCATCCGCAGGGTTAATTGTTGTTTTATTTTTTTTTGTCTGTTATCAACTCTGTATAATTCTATCCTAAATTTGGTTAATCCAGGAACAAAATTACTTTTTACTTCAGGATTTGATTAACAAAGTTTATGGCAAGAAAAGTTCAGTTCAAAATTTTAGGTGCAAGAAGGATGAAACAACAAAGGAGGGAGGCCTAACGATATCAAAAAGTTCTCCAGGCAGAAAAATTGATACAGGATTCAGAAGAACAACTGGCCTTAGACAGATATAATATCCTAGCTATTTCTTATATAGTTAAATACGATCTAATCAATATTGAATGGATAATGAGGGATTTGGCTAGGGCTTCACAAATGGTTTTGCAGGTTCCTGATCAGGTTTAGTTTTCTTGTAATTTTCTAATTTTTTTTTTTTTTTTTGTCTGCATTCTGTCACGCAATCAAGTTGTTAGTGCTACACAATAGACCAGATAGTGTTACACATTCGGTCTGTCAGATTTACGCATTCGCTCTATCATTGTTACGCATTCGGTCTATAAGTATCACACATTCGCTCAGGTACCATCACGCAATCGCCTGTGTCAAGTTTTAAATTTCTTTTTTTTGTTGGTTTAATTTTACTACTAATCTTCTGTTTTTTAGCCTGTGGCAGATTTGCAGAGAGGATTAGATTAGTAATTTTGCATGCACACCTCACACTTCAATTTTTAGTACTTAAAATCAACAACAGTTAAAAAGGACATGCATGCACACCGCACACTTCAATTTTTAGTGCTTAAAATCAACAACAGTTAAAAAGGAAATGCATGCATAATCTCACACTTCATTGTTGGTGTTTAAAATGAACATGGGCTAAAATTGACATGCGTGTATCTCACACTTGGTTTTTGGTGCTTAAAAATCAAACAAATGGTTAAAATTGACATGTATGCCTTCATTCTTGGATTTGGTGTTTAAAATTGACATACACATGTAGATCTAACTCCTAAATTTGGGCTATAAAACAAAAATGAATCAGGCTACATTAGATTAAATCATTTTCCATTTTCTTAAGGGAAAAGAACTTTTTTATGTCTGGGGTGGACCTACAGTTGCACTAACTGACTTTCGACCTGCCATTGGGCTCTTAGGAGAAAGAAGGAAGGTGACAATGACATCCAAATTTTCTTTTTGTTCTATGTAGTGAGGGGTATCCTTGACTAGGGATTTCATCACCCCACAAAGGTACTTCGAATTGGGATGCATTGGGGATATCATCTCTTCCAGCGTACTCTCGAGCGGGTTTTTCAAGCCACTATATAAATATACTAGTCAGGCGGTTAGAGTGTTGAGTGAATTCAACGTATGTGGGGACCTTCCCTGCACCGATAAGCTCAACTAAAGCCTTATGTGGCTTGCTCTGAGAATCCATCATTGGATCGGGACCCCTCGAAACCTGATACTAAGAACCAATTTAGTTGCCAAAAATCCTACATTCAGTAGTTCCATGAGTGCGGATCGTACCCCATAGATACCCTTCATGTACCTTACACTATGATACAGAAATCCCTTGGCTATAAGATCTTCGGATCTTTGGGGTAAGAGAGACTGGCATGCCCGAGAAGTGTGTGCGGTGGAGTGGAGCCAGTGTTGCTAGACTCTCTATCTGTTCATTTTGTCTCAGTATTTTATTGTAAGGGCCTCACTGAATGGTGTCCACTATCCAGCCTAAGATTGTATTATGTGCTTGTTTATGTATCGATGTGTTAGACCAGTATTGAGTCAGTCCTTTGGGCTAGTTCAGGCCCTATCCCATGTATCTCCGAATTTTCTGAGATTGTATGAAAATTGAGTCAATCAGCTATACACACTCACCAACCATTGTTCTCAGATTCGGAAAAGTGCAAAACATCATCCTACACACGAAGTTACCAAAAACAAAGTCCATTTTGAAACTGATTCTCAAAAAAATCCTTACATACTTGTGACCATAGGCAATCCCTTACATAGTCTTTTGCATAGTCCCACTTACGTCCTCATTATCGTCCATAGTCTTTTGCATAGTCCCACTTATATCCTCATTATCATCCATAGTCTTTTGCATAGTCCCACTTACGTCCTCATTATCATCCATAGGCTTTTGCATAGTCCCACTTATGTCCTCATTATCGTCCATAGTCTTTTGCATAGTCCCACTTACGTCCTCATTATCATCCATATTAATTGCATAGTCCTGTGTTAGCATATACATCTTTATCTAGACCTCATATACATCTAAGTCCATTATCTGTTATAGGTTCATAGCATGTGCCTTCATGGGCCTCCTAGGTGATGGTTTGCTCCCCTTCGAGCAACTTAATCTAGTCCCAAACAACAGTCAATGAGAAATCATTTATGGTCTAGCTAACTTAGCTTGGGATTTAAGAAAAAGTGCACCTCAATATATGGGAGTCATATACAAGATAGACATTGAGTCTATGATTTCCCATAAAATTGATAGAGAGATTGAAGCTGAACAACTTCGTCAACAAATGGAAAGACTTGCATTAGAGAAATCTAGAAATGCTAAAAAGGTCTCACAACAAAATCCTCAATAGAGAGTCTAGTATAGTCTTACCTACCTCATATTTATGTCGACTGTCTAGTGTTAGGTCATCATCTTGCATTGAACCATTCTCATATAGGCAATTTTAGATGCCTATCACAAGATCCCAGAAAGCAAAAGGAATAATGGACCCGAACAACACACAATCTATAAACCCTACTTGGAACATGGACATGTCAATAGGTCAACACTCAGGTACACAAACAATGACCACCTTAAACTAATTACAACAACATCTCACAAAGGAAGAAATTGAGTCTGCACAGCAAGACCCTCATGTCCTCATGATCCTAGATGCATTTATACATAGTGATAGGGACAAGTATCTTTCGTTGTTAATACAAAATGGGGCAAAACTACCTGAGGATTTTGATGTCACAAAGATTTTACCACTAGGAAAAACTTTAGGTCAAGATAACAGTCAAACACCACCCTTGACATAAATACAAGCAATGACATCCAGTCTTCCTCAAAGCGTACCTCTCCAAACAAATGTCAACACAAATACAAACTTTCAAACAAGCATGTCATCTTCAGTGGTCAATGCTAGTATACCATCATAGAGCATACCAATAATATCAAGTGTCTCAGCACCTATTCGAATGCAAGCAACAAGTGCAACCCAACCTCCACTAGGATCCACGTATAGTCATCAAAATGCAAACCTAGGTATTGCCAATACAAGTACATCTCAACCAAACATAGGTTCGCATATCGCTGATTTTACAGTACCTAGTAGAACACACAACACACAAGGTTATAATCTTGGTACTTTCCAACAACCTCCTAGTTATGCAACCACGAATCCTTTTATGGGACATACACAAACACAAGGTATACCTTTGACACCAATAGATATTCTGACACAACAAATACAAAATTTGCAACAATAGATGACAACCATGCAAACTGGTAACGATAAAAAGAGCTACACAATGCAGGACTTACGTCCCTATCCATTCGATCACACATTATACATGCCACCTTTCCCACAACATTTTGAAACACCCAAATTTGATAGATATTGTGGGAAGGGTGATCCTAGAGACCATATTAGAGAATTTTTATGACATGTATAGAATTGGCCTCAGAAGATACTTATCTAATGAGACTATTTCCTAAAAGTTTGGGAGGTCTAGCTTTAGAGTGGTTTTCTCATTTACCACCAACAATCACGTCATGGGGGGAATTAGCTGAACAGTTTATTGCAAACTTCTCGCACAATATTGACACCCCGATTATTTTGATGGACTTATGTGCCACTAAACAATACAAAAATGAAATGTTTGCATCCTTCATACAACGATGGAGGGCTCTCTATAGGAGGTGTAAGACGGTTATCCCTGAAACAAAGCAAGTGGATATGTTCATAGAAAATTTGATCCCTAAGAATAAATATCCATTACAAATGCAATGTCTAACCACATTTAAACAAATCACAAAAAAGGCTCTTAAATGTGAGAAGGGATTAGTAGAACAAGGTCTTATTAAGTATGGCAACACCAACAACAATGACAAATCCAAATTTTGGTCAAAAAACAAAAATGTGACCAATGATGGTATTGTAGATGCCAGAACGATAAACATAACTCAACCCATTTTATCTTTGGGAATGAGTCAGTCAACAAATTCACATACATGGAATAACACAACATCAACAAATGTAAATGCTATGCAAAACACGAACACAAGATACCCCAGGATAAACGCTCCAAGAAGAAACTACACACCTTTAGGAGAACCTATTGAGTCAGTGCTCAAAAATTTAATACAGACAAATATGATCACTCTACCTAAAGTAAGAGTATATGAACCAGGTCCTTTTAAACCCACATGGTGGAACGACAATGATTTCTACGTTTATCATAGGACCAAAGGTCACAAAATGACAAGTTGCTACAAATTGAAAAACTTGGTCCAAGATATGATAGACCAAGGGGACATCACAATTGATACTAATAAGACCTAAGCAAACATGAATCATATGATTTTTAAGGATTCTTTTGTTAAGCATGACAAAGGAAAAGCTACCACATCAGGTACCCAAGATAATACGTCTAACTACACAAAGGTCTCATACGACTACACTATTCATGCCATTAGCTCAGGAGATACAACAAATAATGATTCACAAGAAACACCTGCTCAGGAGGACCATCATCAAGACACTCATAAAGATGACAACCAAATTTGCATGATATCTGAAGCACCAAAGTACGATGATGAGACAAATCTTTGTCTCAGAGACTGGGGGCATGATCAACCATCTCACTCAGGTTGGTTTGAAGATGAAATCATATAACATATTATGGATGTCAAACATATACATCAAGACTATGAAGAAGGATTTAACATAAATATGGATAAAACAGCCTATGATACAAATGATACAATTGCTACAATCACAATTACTCCCAGAGACAGAGACTGTGCAGTGGTTACTCGTAGGTCAAAGGTAACTTTACAAGGGATACCACAAAATCAACCACCAGCAATAGGGACTTACAATGTAGTTGAAAAACTTAAGAAAACTTCGACATAGATATCATTATTCGAACTATTGCGTATCTCACCTAATCATAGAGTTATACTCGACAAAGCACTTCAAGAGTTAGTAGTGGACAAAGATATAGATGAACAAGCCTTCCAGTCTATGGTAGGAAGTTTGACACAAGGCACACGTATCACATTCATAGAACAAGATATTACTAATGATAAATTGCTTCATAATGACCCACTACATCTAGAAGCTTACATTCATAAGAGAAGAATCATACGAGTACTCATAGATGGGGGAGCTGGTCTCAACATTTATACTTTAAAGTTGGTCAAGGCACTAGGATATTCTGAACTTCACATTGATTCCTCCAAAAGGATAAATATTAAGGCTTACAATGATGAAGAATGTCCATCTAAAGGCATTGTAACATTACCTGTACAAGTAGGACCAATAACAACAAAGGTCGCTTTTCAAGTCTTGGACAGAGAGCTAGGATATAACATGTTATTGGGCAGCCCATGGATTCACACCATGCAAGCAGTACCATCCACATTTCATCAGTGTGTCAAATTCCCATACAATGATATTGAGATCACCATAAAGGGTGATCCAAATCCATTCCAACATTGCAATTATCTAAAAGACAGTGTCGATAATCAGGTACCTATCAATAAGGCCGTACCTCTCACTACACAGTTGGAAACATTAAAGATCACATAAACACAAAAAGATATGCCTACAACATCCTCCTTACAAATAAAGGATATAGGTTGTGGAGAGTAATCTATTGCAAATACTTTAAATGGGAAACAATTGTCTCTTTCATCTAAGTCCTTTGGAAAACCTCACACTACAGTGCAAAAGCAAGAGAAAGGAAAAGAAATTGTCAGATACACAGACTCATGCTCTTTCATTAGATGGGGTGACTTACAAGAAGAATCCTTGAACGAAGATGTTAACCATTGGATATATAGAGAAGAAGATCACATGACAATACCCAGAATACACACAGATCAGTATGGCAATGGATTCAAAATACTCCAAAGACATGGATATGATGGTACCACAGGCCTTGGGTTACAGAAACAAGGAAGACTTGAACCTGTTGTTCCTAATGATAATCCAGGAAATCAAGGATTGGGATACAATCATGTACAACATATCACCGAAGCAAGACAACATACTCTTGATATACTAAATCGACCAAGCAAACCATCAGATTACATATCACAAAGGAATTTGTCCACATAGGCTCTTCCATCTTCATCTCAAACAAACAATCAGGTACCTACATCACCAAGCATAGAATCAGATGGGGAAGACATGAGACAACTCTTGCAAGAACCTACCACTGAGTTACAAAATGATGCAGTTATTGACACAACAGTACAGGCTAATGTGGTAATAGATGTAGGATTACCCCCACCCCTTGAATCCCACCCATGGTTATTGTCACTACTTCTACCATGAGAAGCAACTTAGGCTCAACCTAACGAAATAGATGAAGAAAGATTGAAAAGGCTTATACTAAGCTTAAGAAGGGTCACTAATGTTTAAAGAAGACCAGTCAATCTACAATAGAATCAGGGATAGGAACAAGAAGAAATAAGTGATGATAACTCATATGATGAAACATATATTGAAAGTGAGACAGACTCTCATGATTACAAATTCTTATCACTCCATGATTATAGCCCATCAGAAAGTGTAATATTACAGAATCAAATTAGGCTTATACAAGATGAAGATACACAAAGCCAGTCAAACAATCAAGTCTTAATGATGTCCAAGTCTACAAAAGAAGGGAGTAATGATTTACCCCTAGTACATTCACACTTGATTGATTGGGGACAAGAAGGAAAACCAACTCTAGATTGGTTTTAAAATGACGAAGCACTCTCAGAATTTCTAGGACTCAAAGAGGGATTTTCACAAGGTGATCATAAAGCAGGGTTTTCCATAGACCTAAATAGAACAACATACTTTGGAGAAGAAAGTACTTCTCCAGTAGAAGATAAGGATCAAACCATCCATAATGACAAAAGTGACTTGGGTAATCTTCCTATGGAAAGAGAAAGTTCAACATTACTTACAGAGAAAATGGAAGAAGTAAACATAGCAGAAGGAGAAGTTGTACATAACATCCATCTGGCAAAATCACTAAGCAAAGAAGAAAAAGACAGATTCATTCATTTTTTCAAGCAATGACCTATCAAATTTGCTTGGTCCTATTCAGACATGTTGGGATTAGATTCTGAATTAATGTTGCATCACTTACCATTGATACCAGGAGTTAAACCGTACAAGCAAAAATTGAGAAAGATGCATCCAAGTATCGCATTACTGGTTAAAATAGAATTACAAAAGTTGCTGGATGTAGGTTTTATCAGACCTATTGACTATGCAAAATGGATATCCAACCTCGTACCTGTGACTAATCCCACAAGAGGCATTAGAATCTGTACAGATTTTTGAGATCTAAATAAAGCTTGCCCTAAAGATGACTTCCCACTACCCAATATCGACATGATAGTTGACCTAACGACTGGAAATGAGATGCTATCCTTAATGGATGGTTTTTCAGGATACAACCAGATTAAAATTGCACCAAAAGATCAACATAAAATGGCCTTTACATGCCCATGGGAGACGTACTGCTGGAATGTGATGCCATTTGGTCTCAAAAATGCTGGAGCAACATACCAAAGAACCATGACAACAGTGTTTCATGACATGATCCATAACATAATGGAAGATTACGTAGATGGCATATTGGCTAAATCCCAAACCAAAGAAAGTCACCTTGCAGTTCTTAGACAGATATTTGATCGGTTGGAATAATATAATGTCAGATTAAACCCAAAGAAGTGTGTGTTTGGCGTAACAACAAGTAAACTGTTAGGGTTTATAGTATCAAATAGAGGAATTGAAATAGACCCTACCAAGGTCAAGGAAATCATTGATATGCAACCTCCGTCAACACTTAACAACTAAGAGGATTACAAGGAATATTGCAATCCATAAGGAGATTCATAGCACAGTTGGCAAATAAGTGTCACCCATTCCAACATTTACTCAGGAAATGAGATACTTTTAAATGGACAGAACAATACCAGAAAGCTTTTGAAGCTCTAAAAGATTATCTTTTGAACACACCAATGTTAATATCTCCTACTCCAGGACAACCTCTATTGTTATACATATCAGCAATGAACTCAACTCTGGGAGATCCATTGGCACAACATGACAAAACTAGAAAAGAAAGAGCCATTTATTATATAGGTAGGACTCTTGTTGGCTATGAGCTTAATTATACCCCCATAGAGAGAGCATTCTTAGTAGTAATTTTTGCGTCCCAAAATCTCAGACATTACATGTTGAGTCATAAGGTACAACTCATTGCATGCTTTGACCCACTCAAGTACCTATTGAGCAGAGCAACATTGACAGGGTGATTGGCTAAGTGGGTTATGATCTTGAGTGAGTTTGATATAGAATACATAGACATAAAAGATATCAAAGGACAAATCATAGCAGATCAATTAGCAGAAGCCCCTATACAAGATAGTCACCCATTGCTGATAGACTTTCCAGATGAATCCTTGTTCACACTAACCGCCTCAGCAATGTGGAAGTTATACTTTGATGGGTCATATACAAGTAACGAATCAGGAGCATGCATTCTCTTCATTACTCCTCAAGGGGATGTTATACCTAAGTCATTTAGGATCATTTTCCCATGTACCAACAATATGGCCGAATATGAATCTCTCCTCATAGGGCTTCGTACATCTGTACAATGAAAAATACAAGAGTTACAAGTCTATGGTGATTCACAATTGATTCTAAACCAGGTCAATGATGATTACAACACAAAGGATGACAAAATCATGCCTTATAAGAAGTTGGTCAAAGATTACAAGGAGCACTTTAGCAAAATTACCTTTGAACAAATACCAAGAATACAAAACAAGGCAACAAATGCAATGGCAACCATAGGATCTCTTCTGAATATGCCTGCTAACGAAACTCAGTTTGAGTTTATCATAGAACAACTAATGCTACCTGCATATGAGACTCCCCTATCAGACTATGTATGTGAAATTATGGGTCCAGAATCGCCTTGGTACAATGAAATATATACATATTTGCACACCCAATACATGTCACCGAATCTGTCAAGAAATCAAAAGAAGACCTTTATTCATCAGGCATCTAGATACACCATTATAGTTGATACTTTGTATAGAAAGGGTTTCAATGGGACTCTTCTCCGATGTCTAGATGAGAAAGAAGCACACCTTTCTCTAAAAGAAGTCCATGATGGAATCTGTGGGGCTCACCAAAGCGGTCCGCCATTGTCAAAGAAATTTCTGAGAACAGGGTATCACTAGCCAACCATGGAAAAGGACGCTTACAAGTATGTACAGAAGTGTAAACAATGCCAAATGCATGGAGACCTTATTCATGCACCAACACAAGATCTTCAACCCATCACATCACCGTGGTCATTTTCACAATGGGGATTAGATCTAGTGGGTAAAATCAACCCTACTTCTTCCAATGGGCACAAGTTTATCTTGACAGCTACTGAATACTTTACCAAATGGGTTGAGGTGATTCCTTTAACATACACTACTGGAAATCAGATAGCAAAATTTATGCTAAATTGCATTATATGTAGATACAAAGTTCCAATGTGGTTTGTTACAGATAACGGGCATCCATTTAAAAACCAGGAAGTGAAACAATTGTGTGACAAATTTCACATACAACATAGATTTGCCACGCCATATTATCCACAAAGTAATGGAAAAGCAGAGGCTACAAACAAAACAATATTGAAAATCCTTAAGAAAGTAGTCACTAACACAGGACGGGACTGGCATCTCTAGCTAAATTCAGCTCTCTGGGCTTATAGAACTATAAAGCGGAAAAATCGAACCCTAGTTGTCCTCCCCTCCCCAACTCCAAGGAGAGAGAAGGGAGAGTCACTAGGGTTGATGGTTTTCACTTAGGGGAGACTTTACATTCAAAAGAGGGGTTCAAACCCACAAGATCCAATCCCACGCAATGCAAGATTGGATTCTATATGAGTTTCAAGGGTTAAGACATCAAGGTTACCCTCTTTTGTAAAGAATGTAGATAGAAAGATTGAACTAGGAATGCATGTAAAGTAGGAAAGATTCACTTATAAACAGAGATAGGGATATGGGATGAAGCTGCAGACCTAGAATTAGCAGTAAAATGTCGAGACAGTGCTGTTCTACAAATTTGAGCGAAAGTTGACAGGACGATGGCGCCCGGCGTGCACACGGTCCTCCGAAAAATCCGCGAAATGAAGGGGGATCTATTCGTCTCTGCACAAGGATTCCAGATCTTCAATTACAGCCGTGTACCTGCAATCTACACACAGAAAAGAGAGGACGATTGGGGGGTTAGGGATGAGGGGTTTCCCTTTAGGTCAAACCCCAGTTTTGGAATTAACCAAGAAATGAGAATGCTGTAAATGTAAATGTTTGTAATGTAAACAAGTACTGATACCTTGTTGTAAGAATGTTTGTATTCTTACATGCAAAGGTGTAATGTATGTAGTATGTTATATGTTGTATGTGATCTCCTCTTCAATGGTTGAATCCTTGTCTTGAATGCAACACTTAGCCTTGAATGGAGATTTAGAATGCTCAATTGCTTGAAGGAAATGCTTGAATGCTTGAATGCTTGAATATCGTTTCCACCTTTTTTCCATCTACCCAAAATGGGAGAGGAAATGTAGTTTATATACTTGTCAATTAGGGCTGATAGACCGATTTTCCCGACCTTAGGCCGACCAGGAAACATTATTTTCCAATTTGCAAACTTAAAGACCCGAAGCCCCAAAAGAGACCGGGCCCAAAATAGGGCCAGGGACCAGGGCGCTGGGCGCCATGGTCCCACCTCCAGGGACAACAGGGTGCAAGGAGGATCAGGCCAGGGTGCTGAAAAATGCAGTTTTTGATGTCATGAACAAGTTTCGGGGTCTCCATTCAGGTTCCGTTTTGCATCGCCATCGTGAAGACCCAAATGCGGTCAAAATTGCAAGTGTCGCAATTTTAGGACGCTACATTTAGCCCCCACTTTAGCGGGAGTATAAGCGTACACTCATACTTCCGGTAAAGTACAAGGAAACAACATTGAAAAACTTTCACCACGTCAAGGAGGCAAGATACACCAAGCCCCTAGTGGACTAAGGATCTTACAACTTTGATTGACAAAGTAAAAGGGAAGAGCATGAGGGAGAACCATGACTGTCAGTAGTAAGGTTCCCTCACTATGAGTCATGCAAGAAAGATATCAAAAATTTTCAAGGCAAAGCTAAATTTGTCAAGAAATTTTCAAGTATTTTGAAAAGATATGGACGGGATGTATGCGCCCCTACGTTAAAGCGATCGCACATGCCTCACCGGGGGTGATTGCTTTAAGGTAGTGATACATATAAGAAATGAGAAGGAGCATGTTATCACAAGGATTTAGCCCCCAAGTGTGAGATAAGCCCAAGGATAATAGACACAAAACACAAAGCACGAGGTGACTTCACTTTCCTCGGGGTCAGTATGCTGTATGATAATTCATGTGTATCATATGTATGTATGCATAATTGTTCTTCATTCCCCAATCAAGGAAGGTCACTTAGAAGAAGGGAACACATGTGTCTTTCGAGTCAACATGAGAGAGACCAAAAGAGATCTCAATGTTTTGCATCGTCCTCTAGTAGACAACACTAAGGACAAAAAATAGAAGAATGAGAATAACACATAGAAGAAGTAACAAAAGAGAAGAGGAGAGAGTCTGCTATGCTAATGAACTAGTCTAGCACGTCATCTACCCCCCGATCTTGCTGATCAATATTTCAGGAAGGTAGGAAACACGCTAGAGGAGGAACATCCAACACAGCAGATGGAGCTATCGCAAGATCCAAACAAGGGCTATGTTCATATCCCAAGCCACGGTGTTCTTCTCTAGGAGCTAGGATAAGTGCTTTAGAAAATTCGTTAGATAAATGGTTATCAATGTCAACATATTCATATTCACTATCAGAATGAACAGGAGTAACATTTTCATCATGAATAACATTTTCATCTATATCATCATCAAGATTTATAAAAATAGGATCTTTAACTCACAGAGGATCAAGACCATCATGCATCTTCTGTTCAGGAGATTTCGGCTCAATCGTCAGCTGAGGAGAAAATGGAATAATACTAGCTGAAGGTGTTTTTGGAGATTGCAAAGTTTGAAAAGCAGCTGCCTGAGCTCCAAGACGACACTTTCGTCGGTGTTCACGTGCAGAACGATTCCGTCTAGTCTTGGTAGGGAGTTGAGAAGATTGAGGAGGAGGAATGTTCTCATCCTTATCACTTGGGTGTTTAGGTTATGGTCTCTTAGGTTGAATAATAGGAGAAGAGGAAGGTCTCTTCTCTCCATAAGAGGAAGGAGGAGGAACTGCTCCATATAAGGGAGGAATATTTGGTTTAGGAAGGAGACCAAGTCCATCATGACGAGGAGGTATAGGTCTACTTTTAGAGAGTTTATTAGTCATAGGCATAGTCACATCCATAGGGATGGGTTGGGAATCTTCTTGAGGAAAGACATTAGTTTTATCTTTCAAAGGAAGAACTTCCTTCTCAAGAATGATAGGAATGTCAAGTTTGGGTGTTCTAGATTCACTTAGAGATAGGATCATATCTTTCTTCCACTTTTGATAAGATTTAAAAAGATGATCACTTCGCGGAGGAAGAGATTGGAATTGTTTAGGCCAAAAGTAATCAATAGGAACACTAGAAGTTCTTTCAGCTGGTTTAAAGAGACTATGATTGATAGTAACAACTTCACCATTATGGGGAAATTTCAAACACTTGTGAATAGGAGAAGCAATAGCTTTCATGGAAGATAGCCAAGGATAGCCTAGCTTCACACGAAATTGTTCGGATGATGGAATAATAGCAAAGTCCACATCAAGGGATTTGTTATGGACCTCAATGGGTAATGTAATAGAACCAATTGTAGGAGAAGAAAATGCATCAAATAGTTTCACAACCACATCTGTTTCATCATAGATCACTTGATTTAATTGCAAAGTAAAAAGAAATTCTTCAGTAATGATATTAACAATACAAGAAGGATCAATAAGCACTCCACGGCAAGGTGTATTCTTGACTTTTGCAACTATATATTAAGGACCATCAGGTGCCCTGATAGTTTCACTGGAATCAAAGGTGATGGAAGGTTCTCTAGGGATTTTCTGCTGCTCTACAAAGTTAATCACATTCAGAGTCATGGACACAAGATCATCAGGTGAGACAGAGGAATCAGTAGTATCAATCGCATTAGAGGTATGAGAAGGTAATGGATCAGTAAAAATCTGAAGATTTTGGTTAGGAGGAGCTACAGATGTATTGCCTTTATCATTCACTCCAAAAACAGAAATAGTATTATTATCAATCAAATCTTGAGTATCATGCCCAGGATGACGATGAAATTGACAAAAAGATTTGTTATCAGAATAGGGTGAATTAATCTTTGCAGGATCTATTTGCCTTATAGGAGGAAGAGTAAGCACATTTTGTTCCAATAACTTATTCATAATACTATGCAATGATTCATTCAAAGGAGTGAACTTTCTTTCTTTCTTGAAAAACTTAGAAATAGGAGGCACACCTGATGCCGCATTCACATTGTTGTTGATGATGTTTTCATTGAATTTAATGGACTCTCTGTTTGGTTTAAACTTCCCAAATGGTTGTTGACTACTATCACCCTTATCACCCGGAGCCATAGGATTTGCTTGTTCCATTTGACTCACAGTCAGTTGATAATTGTGAAGAGTTGCACACAACTGTTGGAAAGAAGTAAACTCAGAAAATAGGAGTTTTTCTCTAATATCTTTTTGTAAATTAGAAATAAAGATTCTTTGAATATCATTGTCAGGCACTGGAAAAGAAATTTGAGCATACAAATGCTTATATCTACCAATGAAATCAGTCACTTTTTCTTTAACACCTTGTTTACAATGCATTAAATCAATCAAAGTAACTTTAGGACTTATATTGTTTTGAAATTGTTGAATGAAAGCATTTGCAAGTTGTTCGAAAGAAGTAATAGAATAAGAAGGCAACAAGCAATACCATTGTAGTGCTTTATCTCTTAATGTTCTAGTAAACAGTTTTGCAAGCAACCTTTGGTCATAAGCAAAATCAGTACATATTGTTTGAAAGGTCTTAACATGTGTTAGAGGATCACCCTTACCATTATAAAGCTCCAAATGCGGAATTTCAACATGTTTAGGGGGGATAGCTCGAACAATGTCAAGAGAAAGTGGGCTCGCAACATCAAATGTGGGCACACTAAACTTAGATTGATTCATAGAGGCAATTTGTTGCTGTAAAGAAGAGACAGTTTGTGCAAGATTGTTAATGGTCTCTTCAGTCGAAGAGTTCATATTAGACGTGTTAGATTGTGATGGAGGTGTTATGTTATTGAAAGAAGGTAGAGAGTAAGGTGGTGGGACACTATGATAGTTAGTCATAGGAGATGATTGAAAAGGAGGAACACTACAAGGAGGAATGGAATGGTTAAATGAATTGCCCCCTTGCGCCAAGTTCATTTGTGGAGATGTAATAGGGACACTCATTGAAGGAATGAATGAAGAAGTCGGATTGAATGAAGGAAGAGGGTTAATTGAAGAAGAAGGATTGCCCCCATGACTGGTGATCATAGGAGGAGTGTCTTGTATTGAAGTAGTCATTATGTTTGATGTAAAAGTAGGTATACTAGCAATAGAAGTTGTCAAAGGAATAGAATGATTAACTTGAGTAGGAGGTTGTGTATAACCTAAGGTTTCGGCACAACTTTTCATAGGCATCACATTCGAATCCACAATGTGTGCAATACCACGCAAAATATCAATTCCATTCTTATCACTTTGAACCATATGTTTTAGACCCTCAATTAAAGGAAGAGCTTCACTATCGGGGTATTCTTGAGACATCCATTGTCAAAAATCATCAAATTGGTTATCCAATTTCGAAAGTTGTTCTACAGAAACCTCATGGAGAGCTTCTTCATCATTAAGAGGATTAGAGGAATTACCCATGTCCTCATTAAAAAGGCCATTCAAATTAGGTTCCATCTCCTCAATAATTACACCTTGGAAAGACTTAATTCTAAGGCTTCGTCTAACGGGAATAGTGTAAGTAGGACTTATTGTTGTAAAACTCATGCACTAAAGAGAGAGAGAAGATTTTGAATTTTAGAGGTAGCAAATTTCAATAAAACCGGCCAATCTCCTAGATTTAAGCTGTTAAATGTAATCAGGACAATCTCCTGAAATTTCGGAAAAAATGTCCGGGACCGTGGCGAATGGAGTGCACACGGTCCTCGCAACTTTTTCCGAAATTTTTAGGGATGAAAGTTATGATGATTTTAAAGCTAATCTGAAAAAATTGAGTGATTTTACGATCTATAGAAAGGCCAATTTAAAGTTGCAATCTCAAAATTGAACCCTACCAAGATTGTTAAAAAATGTAAAATTTGAATTTTGAAAAAGAGAGGGAAACTGAAATTTTGAATTTTATGATTTTAGAGGGAATGCTAAAAGCAATGCAAGTTTTGAAATTTAAAAGTTCACTCGATTTCATGCAAAATTCGATTTTGAAAGTGGAAATCAGAGTTGTTGCAATTAAACACTTAATTTCAAAAGTCACAAATTGTAAAAATTTGAATAAAACACTGAAATTTTGAATGAATGCCAACACACTTTTCAGATTTACGACTGTAAGAAACACAATTTTGATATGAATTTTAATTTCAACAATTTTTGAATCATTAGAAGCCTCAATCCAAGCAATCGCTAGACCAACTTTGACTTTAATTTTGAAAGTGTTAAAATTGATAAAATCAGCCAAAATTCTGGATTTTAGCAGAAAAATACAGTAAGATCTAGCTCCCGAAATTTCGAAAAAAATGTCGGGGACGATGGCGCTCGGGGTGCACATGGTCCTCGCAACTTTTTTTCAAATTTTCAGGGATGAAAGATATTGTGATTTTGTTGCGGAATCCAAAATTACAACCGATTTGGAGGTGTTTTGATCAGTGAAATTATTAGTCAAAGGTTGAAGCAAGAAGGTCTTAAAAATTAGGGTTTTGAAATTTAACCACTTAATTTTCAGAATTAAAGCACAAATATGAATTGACAATTTGCAATAGAAGGGTAAATCTGAAACAAGCATTGACAATTAAACATTCCACAAGTTTAATTACTAAAAAGAAAATTTTAGGGTTTTTATGCAATTAGCCTCTAAAATTTGCAAAAGATCAAACATGGAAATGTAATTAAGGAAGCAAATTTTCAGATCTAACCATGAATAATCAGAATGAGGATGTTCACGTCGGGTTCACCAAAATGTAAAGCGGAAAAATCGAACCCTAGTTGTCCTCCCCTCCCCAACTCCAAGGAGAGAGAAGGGAGAGTCACTAGGGTTGATGGTTTTCACTTAGGGGAGACTTTACATTCAAAAGAGGGGTTGAAACCCACAAGATCCAATCCCACGCAATGCAAGATTGGATTCTATATGAGTTTCAAGGGTTAAGACATCAAGGATACCCTCTTTTGTAAAGAATGTAGATAGAAAGATTGAACTAGGAATGCATGTAAAGTAGGAAAGATTCACTTATAAACAGAGATAAGGATATGGGATGAAGCTGCGTACCTGGAATTAGCAGTAAAATGTCGAGACAGTGCTGTTCTGCAAATTTGAACGAAATTTGACAGGATGATGGCACCCGACGTGCACACGGACCTCTGAAAAATCCGCGAAACGAAAGGGGATCTGTTCGTCTCTGCACAAGGATTCCAGATCTTCAATTACAGCCGCATACCTGCAATCTACACACAGAAAAGAGAGGATGATTGGGGGGTTAGGGATGAGGGGTTTGCCTTTAGGTCAAACCCTGGTTTTGGAATTAACCAAGAAATGAGAATGCTGTAAATGTAAATGTTTGTAATGTAAACAAGTACTGATACCTTGTTGTAAGAATGTTTGTATTCTTACATGCGAAGGTGTAATGTATGTAGTATATTGTATGTTGTATGTTGTATGTGATCTCCTCTTCAATGGTTGAATCCTTGTCTTGAATGCAACACTTAGCCTTGAATGGAGATTTAGAATGCTCAATTGCTTGAAGAAAATGCTTGAATGCTTGAATGCTTGAATGTTTGAATATCGTTTCCGCCTTTTTTCCATCTACCCAAAATGGGAGAGGAAAAGTAGTTTATATACTTTTCAATTAGGGTTGATAGACTGATTTTCCTGACCTTAGGCCGACCAGGAAACATTATTTTCCAATTTGCAAACTTAAAGACCCAAAGCCCCAAAAGAGACTGGGCCCAAAATAGGGGCAGGGTGCAAGGAGGATTAGGCCAGGGTGCTGAAAAATGCAGTTTTTGATGTCATGAACAAGTTTCGGGGTCTCCATTCAGGTTCCGTGTTGCATCGCCATCGTGAAGACCCAAATGCGGTCGAAATTGCAAGTGTCGCAATTTTAGGACGCTACAAGAATAGGAGTACGTACACCTACAAGAGCAACACCATATTCCTTGGTCTATGGTACAGAAGCATACTCCCCATTGAAATAGAAATACTGTGTGTAAGAGTATCCTTACAAAATATTATATCAGAAGAGGACTACAGGGTGGCAAGGTTGCAAGAACTAGAGACCCTTGATGAAAAATGACAAACAACATTCAATCATTTACAAGGCTATCAAAACAGGCTGAGACAAAGTTATAATAAAAGGGTCTGCCCACAAAATTTTCAAGTGGGAGATCTAGTACTTAAAGAAAATCAAAGGAACCTAGTAGAACGAGAAAGGCTAGGAAAATTCAAACCTAATTGGCTAGGTCCTTTCATTATAACTAGGGTCATAGGAAATGGAGCCTATCATTTGGCTACCATGGAGGGAGATCCAATCTCTGACCCTATGAACAACATGCACCTTAAGCGATATTATACCTAAGGGCTATGTAGTTTAGGTTTTACTTTCCACATTGCATATCATTTTATTAAAAGCATTGCACTTCATATAAGCACCATCATATTTAGAAGTCACATTTGCAAAACTTTCTGCATTTTCATATAGCAGCATCAATAAAACAAGGCAACTGCTCAAGTTTACCATCTATTTGCATCTAAGGAAAACAAGGGTCATCTTCTTTCTTAGATATTCAGACATGAAATCTTTGAGGTCCTAAGGTCATTCATTTTCAACATTACCCTGTAACAACGATTTACTTATGGTTAGGTAGTGATTTCACTATTTGAGACTTGTTAACCCACAATCTATCAATTGCTATATCTCACATATTAATAAGACTCTAATTCATTCTAGACACCTAGTTGATCATATGGCTAGTGAAAAATCTAAAATTCTACTTCAGCGTTGTTGTAATTGTTACACCAAAGTAGGTTTCATTACTTACAAGTCAAGGCAAAAAAAAGAAAAAAGAAAAAGAGCTATGGCAAATATCCATCTAAAGGCAAAAAGAGCAATGATATATAACTGAATTATCATGTATACAAATGCAATAAAAAGCTTCACTAAGGGAACTTACAAGTAACTCCATCAGGGCTATGAACGTCTACTAGCAATGGAGCAATATTTGAGAAATTACAGTCTATAACCTCGTCGGAGCTCTCAAGGCTTGTTGACAGCGAGGCTCTATTCGGGATGCTTTTGAAGTTAGAATAATACATGTAGCTAGTCATATAGGATGCTAAGGATCTTTAAGTGAACATAAGAGTGGGAATTAACGCATTTGCACACACATAGGCAAAAGAAGATCAAAGTTTCAAGAACCAATGGGGAAGTTTTCCGTGTCTCCATTTGTAAATCCTAGTAACTAAGTGTGTTGAGATGAATGATCCGAAGGACCTTAGAGATCAATTGACCGCTTATCTAGGAAATGTTTTGCACCTCCATTTCAATTGGTGTATTCAAATGCAAAAACAAACACAGTCAACCTTGTTCGAATAGGAAATTCATCTTCATCCTGCATGTTGCATTCACATAGGTCATGTGAAAAATTCATTTGTGTCTACATACATTCTGTAGATCATCATGTCATACAGGTCTGCACACTGGGGGCATAACTGAAAAAATCCAAAAAATCAGATAAAGTCCTGAAAAAATTCAAAAACATTGGAAAACTCAAAATCCAAAAACATTGGAAAATTCTAAATCATCCAAAACTAGTCAAATACGATCTTGAAAAAACATTCAAATATCAATCTATAAAATCCAAAAACATCGCAAAAGCTCTAGGAAAAGAACTAAAAATCGAAAATAAATCAATCAAAAAATTGCAATAAAATGTCTTGTGAGAAACGAATACCCTAGCAGATATCCAACAAACACTTCGCACGAAGTTAACAAAGGATACGACTATCCAGTGAAACATCTGCAATCAACTGATCAAACTGTCTTATCAATCGTATCATATCCATATCAAAGTGATCATTATATTATCTTAAACAAAAGAGGATACACTTGAAATCAGAAAGGTCAGTCTTAAATGGGGTCCGCAACTTTCTGAGATAAGACATTATCAACCATGACATCAAACAACTGAGAACAAAGGCACAAGGTCAGTATAGCTGCTGAATTTTGTCAGGGTCAGTCTTTATCTTTTTATCATTTGGCGACAGATATTGTTCCTATGCTACTCAAGGATGTCCACAAGTGACTAGAGGAGCTATGATGGGCATTATCTTTTTCTTTGTTTGTTGTTTGTGGTGTGAACCGATGAAATTATAGGGAAATTGCTCTAGTGGGTGTCTGTGATAAGAGCCTTCACATCAAGGTGAAATCGCCACACATACCTCGACCCCTAACACAATTCCCAGAATGGAGGGTTCACTCCTTGTCTGCTATGTGTTTGTTTCTTCAATGAGATATCTTTACATCTTGGTTCCTTATACCTTGATGTGCTTGTAGATGGAGGAAATGGGAAACTAAATCATGGATTTAGCTTCTTCCAACATCCATCAATGAAGTACCTACAAAACACACACATGCAAATTGAAATACAAACTAGAAACACACATGCATGTAACAAAATTCACTCCATTGCACTCCTATTCCTCAAGATTTCACATTTGATATATTTGCTCTTAGAAGCACTTATGCAAAAAGCTATGAGGAAATGGAGATTTGAGAATGCAAAGATAGTAGATAAGATGATAATGGACTGCAAACTGGCATAAGTTTGATGCATAAAGATGAGATGCCCAAATAAGAGAGGGGGCTTTGTTTAAATAGATTTTCTCCAGGCGAGTTCATGTTGTGGGATGAATATAGGATAATACAAGATGAGTGGTATAGGGAAGATGAGTGGTAAATGGGAAATGGTAAGTGGGAAATGGTAAGTAGTAGGAGGGGATATTTAAGGGTTTTATTAAATAAATAGAGAAATGTGTATAGGTAAATGCATAAATATGATATAATGTTTTATTTAATAAATTTACTGGATAAATGATATGATATTAATAATAATATAATAAAAGATGGGAATTATGAATAATGAATTATTGAGAAATAATAATGTAATAATAAGTACTCGCTCGATGTTCGGAGAAATTTGAAATTAAATGAGGACAAATTAATGGAAATTTTTATGTGTCTACATTTTGCCCCTCTTTGAGACAATGCAGCCTGTCACGTTGTTTCAAAGAAAATGATCAACTGATATATGCCCTAGAGGTGTCTTGGTAAGGGTGATGATTGATTGGTTATGCCCCCTTGAGAGATTGATCGAACAGATTGATGGAGATTGGTCTCTCGATAGATCGTGGGAGAGAAAGATTGGATGATTGATATTGCGCAAGTAATTAGATTGAGATGTACATTTGATGGAAATGCACAGTTGATGAGGCGTAACTGAACAATTGATGGAAATGAACAATATAGCCAGGTTGATAAGTTGATTAAGCTGATTGAGCTGATTAAGCTGATAGGGATTGATGCTAGCGCAAGATAAGGTGATCCAATGATTAATTGATTGATTGACTCCAAGGGCATTGAGATTACACGAAGCAAGTTGGTTGAAAAAGAGATTAAAGATTCAAAGACATGCATCGGTTGGATAAAGTGTTTGATCGATATCACTGCAATAAGAAGAATGAAGAAGATGATGAAAAAGATAGATGAAAAGGAGGATGAGAAGAGAAAAGTGATGATTATGAAGAATGATGAAAAATAGGTTATGAAAGGTGATGAGAATTCTTGTGCTTTTTAAGTGCTTGTATCATCATCGAGCTTATTATGGCAAAAGGCAAAAAATCATTTGGATATCAATTAGATCCAAATGAATCAATCACACCAATTGCGTGAAAGAAAACATATCAGACAGTAAAGGAATGCCTTAGTGTGTATCAAACCAATGTGTCCTCAATGATCTTAAGTGATCATGTCCTAAGACGTGTCGTCATATTCCTAAGGAACATCCTGCAAGCAGCAAACAAGTGAACATGCCCCATCCTCACCTTTCTAGTCAAAGACATCCTGGAGATAAAATCTCTAGTCAGAGACATCCCAGAAAAGCTAAAAGACATGTCACCAAAAAGGAAAATCAGAAACAACCAAGAGAAAATAGGCAAACAATATGTTTCATGTCGAATGATTTTTTTATTTTTATTTTTGTTCACAGTTGATGGGTTCGGGTGCATAAGTTGATCAGATGTTGTCCCGTTTGCTCAATTTAAGTCTCGTCCTATCATGAGTCCGTTGAAGTTCCAAAGTTGCATGCTTGTCTGAAGTGTTTGTGTCATCACAATGTTTATTGCATGTTTTTGGAGTTTTATGATTTCTAGGGTTTTATGAATGTTTTAATTTTTAGGGTTTTTTCAGGACATTTTATGATTTTTAATGATTTTTTTCAGGACATTTTATGATTTTTAAGATTTTTTCAGGACATTTTATGATTTTTTATGATTTTTTCAAGACATTTTATGATTTTTAATGATTGTTTCAGGATATTTTATGATTTTAATGATTTTTTAAGGACATTTTATGATTTTAATGATTTTTTCAGGACATTTTATGATTTTTAATGATTTTTTTTAGGACATTTTATGTTTTTTTTTATGATTGTTTCACTGCATTTTATGTTTTTTTATGATTTTTTCAGGACTTTTTATGATTTTTATGATTTTTGAATATTTGCCCCTAGTGTCTAGCAAGGCAAAAGGGATTTTGAGTGGATGAATGAATGAACATGACATGAATGAATAAGTGAATGATGGAGAAAGCTTATGTGATTGTCAAGGACTATCTCATAATAGGGTAGCACGTTAATCCAAGCTCAAGGACCAGAAATAGAAATATAAAGCAAGGGTATGGTGTAACTAATGTCATATGGTCCAAAGAAATGACCATGTCAAGAGGTTTGTTACATTTTATGTCCTTAGTTTGGATCAAGATCAAGGGATAGATTTGGCTAGGAGGTAGATATGATAAGCAAGATCAAAAGAGGGTAATGATGGATGGAAGAAAGCAATGGACAAAATAATGGATAGGAGCTTAAGGCTGTGGATCAAGTGCAATAGATAGGACACACAAAAGCCTGTAAAGATCCTTAACCTTGTCAAGATCAAAGGTGGAAAAAGGGATATGGATGGATATAGAGTGAATGAGGGATAATGGAGGATGAGGGATAATAGATGGATGGACAGAGATGGAACTTGCCCCCAGTGAATAGTGCAAGAAGATAATGGATTACACATGACGCCTGTTTGTGAGGTTTTCATCATGGTACTTACCCAAGGTGCCTGTTTGCCAGGTTTTCACCTATGGATGAATTTTTTTCTCTTTACTTTTTCTGATTTTTCACTTTTTTTATTTTTTTATTTTTTCTTTCTCTTTTTTTTTTTCATTTTTTTTTGACTTTTTTGAAGTTTTGGAAGATGATGGATATTCGATAGGAGATATGACTTCGGAATTAAGTTGTTCTCTAGATAATACCCCTAAAAGATGTTCTATAATGATCCATGGCTATTGAAGGTATGCTCAAAGATGTCGATAGGGTGATGGTTAAGGGAGATGAAGTGGATGATAAGACGAAAAGGTTATAAGGTTTTATGCAAAGGATGGGATAAGAGGGATGGAAGGATAGAACATAGGTGTTGGATAATGGATGGGATGTTGGAATAATTGTGCATGGTTGGATGGAAATGCTGGCAATATCAACATTGGCACGCACCTTGAGGGGTGGTAGGCTAGTGGATTTCGGAGTTTGTGATTTTGATGGAAAGGTTGAGGTGGATTTTAGGACACAAAGAGCCAAAATGGATGAAGGAGGTTGAATAGGTTTTAGGATAGTGGATGTGGGAGAAGCTGGGGTAGCAAACTTGAATGCCAATTTTGATTTGTCTTTAGTGTGCAAGTCTTGTATGAGAGATTTGGGAATCCACATGGTTCTTGATTTTTCATTTTTTTGTGATACTTTAGAATGCATTGTCTCGATGTAAGACTTGGGAAGCCATACACATTTTGACTTTTCTTCTTTCTTTGTGGGCCTTTGTGGCCTTTTGGAAATTTCTTTCTTTTGTAGTGTCTTGGAATGCATTGCTTCTATAAGCACCTTAGGAACCCATATGGTTTTTGAAATTTCTTTCTTTTTCTCAACGGGCCTTTGTGGCCTTTTGTATATCTCTTTTTCTTTTTGGATCACATTTTTATTTGTTTTTACATGTCGATTAGATGGGACATGTTGATCCCTAAATGCATGTGGATTGTTTGACTCGTGACTTGTATGCTTGGCATCCAAATTGCTTGGAGAAGGAAAAAAATGTGTACATGGATAGGAAAGATATGAAGGTATTTTGGGTGAATGGAAGGTGCTCGAAGATGTGTGCCTTTGTTGATCTTGCATAAGGAATGGAGGGATATAGGGACCTAAAATAGATGGAAGTAGGGAAGGGGAAGGCATGCATTTGGATTTAGCTGGAGAAATGTAGGATTTATGAGGGGTGCCAACATCTTGAGAGTGAGCAATGTAGCCATTATAATCAAGATTTTCTTTTATATCAGGGGGTTCTAATATACCCTGTTCATGAATGTCTAACCCTTTTCTTTGATAATGCATGCTTTGGAAGATCTTTTTAACAAAGGGTTTCTTCTTACTTTTGATGTTAGAGGCAAGTCCATTTTGAGGTGGAGGTGGCTTGCAAGGAATGATAGGATCATGAGAGGACTTTAGGGGCATGATGGAATCTTGAGGCAAACATGGAGAATTATGACAAGGGAATAAAGGGATACTTTGATCTTGACATGGAAGAGGACCATTGGATAGAGTAGGAAGGGTGTTTGACACTTCATTTTGAATAGGATCATTTGAAAAGGTGGACGAGGCATCATGATCTTGCTTAGGAAGTGGATTAGGAATAGGATTTCAAAGGATGGTTTGCTCTTGAGATGGAAGGGGATCATCTTGGAAGAAATAGAAAGGTACAAGGGGATCATCATGGGATTCTAGGGAGGTAGGATCTTTTTCAACCATTGCATGGGATTGAAGAGTTTTGGTGTCTTGATCTTGATTTATGATAGAACTCATTTCTTCATTTTTTAGATTATCCTCTTGACATGGAGCCACTTCTAAGGAAGGGGTAGTAATTTTGATATGCGATTCTTGGAAGGTGTTCATGCTTTCGCATAATGGGGAAGCATTTTGGATGGGGCCTTCTAGAGTGGGTACGATTGGAATCAGAGTGCATGATGGTATAGGATCTAATATATTTGAATTGTATAAAGGATTTGTATAAAAAAATGGATTAGCTTGGATTTGTACACTTGATAGCCCTTGAGGATCAATATGGGAAGTTTCACCATTAGGTCCATTGTTTGAAGGAGATGGTATGGATTGTTGCTGAGAAGTTTTAGGAGATGAAGGCATCATGGAAGAGATGGAGGCCACATATGGAGCCTTGCTAGAAATAGGTGTATTATTTTGATCATGCTTGGGAGTAGTGCGAGATGAAGGCATCATGGAAGAGATGGAGGCCACATATGGAGCCTTGCTAGAAATAGGTGTATTATTTTGATCATGCTTGGGAGTAGTGCCTTGTTCCTCTGTAGATGAGTCATTAGGATCTTCAATTTCAATGATATCATTATCAAGGAGGTCTTGAATCTTATGTTTTAGTTCCATGCAATCTAAAGTCTTATGTTTGTTATGTCTATGATATTCACAATAATTGCTCAAAAATTCACATCCCCATGTAGTCTTGTTAGGCAGTATGATAAGATTGTGCTTAAGAAGCACTTTCAAAGCTGACTCAATAGATTGCCCCAATGGTGTAAACTATCTATCTAGGGGATACTTAGAACAAATATCTTGTTGTCTTAGTGAAGAATTCATGTGATCTTTCTTGAGATTTGGCTTTTGATTTTCAATTATTTGTTGTTCCACCTTATATAGTCATTTTAGCATTCCTTGAATTTTGTCACTGTTGATATCATGAATTTGTTTCTCAAAAGGGGTCATTGATTCATTTTGTTGAGCTTGAACGTCATATATTTCTCTCTTGAGATCTTGAATTTGTTGGGCCAAAGTAGCCATGGATATTTATGATAGTTCTGATCTTTGACCTAGGACAATGTATGAGACTCTAGGTATGACACAAACTCTAAAGTGCAAAGGGGGAACTATATGATACGAGTGAGATTAGGATGTGATAAGGATTAATGAAAAAATATAATCTATGTGACATGATTGAGATGGGAATGTGCTGAAGGGTTGATGCAAAATGAGATCTATATGATAGGAAAGTGATGTGCAACTAAACCCCTAATGAGATATGAGGATGTTTGATGCAAGGACTGAGGATACTCTAGGTCTGAAAATATTTGCAATGTGGGATTTGACTTGTGCTATGATGGATAGACACAAGGATAAGTTATCAAAGAGAGGGCATGCTATGATAGGAGATGATGAACTCCAAGCGGAATACCAAATCAAAGACACTGATAGATTCCCTAACTCAAGGAAGATGCACCTCAAGTGATAAGAGGGATTGATGATCAAAAGTTGATGTCAGACCTAAGATGAGAAATCCTAAGTGCAAGCAACATTTTTGGTTTTTTTGGATTTTTGATTTTTTTTGGATTTTGGTATGCAAATAATAATGAAATGCTAGGACCAATGATGAAATGACCTAGGGAACTTGTGCAGGGTTTAGGGTTATGTCCTAAAGGAATGATGGAAGGCTATGCAAAGATTATGGGTATGATCTAAGGGGATTATGCATGAGTTTGGTCTAGGGGGGATATGCAAAGACTAGGTATGATTAAATAAGATATGCAAGGATGAAAGGTGCAACTAGGTGAAGACTATGCAAGGATCTAAAAGGGTATGAGAAAATAGAATGATGTGAGTATATGAGGACCTAAAAGATCAGAACTCCAAAAGCGATGTCTCAAGAGATTTGAAATGATTGTTTTGAGAACACAAGTTCAATGTTTCAAGGACAATGTTGTTTTACAATGTGGATGGATACTTCAAAGCTTAGACCAAGGTTTTTGTAAAGTGTTTCAATTTCAAGTGTGGTGTTGATTGTGAAATGTTCTTGTTTGTTTGTCCACACATTCAGAAAACATGGCAAGTAGAATGTTTGTTTGATTTTGCAATAAAAACACATTCAAGCACAATCCTAAGGTTGGCCAGGACAATAGTTGTTGAATCTCACTTGGGGGGTTACCTCGAGCTACGCAATTTAGAGTGGATACTTAGATGCTTGACCCCACTGGCTCCACCCTCGGCACTCACTTCTTCAGGGCAGCCAAGCATCAGTCCCCATGAAAACTCCCTGTGGCGAACTTTGTATCTCTACTAAGAACCGTAAGAATGTGAGCCGCTTCAGAGGTCCGACCTCCTGCATCAACAACTAGAAGGTTTTTGGCTTCTAACATAAATGGTATCTAGTAAGGGCATCTGTTCGAGTGGCCATACATGCGGCGGCATACGCTCCGTTAAGGAAGGCTCCCAGCCTATAGAGGTTGCGCTCTATAGGGTTTATGGGGAGACATGTCGTCGGTATGAACTAATCAGCACTCATTGCTTGCAACTTTCGTCACAAACACATTTATTTATAGTGGTTCGGAAGAGCTTGGCTTTAGCCCGTTACCACTTGGGTCGTTCCCTCTCACCAAGCCTTAAGGGCTTCTTGGAAGGCAGGCCCTCTAAAAGGTAAATACAAAAGAGCTTAATGCTCAAAACACAAAAGACACTAGTTAATTTTAAAACACCAATTTGAAATGTGATCTAATCTAAAAATCAGACAATCTGTTTCAAATCACCGTTTCTTCGACATGCGTCTTGCATCAAACAATGTTAGTAGTTTCAAGATATGATCTTCGACACACGAGATTGGATACCATAAGAGGAAACCGGCACAAGTACACAAAGCAACAAAGATTAGCCTCTAAGTTTTGAAACAAACTCAACAAACAAACAAACAAACAAACCCTATAACTAACAAAAAACAAAAAAGTTTAAACTAATAATGGAAAAAAGAAAGTGAAAACAAACCTATCTAATTCGTTAGTTGACTAATCTAAGTTAAATTATTTTAATTTAAGCTAATTAAAAAAATAAAAAATAAACTAAAGTCTAATTAACAATATTAATCTAAATGACAAAAAAATTAATCATTCTAACTAAAATCTAAATTAAAAACTAATTAAAAATCTAATCCTAACAATCAAACTAAAAAAATCTAATTAAAATCTAATCTTAAAAAACTAATTAAAATCTAATTTTAAAAATCTAATAAAAATCTAATTTAAAGAAAAGTAATTTAAAACTAATCTTAAAGAAAAAAGTAAATTACGTAAAACTAAACTAATATAAAAGCTAACTTAAAATTAAAGTTAAAACTAATTAAAAAGGCTAACTTTAAATCTAATGCATAGAACTTTAAAACTAACGCCAAAAACTACTTTAAAGAAAAAGACTCTACGTCACTTTCCTCCCTGTAGCACACTCATTAGACGTTACTTTCCTACATATTAGTTGTCAAAGACATGATTTGGTGTAATTTGTTTCCTTTTTGTTTAATGCCAGAACAAGGTATTTAAATTTATTTCTGCAGAATGCAACAGGTGGATGGTAGACCAAGGATGAAACTGTTTTGAGAAATAAATGTTTGAATGTGTGAGCTGTGAAGAGGGCTACATGGAGAGAGCAACCAACTGCTAAATAGAAAAACAGCTCAAATATAATGTATGTACCTGGAAAAAAAAATCCCTGAATCTACAAAATGTATACCAGACATCAATATGTATGCAGCAAATGTTTAATGTTTATGCAAAAACTAGGTACGTGTTTGAAGGATGCAATGAACTACTAAAAAACAAATGCCTCACACAGATGTATGCATTGGAAAGAATCTGGCAAATAAACCATTAAGGCATGTGAACTGTTCACAACATAGACTAAATAATGCGAAGGCATATGAACTATTTCAAATCTGCAAATATGTGTGAACTGATTTAAAATGCCTCAAAGGAATGCTCTTCCAGGAAATGCCATTATTGCAGAATGGGGTATGCTTCACGTATATAACATGCAAAATAGGGATGCAAAGACAAGGCATATAAACTGAATTGAAACCATATCACAATCTATCCGAAACGCAACCATAATCAAGTATTGGAGTTGTTTTCATTTGTAAACACATGAGCAAGACAAAGCACACAAACCATATCAAATTTGAGCATGAACAATACACGTCATACACGTATTCAAAAGACAGTCTCAATCAGGACAAATAAACAATAGCTATCAAGCGAAAAATCAGAACAACAAAGGGGACAAACTATTTTGGTCCCACCGGGCGTGCCAATTGTAGATGGAGGAAATGGGAAACTAAATCATGGATTTAGCTTCTTCCAACATCCAATAATGAAGTACCTGCAAAACACACATGCAAATTGAAATACAAACTAGAAACACACATGCATGTAACAAAATTCACTCCATTGCACTCCTATTCCTAAAGATGAGATGCCCAAATAAGAGAGGGGGCTTTGTTTAAATAGATTTTCTCCGGGCGAGTTCATGTTGTGGGATGAATATGGGATAATACAAGATGAGTGGTATAGGGAAGATGAGTGGTAAATGGGAAATGGTAAGTGGGAAATGGTAAGTGGTAGGAGGGGATATTTAAGGGTTTTATTAAATAAATAGAGAAATGTGTATAAGGTAAATGCATAAATATGATATAATGTTTTATTGAATAAATTTAATGGATAAATGGTATGATATTAATAATAATATAATAAAAGATGGGAATTATGAATAATGAATTATTGAGAAATAATAATGTAATAATAAGTACTCGCTCGATGTTCAGAGAAATTTGAAATTAAATGAGGACAAATTAATGGAAATTTTTATGTGTCTACAGTGCTAAGCTTCATTGTTCAATAATAAGGCTTAGTGATGAATATATATTGATGCAATAAAATATGTGACACAAGTTCGTGATTCATTCAATTTCATCCTTATTTTCATCTCATTTGCTTATTGATCGTTTGTCAGCTTCTCATCTTCGGTCTAAAATCGTATTCTTTCTATCATCAATTTTTCTCTCTATCATCTAACTAACATTTCTTCAAGGTATATTTGAGTTAAAATTGGTTCAACCATTATCATACAAAAATAGATTCATTTGCATTCATTATAGATTCATTTGCATTTCATTATAGATTCATTTGCATTCATTATAGATTCATTTGCATTCATTTTTCATCATTACTACATACATGTGTTACCATTAAATTTAGAATCATATAGAATTCAAATAGATATACATCATTAAACTCATAAGCATACATGGAAAGCAAAACAATACATAGATCATTACCAAAACCTGCATGCTATATATATAACTCAAAAATGATAATGTGTGTGAATACAATAAATAAGCCTGAAGGCTCAGATAACATGATCATCCAACACTGCCTCTATCAGCGGGTGGATCCTGTCCACTAGATCCTACCCCAGGATGTCGAGGTGGTCCCATAACTCCACCACTACTAGTCCATCGTGAAGTATATCTACTCGATCTCCTCCCCATGAATGCATTGAAGCTAGGCTATCTATGACCCTCAGGGATGGATCTCTCATATGCCTGTCTATAATAAATAGCCTCCTACGTAGCAGTGAAATATCTCTCCCCCTTGTCACGCGCATCTGTACCTGCTCTAAAAATCTGATCAAAGGAATCCATAGTGATCTGATATCGTCACACTGCCTCATCTCTCTCCCTCTGGAGATGAACTCGCTCAGCCTCAAGGGCACCATAATCTGCACAATAGGTCTCTCACTCGACATCTCATCTAGCGACCTCATCCTCCAAGCTCTGGACCCGCGCTCTAAGATTTTGCAGCTCATCCCCATCACCAACCTCTCCTAACCCACCCTCTGTGGTAGACACATCCTCCAACTCCAGCATATCCTCATCATCATCCCCACCCTCACTGCTCAATGACTCCAAAGAATCATCGTTGTCCTCACTGCTAATGGACTCAGTGTCTCCACCAATGTTTATGTCCTCATCTCTCCCATCTCCACCAATGTATATGTCCTCACCTCCCCCATCTCCACCACCTCCTCCCCCATCTCCACCATGTCCTCCGGCCCTCTCCCCTGCATCTATCCTCAATAGTTGTCTAGGATGGCAAATATGTTGTGCTGTAATAAGAACAGCAGGATCGATCAAAGGCACTGGCCCATGCCTAACAAACCACGTATCATACTTCATCATTGTCCCTGGATCCGCTCCACATCTACCCCAACCCCAAAGTAGTGGCTGTAAAGAATCTAACTCTGCAGAAGCAACATGTGGCTGAATGCACACACCCCAATCGGATACCTCTCGCGATACATGAGCAAAATATGCAGTAACCACATGTGTCACATGTACCTCACCGAACTATCTAAGAACTCACCCAAGAAGATACATCTCTATGATCAGCTGTCGCAAAAGTCCTCCCAATAAGATATCTCTACTATTAGCAAAAAGATAAGTGCACTACATCATCAGGCCAACCAGAGCAATCTAAGTAAGGTCTCCAAATGAAATGCTGCAATATATCAAACTGATGTCTCCAATACAACGTATTCCCCAAACCCCTATGTTTGATACCTATTGTATACCCGAAGGCATAAGGCTCACCTGGCTACAAGTCTACATGAATGACAGACCTAGATATAGAAATGTGCTCCTGATGGGATGGGGTTTGGGATAGACTAGCCTAGTCTATGCTCTTGGATCCTTTCCTTAGATCACCAGGTGTTCTAACCACACCCTAGGGTCTCTAGGACTTCCCCTTCTTGTGGAATCCCCTGACCTTGCCCAATCCACCCACCAACAACTTGAAATACCACTCCTAAGGTCTCACCTACTCATGAGATTCAAAGAACCCTTACTTAGGCTAATAAGGGTTTGGCTTGTTCCACACCTTCTTAGGTCCTAGCAAGGATAGGACAGGTCTTGGACGAGGTTTTCCATCCATTCATGTGCCCCTAAGAGGTTTTCAACTTCCAACTCCTTACCAATTTCACTATTTTGTCTTTTACCTACAAAATAGGGCTACAAGGATTGTGCCCAATTAGGCCTCCTATCCGGACTTTTAGGTCTCCCTCTTGCAAATGATGCACATGCTTGTGAAACTTCCCAAAAGACCTGCTATTCATTTGGCAAGGGCTCAAATATTTTTCTAGTTTTGGGCCTCCAAGTGTCCGTACACTGCCCTAGGTGAATTTTGGGGTTTTTAAAGATTTTGAAGAGGGTTTTTAGGCCTACCAGGGTCACAGTGTTGGTTTGTTGATTTCACCACCTTGTCTGGATTGGTGGAAGCTCCTCCTTCACACAATGGTTCTCCACTCACCCCTCTACAACTCCTCCAAAGGGTGCCTCCTCCTTTGTCCTTCCTTGCTTTTCTGGACCTCTGCAACTTCACCCCTTCCTAGCTGGGCACTGTCTAGTCTCGCCTAGGAGTGGGTCTTTGCTTGGCTTCCATGTATCTTCAAGGGCCCTGATTTCTCTGAAGTAATGTACAGGGTCTATACTCCTATTCCCCATGGTTTCATGGTGATTCCACAATGGGGAAAGGAGTTAACAACCCATTTTCTCAAAACAGTCCAAAACTGGACAATGAGAAGGTAATTTACAAAATATTTACAAACACACCACACCTACAAATAAAAACCTAATCTAAATACTCAAAATGGAAGTAAATACACCATATAAGACTCTCAACATAGTTTTTCTTGAAAATCAATCCATTAACAATCTTTCCTTACTCCATTTGTGTCGACTGGTAACAAAATTGCAGTCACAGTCCAGTCACTTTTCTTGGGTTGTACAACAACTGACATCCAACCCATTATCTTAAGGTTTGCAACTACTTATACTACCCTTTCTTTAGTCTATGTTCCCATATTAGGGTTGTCCACACTAAACTAAAGATCTTGACCTACTAGGTGGAAAAGTTGATTGACAACTTTGAAAAGTTGTCATGCAACTTTTGAGCAACTTTCTCAATGTTGCTTTTCTTGACTCCTAGACCCACATTGGGCTATCCTAAGGAAACCACCATGCTAAGAAGGACCCTAAACACCTCAAAGGAACACATACCCTCTATTGTCAAGAAAACTCACCTTAGACTCATGAACCTAGGACCCAAACTAGGACCTAAACTAGGACCAATGAGCTCATGGCTCTTATTTTATTTATAATGGCTTCATAAAGAAGCAAGAGCACAATCAAAAGTAGATGGTGGGAGCCCTTTGAAGGGTGCTCCTGCACCATACTCCCCCTCTGCAACAAACTAAGGAACTAGGGGAGTGAGGAGAGTCAGATCAATGCCAAGCTTCTTGAACTTGCTTTCTTCAACCCAAGTAGCTTCAGACACAAGTTGATCTACACACTTCACCAAGTGCTCCATGTAGACCTCGTGTCTAGTAGACTTCTTCACCCTTGACTCCAAGATCTCCTTTGCTATGGGTTGCTTCATTTGAGGTAAGGCATTCACATCCAAGTCTTGCAGTACCTTGGCTTGATTCTCAGTCTGCCCTGCTATCTCTCCCTTGTACATTACCAGATCAACAACATTGAAGACTGGTGAAATGGCTAAGTCTGAAGGAAGATCAACCTTGTAGGCATTCTCACCATATTTTGACAGAATTCTACAAGGTCCTACCCTCTTCATTTGCAGTTTAGTAGGCTTACCACTTTGCATTCTAGCTTTGCTCAGATGGGCCATCACATAGTCACCCACCTTGAACTGAACCTCTCTCCTTCTCTCATCCACTTTGGCCTTTAGTTTTTGAGTAGATTCTAGGATGGCTTTCTTGACCTGCTCTTGGATCTCCTTGATGGTTTGAGTGAAGTCCTCTGCTTGGCCACTCTTCATCTCCATGGAACGAAGTTCTCTGAGTTCACACACTCGGCTTGGATGTCTACCATAGACAACCTCAAAAGGACTCCTTCTAGTGGTCCTATTCACACTATCATTATAGGCATACTCTTCTTGAGGAATGATTTGATCCCATGTTTGCCCATACTCCTTGGTTAAACACCTCAACAAGTTGCCTAACACCCTATTAATGACTTCAGTTTGACCATCCGTTTATGGATGGTAAGCTGAGCTAAATGAGAGATTAGTTCCAAGTCTCCTCCATAATGTTTGCCAAAAATGGCCCATGAACTTGTTGTCCCTGTCTGAAACAATGCTTAATGGGAGTCCATGAATCCTTACAATCTCCTTAAAAAAAAGATGTGCAATATAGCTAGCATCATGTGTAGTCCTACATGGAATGAAATGGCTCATCTTGGAAAATCTATCTACTACCACATAGATGCTATCCACACCTATCTTTGTCTTGGGGAGTCCTACTACAAAGTCCATGCTTATACATTCCCAAGGCCTATTTGGGACCGGCAATGGTTGATAGAGACCAGCATTACTTGATCCTCCTTTTTCCCTTTGATACAAACCACATTGCTCTACATACCTTTTCACATCTCTCGGCAACTTGGGCCAATAGTAGTACCTCTAGACTAAATCCAAGGTTTTGTTGGCTCCAAAGTATCCACTGAGACTACCATTGTGTTTTTCTTGGATGAGGTTTTCTCTCATGGATCCTCTAGCCACACACATATGATTACCTTTGAACAAGAGACCATTTTGGAGAGTGTAATATGCATACTCACCATGAAAATGGTTCTCAAACTCCTTACAAACCTTGTAGGCTGATGAGAAGTCTTCATCTCCTTCATAGAGGTCCTTGAAACCTTCTATTCCTATGCTCTGCAACTATAACTCTTGAACTATCAACAACTTCTTGCTTAAAGCATCTGCCACCTTGTTGAGTTGCCCCTTTTTATGCTTGATGGTGAAGGTGAAGGATTGGAGGTATTCCATCCATTTCAAATGTCTATTGCTAAGATTCTCTTGAGTGTTAATGTAACTCAAAGCCTGGTTGTCTGTGAACACCACAAATTCATTTGGGAGTAGGTAATGCCTCCATTTTTTGAGAGACTAAACTAGTGCATACAACTCTAGGTCATAAGCTGAGTACTTCTTCTTTGCTTAATTGAGCTTCTCACTGAAAAATGTCATAGGTCTTCCCTCTTGACTCAATACACCCCCTACTACAATTCCACTTGCATCAAACTCCAATGTGAATAGCTTATCAAAAGTAGGTAAGAGTAGGATAGGTTTTGTGGCTACTTATTGCTTCAATAATTGAAATGCTTTATCAACCTGCTTAGTCCATTTGAACTTAGTTTTAAGGCCTCCTTTTATGGTGTCAAGGACTCGTGCACATATGCCACTGAAGTTCCTCACAAACTTCCTATAGAATTGAGCTAAACCATGGAAACTCCTAACTTCAGTCCCTATTCTAGGGGTAGGCCAATTCAAGATTGCCTCCACTTTGCTTGGATCCATCTTCAAGGTTCCCTTAGACACCACAAATCCTAAGTAGACCAGCTCTTGCTTCAAGAAGACACACTTCTCTAGGTTGATTAATAACTTCTCTTCATGCAACCTCTCTTAGACTAACCTCAAATGCTCAAGGTGCTCCTCTTTGGTTCTACTATAGATGAGAATTCCATCTAGGTACACTACCACAAACCTTCCTATGAAGTCCTTTAACACCTCATTCATCAACCTCATGAAGGTGCTTGGGGCATTGGTGAGTCCAAATGGCATCACAATCCATTCATATAATCCTTTTGTGGTCTTGAAAGCGGTCTTCCACTCATCTCCCTCCTCAATTCTAATCTGGTGATAACCACTTTTAAGGTCCAATTTGGTAAAATACATAGAACCTCCTAAATAGTCCATCAAATCCTCTATTCTAGGAATAGGAAACCTATACCTTATGGTGATCCTATTGATTGCCTTTGAATCAGTGCAAAGTCTCCACTTGCCTCCCTTCTTTGATGCTAGCACTACTAGGATGCACATGGGCTGATGCTCTTCTTGATCAATCCTTGTTCCAACAACTCCTACACTTGCCTTGCCACCTCCTTGTTTTGGTCAAGTGTGAGCTTATATGCAGCTTTATTAGGTAGGGATGCACCGAGAAAAAAGTCTATTTGATGGCTTATAGACCTTCTTGGTGGGAGTGTTGTAGGTGCTCCATCACTCACTATGTCCTTATACTCTTGCAACATTTGCTTCACCTCCTTGGGTACCTCTGCCTGCAACTTGTCTTTCTCCTCCTTTGGCTTCACAAAGATGGCACACCTCACTATTTCCTCCTCATGTAGCAAGTGTAAGAACTCTTTACCAATAGCCAATAAGACACTAGGTGTTCTTGAGGTTCCCTCTTCATTCTCTGTCAAAGACTCAATCTTAAAGGTTTTGCTATCCTTCTTGAAGGAAATGGAGTTCTCCTCTCCATCATAGATCACCTTCCTATCATATTGCTAGGGTCTACCTTGCAATAGGTGACAGGCATCCATGGGTAACACATCACAAAGGATCTTATCCTTGTATCCTCCAATAGAAAACTCTACCCAAGTTTGTTCATTGACTAGCACACTCTGCTCTTGATTCAACCATGTCACCTTGTAAGGGTTAGTGTGGGGTATCCTTGTGAGTTTCAACTTCTTGGTTGCCTCCTCTAATATTATGTTATCAGTTGACCCTGAATCAACTATCACCTTGCAAACTTTACCAAGGATCTTGCATCTCACCCTAAACAATGCTCTCCTATGCTTAGGTTCATTCTTAACCGGCTGTCTTATCAAGACCCTATTGAACATCAGATTTTCTCTAATCTTTGATTCAATATGGTCCACCTCAGGTGTCTTGCTACTTGATGTGTCTTCATGTGCATAAGCAACCCTCTTTCCACTATTTGATGAGGTAGGCTTGTCAGGGCATCTATAGGCTGGGTGTCCCAATTGACCACAATTGTAACATTTCATAGTTGCAAAGTAGGAGTTACCCCTGCCAGTACCTCTACCCCTACTTGGACCCCCTTGTGCACCTCTTCCTCTAGAATGGCCCCCTCTGAGATTGGCTTCACTGCCCTGTTTAGTCAACTTGGATTCTCCTTGGTTCCTTTGCTCATTTGCCTTGCTTTGGTAACTACCTAGGTGATTCATTTGTTCTCTACCTCTGCCTCTACCCCTTCTATTAGAGTCTCCTTTTCTTTTGTTCCTCTCTTCCACCTTGGCAGCAAGCTAATGACAGTTTTGGATAGTGGTAGGAGTCCATAGGCTTATCTCCTCTTGAATGTTCCACTTTAGGCCGCTTAGATACCTAGCCACCTTAAGAGATTCATCTTCTTGGACTTTGGATCTAAGACAAAGCTTTTGAAATTCTTTGGTGTAGGAGGTCACATCAAGGTCTTTTTGCTTCAAACCCTATCTCTTCTTACCCAAAGTGGTTCTCCATACCCTCAATCCATTCCATGACAGTGTCAATGTCCATCCTTCCACTGAAATGTGGCAATCCTTCAAAATCTTTGGTATTCAAAGCCTTAATAGCCTTTACAAAAGGTTCTTCATTAAACAAGGGAGCTGGTTTAGGTATAATGTCATCTATATCTATAGTTTTCTTGCCTTTGTCCTTGGTGTCCTCACCTCAAGGTCCATGTGTCCTCTGATCCACCACTTCTTGCAGCTTGTCCCTTATCTCACTCATATCTTCTTCAAGGAGTTTGTTCTTCTCCTTCTTCTCTTCTACCTCCCTAGCCAGCTCTGCATTAGTGACCATTATGCTTTCCCCTACTGATTCACTAGAATACAGAGACATGCACGGTCCACCAAATCTTTAACTTGCTCTGATACCAATCTGATGGGATGGGGTTTGGGATAGACTAGCCTGTCTATGCTCTTGGATCCTTTCCTTGGATCACCAGGTGTTCTAACCACACCCTAGGGTCTCTAGAACTTCCCTTGCTTGTGGAATCCCCTGACCTTTCCCAATCCACCCACCAACAACTTGAAATACCACTCCTAAGGTCTCACCTACTCATGAGATTTAAAGAACCCTTACTTAGGCTAATAAGGGTTTGGCTTGTTCCACACCTTCTTAGATCCTAGCAAGGATAGGACAAGTCTTGGACAAGGTTTTCCATCCATTCATGTGCCCCCAAGAGGTTTTCAACTTCCAACTCCTTATCGATTTCACTATTTTGTCTTTTACCTACAAAATAGGGCTACAAGGATTGTGCCCAAATTAGGCCTCCTAACTTGACTTTTAGGGTTCCCTCTTGCAAATGATGTACATGCTTGTGAAACTTCCCAAAAGACCTGCTATTCATTTGCTAAGGGCTCAAGGATTTTTCTAGTTTTGGGCCTCCAAGTGTCCATACACTGCCCTAGGTGAATTTTGGGGTTTTTAAGGGTTTTGAAGAGGGTTTTTAGGCCTGCTAGGGTCACAATGTTGGTTTGTTGATTTCACCACCTTGTCTGGATTGGTGGAAGCTCCTCCTTCACACCAATGGTGCTCCACTCACCCCTCTACAACTCCTCCAAAGGGTTCCTCCTCCTTTATCCTTCCTTGCTCTCCTGGACGTCTGCAACTTCACCCCTTTCTAGCCGGGCACTGTCTAGTCTTGCCTAGGAGTGGATCTTTTCTTGGCTTCCCTACATCTTCAAGGGCCCTGATTTCTCTAAAGTAATGTACAGGGTCTGTACTCCTATTCCCCATGGTTTCATGGTGATTCCACAATGGGGAAAGGAGTTAACAACCCACTTTCTCAAAACAGTCCAAAATTGGACAGTGAGAAGGTAATTTACAAAATATTTACAAACACACCACACCTACAAATCAAAACCTAATCTAAATGCTCAAAATGGAAGTAAATACACCATATAAGACTCTCAACATAGTTTTTCTCAAAAATCAATCCATTAACAATCTTTCCTTACTCCATTTGTGTCGACTGGTAACAAAATTGCAGTCACAGTCAAGTCACTTTTCTTGGACCGTACAACAACTGACATCCAACCCATTATCTTAGGGTTTGTAGCTACTTATACTACCCTTTCCTTGGTATATGTGTCTATATTAGGTTTTTCCATGCTAAACTAAAGATCTTGACCTACTAGGTGGAAAAGTTGATTGACAACTTTGAAAAGTTGTCATGCAACTTTTGCAACTTTTGAGAAACTTTCTCAATGTTGCTTTTCTTGACTCCTAGAACCACATTGGGCTATCCTAAGGACACCACTATGCTAAGAAGGACCCTAAACACCTCAAAGGAACACATACCCTCTATTGTCAAGAAAACTCACCTTAGACTCATGAACCTAGGACCCAAACTAGGACCAATGAGCTCATGGCTCTTATTTTATGTACAATGGCTTCATAAAGAAGCAAGAGCACAATCAAAAGCAGATGGTGGGAGCCCTTTGAAGGGTGCTCTTGCACCAGCTCCCATGCCCATGTCTGACGCAAAGTAACACCACAACTGATAGAATGGTATCCCAGATAGAATATACCATGCATCTAATAGTATAACATGGCTAAAAGACAAGGACCCCAAGCATACGGTCGATGATGCATAATCATATCATGGAGCACTCTGCCCCATCCAACTGGAAATCCATTACCTCATCTATCAGGTATCGGTAAACCACCGACACTACCGCATAATACAATGGTCAGGTCATCATAATCTAATCGGGCCCAAGGGATCTCATAATGGCCACTGATCTGCAAATCCTGAATCTCACACTCAACAAGTGCACATAGTCCGGTAATGCCATCATCATGGTCATATATAACTCTCTCACCATGAATGGGAATATGTAGTATATGCCATACATCCTCTAAGGTAACGGAGGCCTCACCAGTCGGAAGATGAAAAAAATAAGTCACAGAGTGCCACCGCTCTATCAAAGCTGTAATCATGGCCCTATTGGCCATAACCTCTGGCAAATGCAAAACATGGTATAGACCAAGTTGACGGATATGCTCAATCTCATCATCTGGTAGGTCAGCTCAGAGATCAAGTCCACTAGGTCTGCTCTATCGACAGTATAACACTCCAATGTTCTCCTGCAATGAGAAAATGATCAAAATATCAGCTATCAGATCCAGAAAAACTTAAAAATTTTCAACCGCATGACAAAAAGTTACATATACAAAAAATGCGTAACAATTATGACTTATGCGGTACAGAAATCACTCTTGCGTGACGATTAAAGCTAATGCGTGACAAAATGGGCGCATGCGTAACAAAAAACACTTATGCGTAAAGATAAACAAATGCGGCATGTTAACACTAATGTGTGATACTTACGACACATGTGTAGCATTTAAAACGAATGCGGTACACTTAATACTAATGTGTAAAAGTTGACAAGCGATTGCGTAACGGACAACAAAAAGTGATCAAGGAAAATTTTTCAAAAAACAAGCATAAAACAGGCAAAAATCAGAAAAAATTTGGAAAAGTACCATGCCGCGAGTCCCAGTAGGTCTCTGATATGAATGTACTCGGTCTGATAGGTGCAATCGAGCTCTATAACCAGCCATGATGATCAAATACTCAGAAAACAACACACAAATTTCAAAGAAACCAAGGAATTACCAAATTACAAATGACCAAATGAAATCCTAGAATTCTCTATTTATAGCTCAAAATTAGGGTTTTACGACACCTCGATGCCCATGGTCCCCGCCAGCTTCAAACAACTTGTAGCCTACTCGAATGATCTCGAAATGACATGAAATTTCACACGCTTTCCGAGGGGGCATATTTACACTATAAGCAACACCGGAGCATACTGGGGTAGAATTTTTCATTTTCTTCGAAACAATGTTGTTCTGACTTTGTCTCAAAGAGGGGCAAATGTAGACACCTAAAAATGCCTCATTAATCATGTACTAATTATTCCTCTAATTGATTAAATAATCTTTATTATTTAATTAATTTAATTAATCTATTTCTTCTAATTTCATATTTCCTCATAATCTTAGTAATTATTCTATTTCTACTTCTATCATCATTTTAATCATTTTGTAAATATTAATTAAATATTTATTATTTAATTAATTATGGTTAATTCCTCAATTCAAATAATCTTTACTATTTAAATTAATTAATTCTCTATTTCTGTTTCTATCATCATTTAATCATTTTCTAAATATTAAATAAATATTTATTATTTAATTAATTCTGATTAATTCCCCAATTTAAATAATCTTTATTATTTAAATAAATTACTAATTATTCAATTTCTATCACCAATTATCTAAATCATTCAACCCTCTTCTAAATATTAATTAAATATTAATTATTTAATTAATTGTGATTTAATCCTTTAAATTAAATAATCTTTATTATTTAATTAAAGTCCATTTCTAAAAATAATTAAATAGTTTCTTTAAATTAATTAATTAATTAATTAACTAATTGATTCTTCTAGTTCCCCAAATTCTAATTTCATTTAATTTCTTATTTCTTCTAATTTCTTCCAAATTCAAATACATGTGCATGATTTCAAAAACCAAATTGAAAATCAAAGTCAAGTTCTAAATATATTCAAATACTAAATTGAATTAATAAATTCAATTGTTTGAATAAATAAATTCAATTGTTTGAATAAATATCATGCAAGGATTAAATTGATAATCTAAAATCTAAATGCAAGCACATGCTAAATTGATTAATTCAATCAATTAATTAATTAAATTATTTATCTCTTCAGCTTCTATTTTCATCTTTTAGTTAGCTTTTTCTAAATTAAGCTCTCAGTGTCATCTTCTTTATTTCCTCCAATCATTCTTTTTCTTCCTCCAGTTAACTCTTTCATCAAACAGTTGACTCCATTAATCTATTCAATCTATTGAGTTTCACTCCTACAAACATCAGTTCAACTATCAATTTTCATGTGAGCTCACCTGAGTTCCACCTCTTGATCAATCCGTTCCACCTTTCAATCAATCTCATCCAATTTTCTATAAATTGAGCATCCAATCTCCATTTTCAACAATCACGAACTTTGAATCTTTGTGTCACTTGCAGGTTACCAGTGCAATATCTAAGAGCCATCATACCACAAAGAGGAGAAGAGAAAAGGAAGCAATACGCAGTCATGGAATAGGGAGTTCTTGATTTGATGATTTATAATTCCTATTTCTCAATTGTGCTATTTCATTGTATTGTTTGTTAAATTTTGATTAGGATAGGGATTCATGATTTCCCTTGTTTTTAATTGATTACTTTGCTAAGAGAAGATGAATTTTACATCCGCACAATTAGTTTCTCAGCAACAACCTGGTCATCACCTATATGTAATGGGGATTGAGAAGGTGAATATAGAGATTCACTTGGTTGTGCCTCTCCTTCCAATCTCTGCCTCTTTGGGGAGGTTTGGGACTTAGGAGCATCCTCCATTGGCCTTTTGCCCTTTGATGTGGAAGGTTCATCCCTCATAGGCATCACCATATTATAGCCCAACTTCTTGTACTTTACATACTCTCTAGGGGGAATAATATTAGAAAAAATGGGTTTGGTCAAGATGAGCTTGGAGTTTTCAGGATCTGCCTTTATTACTGCATCCTTTTTCTCATTCAAAGTTTGCATGGAATCCTCAAAATACTCTATTAAAATTTTTATCTTCTCCCCAAATGGGTTAAAACTCTTCAATGGATCATAATTTTTATCAAAATGTTGGACAAAGTCAAGAGTTTTCTTAAATACCAACCATTTTTCTTTTCTCACCTCTTTCTCTGCCAGATTAACTCATTCCTTATCAAATCCTCAAAGAATTGGAATTGATGAACTTTTGCACCACACCTGACCTTTTTTCTGAACATACCATTGAAAAAATCCTCTAGATCAACAAACGTTGCAACTGTTGTTGGCAATCTATATGGCTTGAAGAATTTATCAAAATGCAGCCAACCCCCTTTAGTAATAACAAATTGGTGTGCCATGGTAATGGCTGGAAAAAATGTTCCTCTGCCCTTATTTGTCAATTCTGCTTCTTGAAAACCCCCAATCTGCCTTATGATTTCAGAAATACCTATTTTCAAGGGGACCTGATAAGGGAGAAAGTATGGGGTTCCCTTGAAGCCATATACTCTAAAAATAGTAGAACAAGGATATAGAATTATATCACCCCAATTATGCACAATTTTAATGTCTTCTGCAAACTCCTTGGGTCTGATAAATTCAAGGAGAACTTTTGGGATCCTGAGGTTCTCTTGACACAAAAAAATTCTTAGCTTTGATGCAAAACATCTGTCAAATTTTTAGATAACTAGCATCTTCTCTATCCGAAGATAGATCTGCACTCCATAATTGCACGGGCATGTCTTCACCATCTTTTACTCTCAGTAGGTCCATATCCTTTGCAAAATATTTTGCACCCTTGAACAAAAAGATGTGCTTTAACATAGAATACCAGCCAAAAGTCTATCCACTTTGGCATTATTGATCCCAATCAAACCCTCATGGATGACATTTGCAAGATAAGGTGCAAATTCATAAGCTACTTCTATAGATGGATTAAGAATTTGTGCCATCATGAGCATGTGGTGAGTAGGCATAGCATTTTCTGCATCTTCTCCAATTTTGTGACACAGAGATCAATATACTCCTTTAGCCCTCAAAGTGAAGAAATTCATGGGGAAAGGTTTAACTATACTATTCCCTACCAATGTTAGTCCTCCTATCTTTGCAAAGAATTCCCTCATGGGTCCACTTCTAAGATGGTCATTTTGAGCATCGTAGACCTTCTTGAACATTTCAAAATCAATAGGCTCTAAATAATTTGAGGATTCACTTAGCCGGAATACCTTTCTAACCTCATCGACTGTAATTTCAATAAGGGGGCCTCCACTTATATTCCTTACAATCCTAGTGATAGGGTCATAGTTATTTGCAATCCAGGTCAACAAATCAATATCCATGAAGATTCCTGGGACCACCAATTTCCCGACATCTAATTCCCACAGGCTATTTTTAGGAGCAGGTGCATTTCACTGACTAAACCCTACCTTGAACAGACCTAAACTAGACATGCCTATCTGAGGATCCCTTAACTAACATCCTTTGTCAAACAGACCATCACCAATCTGTAGGTGAGAAGACTTGGGCACAAGTTCCTTTAGTTTGGTAGAACTATTTGTTGACTAAACCAACTTCTCTAGAAAATCATCGCAGATAGCCCTTTCCTGATAATCTATTTTTCCTTTAAATTCCCATCATGGTACCATTTTAACAATCTAGGATTTATCTTACTTCAACTTTTACTCAAACAACCTTTCATAATTTCAGAACTAGACAATACCAATACACAAGTAGAAATTGCAAATAACAGTCATTGAACAACTTGTCACCTGAGAACTCACAGAAGTTGCATAGTTTGTCTCTGCTAACCTTCATGAATGTCTTTTACAATTAAAATCTCAAAACAAGGTTTTATGAAGCAACCTCAACAACACATCAACATTAATTCTCATCAATGAAGCCACACACTCTGCAATTAATTTATTTGAATTTCAAATTTTCCGCTCTAACAGACCAAAAGGGTTTCTTCAGTATGCTTTTCCCTTCAGTCGCTGATCCGTGAAGAGTAAAAGCTTTGCAACTCTCCATCGTGGTCTAGCGACAACCGTTAGATCATGCAGATTCAACACACCCTTTAACCATTGAAGCTTTCGAAGAGGTTTCACCATACTCCATCCATTTGCTTTTTGTTGCTAGGTCGCAATGGTTAAAAGGCTCACATCTTCCCATCGCAGTCTCATGACCACTATTGATTTCTCTCTGATCTGACAAAAATTTAAACACCTTAGCCGCTCACACTGGCCAGGCCCACCCATCACTTAACCACCACCACTTAACCGCCACCGCATGGATCTTTGACCAACCCCGCCACTGGCAGCTTGTCGTTGAGTCACAATGGGTATTCACCACACAACTTCCCTTTACGGTATCATGACCACCATTGGATGAAATCCTACCTGCCTAGATTTTAAGAACTTGCTGCATACGTTAAAAAAATACCTAGGACTTAGTAAAAAATAAGGCGCTCCAACTTTGGAAAAAATAAAACCTGCCTAGGCCTATGACTTAAATGGCCTCTTTCAATGACATAAAGAGCCTTCCAGCTAAGTGGCAAAAAGGGAATGATTTAAAAGACCTTTCTCAGGACAAGAGACATAAAGGTTTATTTTATGATTGAAATTATTAAACCCCAAACCCTTAGAAGCCATTGATTTGTAGACTTATAACATTTGAAAGATTGCAAGAACTTTCATAAATGTTAGAAAAAATATAACACCACCCAAAATACTGATAACAACGGCTCCAACTAGGGATGGTTGGATGTGAGATCAATGCAAGAAACTAGAAAAACTCTGGGATGCGGACCAAAATAAAACCCTAACCAAAGAAAACCTAATATATACAAATTTAACAGCTATTGTGCATGGATGAAATGAGTTATGAGAAGTAGTGCTTCAGGAATTGTCCATGCACTGGCAATTCCTGTAGCTCACCATTCATCTTTTGTAGAAAGTATGAGTCTTTTCCATTGACATCGAAGACAATCAAAGGGCCTATCCATAATGATTCAAAATTCTTGTGCTTTCCCTTATCTTGTTCTCTAGCATTCCACTGAAGAACCATATAACCAATCTAAAACGTTCTGGTTGTTGTCCTTTTGTCAAAAATTTATTTTGACTGCAACTGAATCTTCAGATTCTTTTTATGAGCCATAATTCTAATTTCTTCCAATTCTACCAATTGGATCATTTTGTCCTCCATAGGTTCAAACACTTCCAATTCTTCAGTTTGCAAGAATTTGTATACAGGGAGGACATTATTTATAGGGACCCTGGTCTATATTCCATATACCAATTCAAATGGAGATGTACCAATGGCCTTTTTCACAGTAACTCTATCTGCCCATAAAACTAGCTTGAGCTTCTGATCCCAAGATCTCCTATTCTACTCAAGAATCTTCTTAATGTTGTTCAAGAGGCTTTTGTTGCTTGATTTTACCTAGCCATTGCCCTGTGGGTGGTACGGTGAAGAATATGACATGATAATTCCATAACTTGCATAAAATTCTATGAATTGCTCTGGCCTGAAGCACATAGAATTATCCATAATCAACTTCACAGGCACACCAAACCTTGTCAATACATTATCCATTAAAAATTCAATAACAACTTTACTAGTTGCCCATTTGGTAGGTATGACCTCAATCCATTTTATAAAATAATATGTGGCCACCAAGATCCACCTGTGACCTCGGCTTGATTTTTATGTTATCTCTCCAATGAAATCAATGCCCCATTGAACAAAAGGGGCCTCAACTATAACAGGGTTAAGTGGCAGAGCACCTGTATACTTCAATTTGGAAGAAAATTTCTGACAAGGGTCACATTTCTGGACATATTTGTGAGTATCTTTAAACAAGGTGGACCAGTCATATCCATCCCTGATTATTTTGTCGACAGTTGTCTTTTCAGAGTAGTGACCTCCACATACTCCATTATGCATCTCTATCAGAACCTTTTGAGCTTGGGAATCATCTAGACACATCAATAACGCCCCATCTCTGTTTCTTCAGTACAGGTCTCCCTGAACGAGAACATATTTATGTGACTTCAACTTTAGTGTTCTCTTCTGGTTATGGGTCATTCCCTCTGGACATGTTACATTTTTCAATAAATACACAATCTCTTAATACCATGGCTACATTTTAATGCTAGTAACCATAACCTCTTTAGTTTCAACATTGTTGATGTCAATGTTAGCAAGATTTGACTCGGTCATCAGTTTGGCTAGACCCAGTCCTCTTACCAACTTTGTGATCTTGATCTCAAGATCAAACTCCTGTATCCTATTTATCCACCTGCACCTTTTACTAGTAATTTCAGATTGGGATAAAATGTCTTTGACAACTGCATGTGGGACATAGGCAATAACTCTTGCATTCACAAGATAATGCCTAAATGCTTTAACAGCCTTGACCAAAGCATATGTCTATTTTTCCATAATCTCATATTTTAACTCAGCAGCCTGTAAGGATTTACTATAAAAAGCAATTGGATGTTCATAACCTTCATCATCCTTCTGAAGAAAAACTGTTGCTATTGTATGGTAAGAAGCAAAGGAAAACAATAAAAAAAGCTTACTTTAATCAAGAGATTTTAACACTGGGGCTTCCTGAATAGCCTTTTTAATCTTGTCAAAGGCTTGTGCTGCTTCCTCATCCCAAGAAAACTTAACATCCTTTTTCAGTAGCTTAACAATCTTGGCAAAGTTGGCTATAAACCTTCTTATGAAATTCACCTTACCCAAGAAGGACTGAATTCCTTTAACATTCTTTGGTTGAGGAACAGTGTTAAAAGCATCAATTCTCTCAGGGTCAATTCTGACTCCTTCCTTGGAAACAATATGTCCTAATAGCTTTCCTTCAACTACAACAAAATGGCATTTTTTGGGATTTAGAGACACACCGAATTTCAAGGCTTTGCAGAATACTTTTTCCAGATGACTGCAGTGATCATCTGCCTTCTTTGAAAAAAATGTAAGATCATCCTGGTAAACAACCATTATGATGTTAATAAATTCTTTGAAGGCTACATCCATAGCCCTCTAAAAGGTTGCCCCAACATTCTTTAAACCAAATGGCATCCTCACATAAACATAGGTTCTCCAAGGGGTAGTAAAAGCAATCTTGAACTGCTCAAACTCTCTTACCAATACCTGATTGTAACTGGAGAAGCCATCCATCATTGATAATAGGTCACACCCAGTGACCCTTTGTAGCATAGCTTCCATATTTGGCGATGAGTAGTTGTCCTTAAGAAAAGCAACATTCAAATTCCTAAAATTTACATAGAGCCTTATGTCGCCATTCTTCTTCCTGAGAGGAACCAAATTGGATACCCATGATGAATGCCTTATAGGCTTTATAATTCCCCCTTCTCTCATCTTAGTTAGTTCTTGCTGCATTTTGGGTTCCAGGAGGGGGTTGATAGGTCTTTGCTTTTGTCTGAAAGGCTTAGCATCATGATGCAGAGGTATTTCATGCTGAAATAAATCTTGTCTATATGCCTTCAAGTCATCATAAGACCAAGAAAAAACATGTTTGTACTTTTTTAGCAGATTAACGAGGTTAGCCTTGATATGGGAAGGCAAACTTTTCCCAATATACACCAACTTAGGGGATGATTATGTCCCTAGGTTTACCTCTTCCAGTTCGTCCAACTTAGTAGCTGACTTTTGGTGTAAATGACTGTCACTGTAGCTGAACATACCCTCTAGTTCCACTAGTCCTCTGGGTATCTCATTAGTTTCTAGTTGAACTATGTCATTTCAAAAAATTGTTTCTTTCTCATCTACTACTTCTACCAATGCATTACAATCAATTTTTTGGACTTCATAGTCATCAATGCATTGTACAAACCTGAGTATATCATCATCATTTTCAAACACCTGTCAGTTATACACATTGTCTGGGATAGCAGGTATGGCCTTGATCTCAACTATTGATACTCCAGTTAGTGTTACATTATCATTTTTCAGTGCAACATTAGCTAAGAATTCTGGCATAATATTTTTTGACCTTTCAATCCAGTTAATTGAAAATGCATCAAAATACTCAATCATATCCCAAATAGCATGCTTATACTTTTTTAACCTATCATTCTTAGATGCATATTTTGATCTTATCTAAGAAACCACAAGTTTTGAATCTCCAAAGACTCTTAACAACTGAATCCCATGTTTCTTATCAATTTTCAACCTTAATAATACGACCTCATACTCAGTTGTATTATTTGTGCACTGAAAAGCCAATAGAAAGGAGTATTTAAAAGTAATACCTGATGGGGAAACAAAAAGTACTCCTACTCTAGATCCTTCTTTGGAACAAGCTCCATCAAAGTACATTTGCCATAGGCCTTCCTATTGAGATTCCAATTTATTAACAATAGGGTCTATATTTTTTAGCTAAGGTTGAATTGGTTCAATTCTAAAGTTGTCAAGGTCCACATCAATCATGCAATTAAGCATGTTAGGATCTATTTTCTCAATGACCCTTGGGGCACGTGGTTCTCTATATAATTTCACCTGATTTCCATTCACTGGGATGGTTGCATATGATAGGTCTAGTTGGACATTTCCTCCAAGTGCTGCAGCCCATTGTCTAGATAAAAGCATTCCATATTGGGGCTTGGTGTCAGTTACTATGACATCCATCTTATAGGTTGCTTCAGGGAATGCTTCTATTTTCACCTCTACGTCTTTCATTGTACCCACAATAGGTACTTCTTTGTTATCCATAGCGTATCACTTCCCATACAAGGTACTTACTGACAATCCTAACTCCTTCATGACCCCATATGGCATCACATTTGCAGCAGCCCCAGAATCTGCCATATAATTTTTTATTAGTCTATTGTTGACTAATAATGTCATATAAAAAGGATCAACCTAGAAAGGTTCCTGAGTAAATGTGTTTCCCACATAAATTTCTAGGATTTTTTTGTTCTTGATCCTTTCTCTCCTTTTTAGTACCTTTTGGTGAATATGCATCTATATCTGATATACTAGAAACCAAACAAAACACAACTTCTTTGTGTTCTTTTATTTTTAACAACTCCATTAGTGGTACTGTAAATTTCATCTGGGTTAAAGCTTGAGTCATATCAAATGCAAAATTAATATAAGAATCAAAATGGGCTTTAACCTTATCTGCTTTTTGGTGAATTGTCTTCTTATCAACAACGGTCTCAAATGAATTACCAGTCGCACTAACTTTCTCAAGTTTCCCTGAAGTGTTGGACTGGTCCTTTTTAGCAGGACCATCTTTGGCAGAAGTCTTGCCATCATCCACCTTGAGAAACTTCTTTAATAAACATGGAACCAGACTCACCCTAATTCTCATCATTCTTGCTACTTCTCAAGTTATAATTATGTTTGGCCTTAGCTATTATAGCTTTGGTAAGGTTTTTCACTTCTTCCTCACTGGGCCTTCTAAGACGAACTTCTTCATCCTCAATTGTCACCACATTTAGGGTAGGATGTCAATCAATTGTTAATTGCCCATTGTGTTGGTGTAAATAATTATTCATCTTCGATATTATTACACTTTACTTAAGTTTACTTAGGAAATGCATTTCATAGTAGTTTGGGTATGAGACACTTGGGTGTTTGTGCCACATTGGGATAGTGTGTGTAGGACAATTTCCACCTTTTATGGTGTGATCTTGTTATTACACTCCACTTTCAGTGGGTGATCCACCTCATGTGGAATATTATATTGTTTCTCCTACCTACCCACACCTATTTCCTACCTACCCTTGTTTCTTATTGAGCCACATGTCATGTTTGTGTGCTCACATATCCATATAGCCTTGCCTATATAAGCAGACTCATATTCATTGTATGTAACGATTGATGATCCAGTTGATCAGTATTTTTATCTTGATAGAATACAATTTATTTCTATCATCTATTTTATATTGTCTTATTTGTTCTTTCCATTGCCTCTTGATCTTGGAAAAATCTCACATGGTATCAGAGTCATTAGAGTGTCATAGATCTACAGTGTGTGTGGGATCTTGTGTCATCTCCTAGCATGAGGGGTGGTTCTTTTGGTTCCACATGGTCAGGTGGTTGGTGCTTTTCTTCCATTGGGATGTTCTTCGTTGGATGCTCTCTTCTGCATGGATGTGGATTCTATCATTGTAACTCATGGATGGATATTTGTAGCAGTTTATTGTAGTATGATTCATTTGACATATGTATTTGTATTATTATTAATGTAATTTTATCTAGAGAGTTATACTCATTGATGTAAAAGAAATTGTATTCATGTGTCTAGTAGATGTTATTAGGTAAAATGATGTATCATGTATCTTGAGAATAATTCATTAATTGGAATTATTGACATTGAAATATGGATATATACTTGTATTTAGATGATGTAATTAGTTCATACTGCTATGGTTTAATAATGTGGTAATTGGTATTGAAATGTTTTTTTGATGTTAAAGGAAAAGAATGGTTGGGATTAGGAACATTTGGTATTGGCGCTTAAAATGAACCTTATGGGATAGTTGAGTATTCATAGAAGGATGAAATCATTTTAGGATTAAGTAATCAATCATATATGATTATCTGAAAGGAATTAATGATAGTAAGTTAGGTTGCACATGGATTATGGAAATTAAATGATATCATAATTAAGAATTGTTAAGGGTGTAGTTAAGTAATGGTGTTGATTTACCCTAGGGAAGTTAGATGGCTATTGATGTATTGTATTTCATTTTAGCTTATGTAACATGATTGGTGAATATATTCATGATGAGTAGTTGTGTATCAAGTTAATGAATTTTGAAAGCATATGAGTAGTTGGTTATAAATGTTGCATTAGTTTATATGTTGTTTAAAAAAAATTGTTATCTCTATTTTTGTATGTTAGTATATTTCTCTAGGATATTTTGGCGAGCATTACACATCCTTTGGGATTGACTCTAGTAGATTCATCCCCCTCTTTTGAATGTAAAGTGTCCCCAAGTGAAAATTGAACCTTAGTAAAGTTCCCACCTTCCTCCCAAGTGGCAAATTGGCTAAGTTTCCCAATTTTCCACTTTACAGTCCCTCACCCTCGCTACTGGTGAGGTGTTTGGTATCGCTTATGTCATTGTCTCACTTAGATCTTGTCCTCCTTCTCCCTATGATCTCAATTAGGAGGATGATGATCTCCTAAAGGTACCTAAAGGATGACCTCTAGGATATTTATCTTTTATCTCCATCTTTTTGCATGTGTGCATGATTGTGTTCCCTCGTACTTGCTTTATATGTTTGTTCCTTCCTGGAGGACCCAAGTCACTCCATAGGTACTTGGATAGGAGAGGTTGACTATCTTTATTTGTTGTGCTCTCTTGGAAGATCCGAGTTACTCTGTATGTGCTCGGATACAAGAGATTTTTTGTCATATATCTTCTTCTATTTGTCTCTCTAGTTTTTTTTCCTATCTTACTTTTTGATATTTGGGAACAATGCAAAGTGTTGGGGGCATCTCTGACCTTTTTCAATGTTGACCTAAATTTTTATTTTCTATTTGTCTTCATGTGCTCATCTTCAAATCCAAGAACTTTGGCACTATGACAATATACCCATCTCGCAACTGTATTACATATTTTTTCTCACTGTTATGGGTTATGATTCCAAATTATTGGATCCCCCTATCCTCTTGCATTCATCATTGATGTTGTGGACATTTAAGTGTCACCACCTAATGGTGGAATTCTACAAAAGCATCTTGATATGTTGATGTGCCACAACTGCTCTTCTCCTTAGAATAACATACCTTTCATGATGAAATAGCTCTACAATAGGGTAGACAACTGAGAGAGGGGGGTCAATCAATTGTCAACAAAAACTTACATAACTTAAACTTAATCTCAAATCTGATAATTAAATAGGAAAACATAAATCAGAAATACATCATGAACACACACAACACCAAGGATTTTGATGTGGAAACCTGGTTAAGGGGAAAACCACGGTAGGGATGAAACCCACAAAATAGGTATACTATGTTAGAAGTATTATAATGGGGAATGCACGTGCATTCAGGCACACTACCTAGAGCTTACTAGTCAGAACCCAGGGAAGACTCATTGTCTTACAAACTAATTCAGATCACATCTGGAAATCATGAACTAATAAATAGCATTTCTACGCCTGGTTATAGTTTTGATTAAGCACATAACAACTTTCATCCTCTTAACACACTCCTGCTCTTCTTCCAAAAGATCAATACATTATTCTCTCGCATACATCCACTTTACATACCTCACACAAGATTATTACATTTATTTATACATGACATTAACCTCAGATCAATCAACAAGGTCAGCTCAACACACATAAAACAATCACAATGATATAGCCATACATGATACAAATTATCACAAGAAGACCAAACCAATGTTGGCTAAGACATAGAATGGACCTAAATCACCACCATGAACATGAAACACCTCCAAGAATTATGCCTCGAACATCCACAACACACCACAATCATCTAGTCGGCCAAGAACATGAATAACCTCAACATGCCGAAGAAAATCACCAATAACGTGCTCAACAATCAATACAGGCCACCAACACAAAAGGTACACAATCTAGAAACATCCACAAGCATCATGAATTATCATAACAACATCCGCACCAACACAAATTACTAGAATCGCCATCATGTCTATATTGAATCTCAAGAACACAAACAACAATGATTGTCAACCTAAAAAATCACTTGTGGACCACCAAATCATGAACCACTTTAATTGAGGACACATGTCAATATCCCAAACATATCACCAAATCCATAGGACAAGATATTACTATACAGAGTAATACAGATCAAAATATTGAACACTGGCATCACTGAACAACTGAAAAACTGGCCAAAACATAGATACTCAAAGCTCAATCAAATCATCATGCGAACCTTTGCAAATTGAATTGAATCAACTACAAATATCCCTCTGCAAACCCTTTAATCTGCAAACTCTAATGTCAACCAAATTAGCTACACCGGATAAGCCAACTCACTGAACTCAGAGCATCATTGGCACAAATAGAGAAAATATGTTGACATCAATGACAACACATCTTTCAAACATCCTCAAATATCTCATAAGAACATATTTGCAACATTATTCCAACAATCTCCCCCTTTGGCATTGATGCCAACATGTGATTTGAAAAACAATCAATGACAAAGAAAAAAAAATCACCAAAACTTTCTTCTATCCCCTAGGAATTCTCCACAGATTTTTCACATGATTCTCTCCCCCTTTGACATCAATGGAAAAGGCACATATTTTCAATCAAAACATAAAACTAAACATCTGACTCACCACACTGACTAATTCCCCTTGAGTAGTAGCCACCAATCATCCATCTGGATCACAAGATATGATTGTGAAATGCACTAGACTGAAGTACACCAAATGCATCTTAGTTCTGATTAGGAGGGGCAATCAACCCTAGATTCTCTATGAGATACTCAAAAGTATTCTTAGGAAAACGCTTTGCAAAGATATTTGCAATTTGTTCCTTTGTAGATATATACTCCAATTTGATATCCTTCTCATTAACCTTCTCTCTCAAAAAGTGAAACTTGATAGATATCTACTTAGTCTTGGAATGCAACACCGGATTCTTAGAATTGCTAATTGCACTTGAATTTTCACAATATATAGCAATAGGTTCATCATACTCAACTTTGATATCTTTTAACATCTTCTTCATCTATACCACCTGAGTACAATTGTTAGCAGCAACAATATACTCAGACTTTGCAGTAGATAAAGAAATAGAATTTTTCTTTTTGCTCAACCAAGAAACCAATCCTTTTCCCAAGAAACCAATCCTTTTCCCAAGAAAAATGCACCACCACTAGTACTCTTCTGGTAATCAAAATCTCTTTCCCAATCAACATTAGTAAAATAACTCAAAATAAAATCATCATCTTTAGGATCACATAAAAAAAAATCAGTAGTCCCTTTCAAATATCTGAAAAATTCTTTTAACAACAGTAACATGAGATTCCTTAGGATCGGCTTGAAATCTAGCAACAAGACAAACAATATTCATGATATCAGGCCTAGTCTAAGTCAAATAAAGTAATCCACCAATCATAGATCTGTATCTAGTCTAATTTGCCTTAGGAAAATCATCATCCTTAGTTAGCTTGTATCTGCTCACCATAGGAGTACCAATCGGTTTTGAATCATCCAAACCAAACTTCTTCAATAACTCTTTCACATACTTGGACTAAGATATAAATATCCCTTTATCTAACTGAGTGATTTGCAATCATAAAAAAAAATTCATCTCACCAATTATAGAAATTTCAAACTCATTCTACATCTCATCAACAGACTTTTTACACAAACTATCATTCCCACCAAAGATAATGTCATCAAAAAAAACTTCAACAATTAGAATGTTATCATGATCAATCTTGAAATACAAATTACTATCAGCAATACCTTTGTTGAATCCTACCTTCAACAATTACTTATCCAATCTAGAATACCATGTTCTTGGAGCCTTCTTTAATCCATACAATGCTTTCCTCAACTGGCAAAACCATATCACCTTCATCAAACAACTGAAATCCACTTGGTTGCTCAACATACACCTCTTCTTCCAATTCACCATTCAGGAATGCTGACTTGACATCCATCTGATAGACTTTGAAATCTTTGTAAGCAACATAAACAAGAAATAATCTTAGAACTTCAATCCTTGCCAATGGAGCAAAATTCTCCTCAAAATCAATGCCTTCCATATGAGAATAACCTTTGCAAACAAGTCTTGCTTTATTCCTAACAACTTCATTTAATTTGTTCCGAAAGACTTATTTAGTTCCAATTACATTTTTGTCCTTAGGTCTGGGAATAAGATCCCATGTATTATTCTTTTCAATCTGATTCAATTTTTATTCCATTGCTTTTATCCAATGCTCATCTTTACATGCTTCATCCACATCCTTAGGCTCAATCTTTGAAATCAAACAATACTTGACTTGATCTGCAACAACTCTTCTTCTAGTTTGAACACCTTTATTCCTATCTCCTATGATCTGATTTTCTGAATAATTCAATCTCACATACCTGGGAGTTTTAGGATTTTCTTGAACTTCATCTTCTTGAGATTTTTTTTTAACAATTGTACTTATTCCTTCTTCTTGATTTATTGTATTCATCGGAATAATTTGAATTTAATTCTAGGTTTGAGGTTGTTTCCCCTTATCTAAGTTATCATTCTGGTCATCTGAATCATATCTGGAGGATCTAGGATGTCTTTCCAGTCCTTCATCAACCTTGATATTTTCACTCTCAACTATCTTCTCAATCTCTTATTATAGCATCGGTACGCCTTGCTTTTAGTGGAATAACCAATAAATATTCCTTCATCACTTCCATCATCAAACTTTCATAAACCTTCATCCCTTTTGATATAACATTTACTTCCAAAAATTCTAAAATATCTAATAGTAGGAGCATGACCAAGCCATAACTCATAAGGAGTCTTACTGGTATCACATTTGATATGCACTCGGTTAAGAGTGCTGTAGCGTCCTAAAATTGTGACACTTGCAATTTCGACTGCATTTCGGTCTTCACGATGGCAACGCAACACGCAACCTGAATGGAGACCCCGAAACTTGATTATGACAATGAAAACTGCATTTTCTTGCACCCTGGCCTGAACCTCCTCTGCACCCTGTTGTCCCGGGAGGTGGGACCAGAGCGCCCAGCGCCCTGGTCCCCCAGGACCATGGCGCCCAGCGCCCTGGTCCCTGGGTCCTATTTTGGGCCCGGTCTCTTTTGGACTTCGGGTCTTTATGTTTGCAAATTGGAAAATTATCTTTCCTGGTCGGCCTAAGGTCGGGAAAATCAGTCTATCAGCCCTAATTGACAAGTATATAAACTACATTTTCCTCTCCCATTTGGGTAAGAAGGACATATGTGTACAAGCATGGAAATGATACTCAAGCATTCAAGCATTCAAGCATTCTTTCAAGCAATTGATCATTCTAAGTCTCCATTCAAGGCTAAGTGTTGCATTCAAGACAAGGATTCAACCATTGAAGAGGAGATCACATACTACATGCTACATACAACATACAACAATACAACAAACAACAACATCTATACCTTCGCACATAAGGATACAAACATCATTACAACAAGGTATTAGTACTTGTTTTACATTACATACATTGACATTTACAGCAATTTCTCATTTCTTGGTTAATTCCAAAACCGGGGTTTGACCTAAAGGCAAACCCCTAATCCCTAACCCCCCAATTGTCTTCGCTTTTCTATGTGTAGGTTGCAGGTACGCGGCTGAAATTGAAGATTTGGAATCCTTGTGCAGAGACGAACAGATCCCCCTTCGTTTCGCGGATTTTTCGGAGGACCGTGTGCACGCCGGGCGCCATCGTCTCGACAACTTTTGCTCAAATTTGCAGGACAGCGCCGTATTGACATTTTACTGCTAATTCCAGGTCCGCAGCTTCATCCTACATCCCTATCTCAGTTTATAAGCGAATCTTTGTCACTTTCTATGCATTCCTAGCTTAATTCTTCTATCAACATTCTTTACAAAAGAGGGTATCCTTGCTTTCTTAACCCTTGAAACACATTTAGCATCCAATCTTGCATTGTGTGGGATTGGATCTTGTGGGTTTCAACCCCTCTTTTGAATGTAAAGTCTCTCCCCTAAGTGAAAACCATCAACCCTAGTGAATCTCCCTTCTCTCTCCTTGGAGTTGGAAGAGGGGAGAGCAACTAGGGTTCGATCACGATTTTCCACTTTACAAGTGCAAACAAAATTACTCACATCTTCTCTCTAGTAGAAATGTGGAAAATTTGCTTCCAACATCATGGCTCTACCAATTTCTTGAATGGTTATATTCTTCCTCTCCACAACTCCATTTTGCTAAGGGGTTCTCAGACCAAATAATTGTCTCTTTACCCCATGCTCTTCACAAATAGCATTAAACTCACTGAAACTAAATTCACCACCTCTATCAGATCTCAGACACTTTAGCTTCAAACTTGTTTCAGTCTCAACCATAGCTTTCAATATTTTGAATTTCTCTAAATCTTCAAACTACTCCCTCGAGAAAGTAACCCACATTATCCTGGAGTAATCATCAATAAACAACATAAAATATTTGTCTCCATGCATGATTATAACTCTAGAAGGACCACACAGATTAGTATGCATAAGATCCAACAATCCATTTGAAAAATAATTCTTACTCTTGAAAGTAACTATGGTTTTCTTTCCCAACTGACATTCCTTGCATATAGGGTTAGTAGGTTTTATCAACTTAGGAACATCTCTCACTGCCTGAGTAGAACTTATCTTTCCATTCTATCAAAATTCACATGACACATCCTCCTATGCCACAACCAAATTTCATCAATCTAAGAAATCAAACAACTTTTACCACCAACATTTAAGTGAAATATATTACCTTTTGTCTTTGTACCTGATGCAATCTCAATTCTGGAGCTACCCAAGATTCTACATTGACCATTCTTGAATTGCAGATCATATCCCTTGTCAACCATCTATAAAAAACTCAAAATATTATTCTTTAGGCCTTCTACATACAAGAAATTATCAATATTGTTGTTACCATCAACAGAAATAGAACCTCTACCATGGATTATACTAGCTTTATCATCACCAAATCTTACAACACCACCTTCATACTTTTCCAAGCTTGCAAACTTATTCTTATCACCTATCATATTATAACAACATCTATTGTCAATCACCCATTCATCTTTCTCTTCAACTTGAGCAGCCAAATCTCTTTCCACATTCATGCGGCTATCATAATCAGTAGGCATAGGATCATCTTCCTTGATAGCAATAAACACTTGTCGTGTGTGTGAAGTAGAGTACCTGCAGCTACAACACAAACACTCAATAGATCATTACAAGCATGGTTAGAAAATTAAAAGAAAATGAAAGATAAACCATGACAAAGCAACCTATCACCTCCAAAGAGATGTGAGTGTGGATTTTCTCTCAAATCTGGATAAGCAATCCCAGTGACTTGACTACATCTAGATGGAGGATTTAAAATGATAATGATATGCAAGCTAGATGAGATTGATTATGCTAGATTGATCCAAGAGTCTAATTAAGCTAATGATATGCATGATTAAAATATGATGATGATGCAATTAAGATAGAAAAGAGATTGATTAAGCTACATGATTCAACAATTATGAAGGAAAATGATCAAATTAAACAAGGTCTAAGATGCAATTACCTATAATAACAATGCTCAAATGATATGCTAGAATGGATATGCCTATAGTAACAATGCCTAAATTGATATGAGATGGTATCCTTTGTGCTCTAAAATGGGGGATATTTATAGGATTTCCAAGGCCAGGGGTGAGGTGGCAAGAATCAATGGTCAAGATTGAGTCCGAAGATATCAAGGGTGAAATTGGAGGAGATTGGAGAAGAGGTTGGAGTAAGGGACACTTGTTCATCTCTATGGTGACAAGTGTCAAGGATTCTTGCTCATAAGAGGGAAAGTGTCCAAGGAAGCAGACATGTGGCCTAAGTGCCATGTGTCTCAAGGGGAGAATATCCAAACCATAGGAGGTTAGGATAAGGAGGTTAGGATGTGAAAGATAGGATAGGGTTAGTTAAACCTAGGATTAGGTGAAATGGGTTAGGTTAGGGGGATGGTTAGTTTTTCTGGTTATAAGTTAGGAGGCATTGTTGGCATTGTGTTGTCATTAATGTCAACCGGTATGAGGTGACCACCGGTAGTAGAGATGAATGAACATCACTTCTATGAAGGAGTATAGGATGTGATATCTTTGATATCACCTTGTGTTGTAGAAAACTAGTAAGGCAAGAAAAAGTGGCCAGTGGAGTGACTAGTAGACAAGTTAGTGCCTGACTTGTGTAATGAGATAGAGAAGTGTTTGAGTGGTTGTTTCTGATGAAGAGGTAGAATATTACCTAAATCACATCAACACTAGAGAAGAAGAATGAATAGGTCACCGGTATGTTGTGAGGTTGTAGAATAGCGAAACTCCAGCCAGATGAAGTTGTAGACATCATGAGAAGCAATGACTGACAGTGAATGTGCTCACATCATATCACATATGCTTGTTTGAAAAGATGTTGTACAAACAAGGAAGTCACATGAAGAGCACTGTAGGATACATAAGGCAAGGTGTCACTCCACCAGTAAGTGGAGATTATCTCTTATTATGCATGGTGTACAAAAATGTGAAGAGGTGAAGGCAAGTACTTGAAGGCTCATATCGGATCCACTGGTAAATTGAGGGAATGCCTTAAGTGCATGAAATCAAGACCGATAGATAAGGCATGTTGAGATACTAGTTCAGAGGAATGAACATAATTAATTAGGGAAAAGGTAAGGCTAAGTAGATGCAGTCAAAAATAGATTGACCTGATTAAAGATGGAGTCTTGTGAAAGTTCATGACATGTTGTCATCAAGAGTGGTAACCGGTATGTAAGTCCATCATTAATATGGACAAGGTGCAAATACTTGATGGGAATGTGCATGCATAGGTCTATCATATCTGAAGTCCAATTTGAGGGTTACACCAACATATTAAGAAAGGTCATGACAAGAAGGAAAATTGGCAGGGTGGCATATGCCAGTAGGGTTTGTTTATCGGTAGATAGAACCGGTTGTTTGAATGTTCGATGACTAGGCATGAACCAACAAAATAGTGTGATCAGGTGGATACCGACAGTGATGCCATGAGAGGATGAAATGGAAAACGTGCATTGAGGTGACAAACCTACATCAGAAAAAGATGAAATGTACAATTGACGAGGTAGGTGTAGAGTTGGTCGACTGTGATAGAAGGTCCCACAAATCATGGCACATGTTGCAGATTGTTGTAGGGGTTTGTGGCTCAAGGTTTGAAGGACAACTACAATCCAGCTAAGAGCGATTGAGGAGATCGAGGTAGATGAAGGAAACAGCACAACCAAATCCTGGTGTTTGACCAAGAGACTAGCCAATAGGGTAAAAAGCAGATTGCCAAAGATGGAAGGCGTGATCTAGGAGGCGCATAAATGATAGATTTTTGCAGACTAGAAGATCAAATCGAATAAGATCTTATTAGATTTGGTTTGCCTCGAGGGTGGTGAAGAAACCCTAACTGCTTGATTTTGAAATGGTCTTTTGGTGGGAAACCTGTCTATAAAGATGAAGGCAAAAGACATTATTACAAGCTGTTGTAATAGAAGAACATTGTGCTACTATGAAGTATGATACTTCTTCAAGTAAGAGAAAATCATCCTAGTGCTTGACAAGCATCTAAGAAGTGAGTGAGAGTGAGGGAGAACTTGGTTGAAGTGTTCAACCAGTAGGAGAGAAGAACCTGTAGTGTTCATACCGGCAGAGCAGAAGTGAAGGAGGTTGCAGAGAAGGAAGACAAAGAACTAGCGAAGTGTTATACCAATGAAGACCAGAGAGTAAGGTGGAGATCCAACAGAGAAGAAGAAGAGGATAAGTGTACCAGTAGAGTTCATCAGTAGTTAAGCAGCATAAGAGTAAGTCGGTGTAGTAGAGAAGGTATCTTATCGACAGAGTAAGACATATGATAAGGTTGCAAGATTCACTTGTAATAAGATAACTACTTATGTATTTGATGTTTATATTGTGAACATTGAGGTGTTGCTCAGTGGAGGGGTTGGTGCTCCTTGGTTAGATGCCCTAAAGGTAGGGGTTGTAGCCCATAAATTGGGTAGGGGTTGTAGCTCCTTGGATAGATACCCTAAAGGTAGGGGTTGTATCTCCTTTGGGTTGTAGCCCATAAATCGGGTAGGGGTTGTAGCTCCTTGAGTTGGTGCCCTAAAGTCAGGGGTTGGTGCTCCTTGAGTTGGTTCCCTAAACTTTGTAACTGTGTTTTCATTGTGAGGTTGGATTGGAGTAGTAGACTCCAAGAGCATTACTCACTGAGGTTTGTCCCATCTTGGGTTTTCCTCATATATGCTAGTGTTATGTGATGTCCCTTGTGTGATTGCATTTGTGTTGGTCTTCCCACAAACCGGTCAGTCTACATTGAGGTAGCTCTATGCTCACATAGGATTAGTAAAGGCAAAATATTTGAGAACCACTGATTCACCCCCTCCCCCTGTCAGTGGTGCATTGTGTCTAACAATTGGTATCAGAGCCTAGGTTCCCATTAAGACAAGATTTCTCCAACTTGGGTAGATTCAGGCTTAAGGACACAATGGTTTGTTTAGTGTCAATCTCTAATCCTGTATTTGATGGTTCTAATTTTTCTATTTGGAGTTGCAGAATGGAAGTTTTTTTATCCTCTTTAGGGTTTGATGTATGGATGTCAGTTGTTGATGATCTCCCTAGAAAGATCAATCTTCCTACCAGAATTGTAGAAGAAAGAAGAAACTAGTACAATGAATAGGCTATGAAGGCTATATTCAATGGACTCTATGTTGATATCTCTTCACATGTGGACAAGTGTAAAACAACAAAGAGCTTCTGGGAAAGATTGAAGAAGCTCTATGGAAATGAACCCTCAACTATTGAAATAGAAATTGACGAAAATATGAGAAATACATCTCATATTTATCTGGATGATGAAGATAGATCTACTAGCAATCGTAGCAGTGATGAAGAAGGAAATCACCTCTTCATGGCTCAATAATCTAAAAGTAGCTGGGCAAATAGTTCCCCCCAACAAGATGTATTTGGAAGTGATGATGAAAAAGAGGAAGACATGGCAGATAGATCTATCCATCAAGATCCATTTGATAATGAAGAAGAAGTAGAAGTTGACCTTGAAAGAGATCTTGTAAATGCACTTGAAGAACTCAATAGAGTTAGAAGAGAATACAAGCTATTCAAGAATGTTGCCATAGTAGAGCAGAATCAGCTATCAAAATGCCTTGAGAAATTTGAGCAAATCCTCTCAAAGTTGATGTCTCAAGCAGGAGACACCAAGGAGTGCCGATGTGAAGATCTAACGTCTAGGCTAGAAGTGAAGAATGAAGAAAATCAATAGCTACTTGGAGAAATGAAGTTTCTCTGAAATAACCTTGAGAAGTGTCAAGATGAGCTCAAGGTAAGACTATGGTTTGATGACAGCAAAGATGCCTTGGACAAGATACTGAAGAATCAAAAGCATGCCAAGGATACTAAAGGTTTAGGAAGTGGTGTCGTTGAATACTCCACCAGCAAGAATGTCCCTCACAATGACAAACTATTTGTCTCCTCCAATAGAGAAAACAAAGGCCAAAACTTCTCAGTGACAAAAGCTCCCCGGAAGAAGATTGATCTAGATACAATCGATGAGGACTTGCAGACAAGAAAGAAGAGTGGTGCTGCAAGAAGAAGGAACACTGAAGATCCTAAATGAAAGAGGAAGATGAGATTAGAAAGCTTCACTGGAAGCAAGAAGACGAGGAAGCAGCAAAGAGGACCTCCTACCGACAGAGGACAGAGAAATGCTATCACCCACAGGGGAAAGCAAATGTGGGAGAAGAAGATGCCAGATGGAAGAGTTGCATAAAATGGAGAACCAATTATCCATTCTCAAAGAAGAAGAAATGGAGATGCAAAACTGGTAAGATCTCCTCATGCATGGCAAAATAAATTTCTAAGTCATATGCCAATATTTATCAGTTATTGTTTTGCATGTAATGCCTATGGCCATAGGGAAAAAGGATGTAGAAAGAGATCTAGAAGGAATAATCTAGCATCTCATAGACAACATGCATATGAGAAAAATGTATCCAAGAATAGATACATGCATGTCCCCTCTCCCGGTTATGCAAATGTTATTTGTCATGACGGCAATAGATCTAGCCATAGAGAGTTTGAATACAGGAAGAGGAACCTGCAGTTACATGGAGGCTGACAAAATGACCATTCTCTACAAAAAAGTGAAAACAGAGCATATGGAAGCCAAATACCTACATGGAACCAAAGGAGAAATGTCCTTGCAGGAGTAAGAGGTACACCGGTTCTGGTTGCTAGTCAAAGCAACATGACCAAGAGAATATGGTCAAACCGGTATGTCAAGAGATTTCCCAATCATGAAGTTGGGATGGATGTTGTGTGCTACTAGAGCACTACTTCTGGCTGTGATGGAGAATCAGGAAATGGAAAGACCCATCAATAGAAGAAGGAAAGACCTACTTCCTAGACTGAAGATGGGAAGATGAATGAGACCAAACAGGCATGGAGGAAGAAGACCATGGACCAGCAGTTTGCATCCAAGGCACAGGTGATATCTCCTAAGGCCTAAACGAGAAGTAGGACCCTAGGGGGAGTGGCACATTGAATTTATCATTCAACCCCTCAGCAAAGATGGCAACATGGAAAAACATGTTGTTGTTGGTGCAAAGAGAAATGAGGAGAAGATAAGTTTGTGTAGAAGTTGTCTTGTCTACACACCTACAAATCAGTGATGGATCACTACTGCATGTGTCAATAAGTGAAGGTTAACAGTTAGTACCAAATGTTAACTGGTATGTGCAGGATGTTACCGACATATATGCTAATAGGTACTTGCAGGTTATGTAAGACAATGAAGTTGGAAGTTCATTGCATCATCCCCGGTAGCATGGAATGTGGAGTTCATGTCTTAGATGGTATTGGAAAAGACTTGAATGACATTTGTTGGCCCTGTGGTTGTTCATGAAGGCATGCATACTTTTTGGCTAACTGGTTTGACTCTTGGCATGATGATGACATTGTCTGGCATTGTGTAGATCTAAGATCATGTCGTAGGTTGTGGTGGATATAATATAATTAAAGGATCATCAGATGATCACATATGCATAGCTAAACCGGTATATAGAGAAGATCAAAATATCAGTAGTGTATCTGACCGGAGATAAGAACCTGAGGTGTATGACTCAGGGGGAGTTCAAGTGCTCATGATGTAGAGCTGGCTTGCTTGAACTTGTAAGGATATTGACTATCAAAGTGCAAGAGATGGAAATTACAGAGGTGTTGCAGGTTGATCGGCAGATGAGTCATATTCACTGACACATCAACAATTCGTAATAGTCTTTCTGCAAATTGAGTTCAAATTGCATCGGAATTGCATGCACAATTGGTTTCATCTGACGGTTAAGTTCCCCATCTCAAGTGTTGTGACTTGAGAAGATGTAACAATCGGTGACAAAGATAACAAGTGGTATCAATAGAAGTGTTACATCCAATGAAGACAAAGGGGGAGAAAGAATTTTGTCAATGACCAGTAAACATAGGGAGGAATGATATCCTGACAGTACCCTTTGTCATTGTTGTCAAAGGGGGAGAAGGATTTTGTAGTATACTACATACTACATGTGAGTGAATCCATAGATCATAGTAAAGGGGGAGAAAGACTATGTAGTATGTCGGATACTACATGTGTTGACATCAATGCTAAAGGGGGAGATTTTTGGCATTGTGTTGTCATTGATGTCAATCGGTATGAGGTGACCACCGATAGTAGAGATGAATGAACAAAACTACTATGAAGGAGTACAGGATGTGATATCTTTGATATCACCTTGTGTTGCAGAAAACCGGTAAGGCAAGAAAAAGTGGCAATGGAGTCACCAGTATACAAGTTAGTGTCTGACTTGTGTGATGAGATAGAGAATTGTTTGAGCGGTTATTTGTGATGAAGAGGCAGAATATTATCTAAATCACATCAACACTTGAGGAGAAGAATGTACAAGTCACCGGTATGTTCTAAGGCTGCAGAATAACAGGACTCCCACCAGATGAAGTTGCAGTCATCATGAGAAGCAATGACTGACAGTGAATATGCTCACATCAGATCACATATATCTGTTTGAAAAGATGTTGCACAAACAGGGAAGTCACATGAAGAGCATTGCAGGATGCAGAAGGCAAGGTGTCACTCCACCAGTAAGTGGAGATTATCTCTTATTATGCATTGTGTGCATAAGTGTGAAGAGGTAAAGGCAAGTACTTGAAGGCTCACATCACATCCATCGGTAAATTGAGGGAAGGCCTTAAGTGCATGAGATCAAGACTGACAAATATGGCATGTTGAGATACCTGTTTAGAGGAATGGACAAAATTAATTAGGGAAAAGGTAAGGCTAAGCAGATGCAATCAGAAATAGATTGACCTAATTAAAGATAGAGTCTTGTGAAGGTTGATGATATGGTGTCATCAAGAGTGGTAACTGGTATGTAAGTCTATCATTAATATGGACAAGGTGCAGATACTTGATGGGAATGTGCATGCATAGGTCTGTCATGTCTGAAGACCGGTTTGAAGGTTACACCGGCAGATTAAGAAAAGTCATGACAAGAAAGACAATTGGTAGGGTTGCATATACCAATAGGTTTTGTTTATCGGTAGATAGAACTGATTGTTTGAATGTTTGGTGACTAGGCATGAACCGACATAATAGTGTGATGAGGTGGATATCGACAGTGATGCCACAAGAAGATTAAATGGCAAACGTGCATGAGGTGGCAAACCTGCATCAGATAAAGATGAAATGTACAATCGACGAGGTAGGTGTAGAGTTGGTCGACTATGATAGAAGGTCCCATAAATCATAGGACATGTTGTAGATTGTTGCAGGGGTTTGTGGATTGAGGTCTGAAGGACAACTACGAGCTAGCTAAGAGTGATTAAGGAGATCGAGGTGGATGAAGGAAACATCACAACCAAATCCTGGTTTTTTGACCAAGAGACAAGTCGATAGGCTAAAGAGAAGATTGCCAAAGATGGAAGGCGTGATCTAGGAGGTGCATAAATGATAGATTTTTGTAGACTGGTAGGCTAGAAGATCAAATCGGACAAGATCTTATTAGATTTGGTTTGCCTTGAGGGTGGTGAAGAAACCCTAACCGCCTAATTTTGAAATGGTCTTTTGGCGGGACACCAGTCTATAAAGATGAAGGCAAAAGACATTATTTTAGACTGTTGTAATAGAAGAACATTGTGATACTGTAAAGTGTGATACTTCTACAGGTAAGAGAAAATTAGCCTAGTGCTTGATGAGCATCTAAGAAGTGAGTGAGAGTGAGGGAGAACCTGGTTGAAGCATTCAACTGGTAGGAGAGAATAACCAGTAGTGTTCATACCGATAGAGAAGAAGTGAAGGAGGTTGCAGAGAAGGAAGACAAAGAACTAGCAAAGTGTTATACCGATGAAGAGCAAAGAGTAAGGTGGAGATCCAACAGAGAAGAAGAAGAGGATAAGTGTACCGGTAGAGTTCATCGGCAGTTAACAAGTAGAAGAGTAAGTTGGTGTAGCTGAGAAGGTATCTCATTGGCAGAGTAAGACATATGATAAGGTTGCAAGATTCACTTGTAACTACTTATGTATTTAATGTTTATATTGTGAACATTGAGTTGTTGCTCAGTGCAGGGGTTGGTGCTCCTTGGGTAGATGCCCTAAAGGCAGGGGTTGTATCTCCTTTGGGTTGTAGCTCATAAATTAGGTAGGGGTTGTAACTCCTTGGGTAGATGCCCTAAAGGTAGGGGTTGTAGGGGTTGTAGCTCTTGGGTTGGTGCCCTAATGTCAGCAGTTCATGATCCTTAGGTTGGTGCCCTAAACTTTGTAACTGTGTTTTCATTGTGAGGCTGGATTGGAGCAATAGACTCCAGCAGCATTTCTCATCGAGGTTTTTTCCCATCTTGGGTTTTCCTCGTATATGCTAGTGTTATGTGATGTCCTTTGTGTGATTGCATTTATGTTCGTCTTCCCACTAACCGGTCAGACTGCATTGAGGTGGATCTATGCTCACATAGGATTAGTAAAGGGAAAATATTTGAGAACCACTGATTCATCCCCTCCCCCTCTCAGTGGTGCATTGTGTCTAACAGGCATGTGGGTAATATTAAATTAAAAATTCAAATAATAGGAAAAGGTTAATTAACTTTTAACAACTCATAAATTGATTTGTTTTAATTAATTAGGGGATTAGAAAGAATGAATTAAAGGGGGGGAGGATTAATTAATTTGGATTAATTAATCAAAGGGGACTATTGAAATGAACCTATTAAATAAATCCTTAGGTTTATTAATAAGTAGATGAATGGGAGAATTTAATCAAATTGCTAATGAATTCAATTAAATTTGGAAGGGGGATTAATTAAATAATCGCTTATTCAAATAATTATCTTTAGACCATTTTAAGGTGTATACATTTTGCCCCTCTTTGAAGCGAGGTGTGATGACACATTGATTCAAAGAATAATCTCAATTTGATGATGTTGATGTGATATTGGTTCAATGGGATGCCCCAGACATTGGTTGATAAATTGTGGTACGATGATGCCCCTCGGGAGATCACTTGAGATAATTGACCTTTGGAGTGGTTGGATCATTACAAAATTGATTTCCTGATTAGAATTGATTTGATTTCCGCAATGTTGATTGGTGAAAGTGTGAGTTCTTTGATCAGGATGATGAGATTCTTGATGTGATGATTGATAAAGCTTGATTGAATTCGACAAGACTGATTAGAGTGAGATTGAGATTTAGTCTGGTTTTAGGAATGACACCTCCTGTATAAGACAAAGATGATCAAAGCATCTGGTTTCAGGAACGATATATCCTGTATAAGACTTGATCAAAACATCTAGTTCTAGGAAAGATACATCTTGTATAAGACATGATAGAATAGATCAGATGAGATCGATTGAAATAATTGATAAGATTGATTGGATAAAGAACTAACAGTTTGTTGATATCATGTTATAGGCATATTTAGATATGCTAATGTGGGTTCATTTGAGGGGGTAGCATAAAATTTGTGTTGGGTCGATAATATCTAGAGAGAGATGAGTCATTGTGATAGATTTTGGCCTTGGATAAGATGAGCCTGTGTGATCCCATGCAAGAATGAAATGAAAGCTAAATGCAAATGAAATGCAAAGCTATGATCGGACCAGTCACTGGGTTATTGTGTTTTGTCATCATTGAGATTTTTAAAATGTGGGAAGTGAGTGCAAACATCGATGGTATAATTAAACCATGATGACCTGAGCACTACTTTCCTGGATTTTGATATTGCAAGTTATCACAAGCATCGAGGTATAATTGAACCATGATGACCTGAGTGTTGCTTGCGTAAAATAGGCAGTATTAACCATTTCTATATGCAAGTCCAAAATGTCTTCGATGATACTCTAATGATCATGTCCTGAGACAAATTTGCACATATTAATGATTAATTTACAGACAACAAACAAGAAAAACATCATGTTCCTTCTTTGTTCCTCTAGTCAGAGACATCATGGAGTCACTCAGAAATCATGATAGCGAAAATCAAGATAGAAAAGTTGAATAATCATTGATTAAAGTTCAAAAAATCATTAGTCAAAAGATACCATTCAGTGATATGTGTGTGTCGTGCTTAGACTGACATGTGATAGCTTGATGGTCAACAATTTGATCTCATTTTCAACGTTGGATGTGTCTCAGTTTTCGCTTGACAAGAGTTGTCTAACTATTGTTCTACCTGTTGGATTAAGCTCAAAATGATAAAAAAATTTGCCCCCAGCTAGGTGCAAGATTTTGCACCAAGCCTAGAAACAAAGTCATTACGATATACCCAATGATCCAAACCATGGTGAGAAATCAACTGTGATGTTTGTGTATGTACAAAGGTTTTATTATGGATATGAACAACGCTAATGGAAGATGGATGAGAGCGGAAGGATGCATGAACCAATAGATGGAAGATCTAGCTGACAGATAGCGCCTGTTTGCCAGGTTTTCATGATCTACACTTTTTCTCATATTTGATCTCTTTTTTTGTTTTGTTTTTCACTGTTTTTGTTGTTTTTGTATTTTCTAATTTTCCTCTGCTTTTTGAATTTTCTTCTTTTCATTTTTTTTTGGTTTTTTCTTCTTTTTCAGACATAAAACTTCTTCATATGCATGCTATTGATGGGTTCCTCGAGCTGATCCCCATCCTGTGTTGATAGATGATATTCTCCTGACCCAAATACTATTGTGACCACAAACGGACCTAACTAGTTTGGTTCAAACTTCCCTTTCTTTTCTCGATCTGACTGGTTTCATGGATTTTCCTTTAGTACTAGTTCCCCAACTTGAAAGACTCGTGGTTTCACCTTATGATTATAACTTCGACGCATTCTTTGTTGATATACCTTTAAATAATCAAAGGCATTTTGTCTTCATTCATGGATCAATTCTAACTCTTGCAATCTAGATAATCGTTGTTCTTCATCTGGGATAAGACCTTTTAATGATACTCATAGAGAAGGTATCTCTACTTCTATTAGCATTATTTCTTTTGATCCATAAATAAGAGAGAAATATGTGGCACATATTGGTGTGCGAATACTGGTACGGTAGGCCCATATAGCAGGGTTCAATTGAATATGCCAATCTCTGTCAACATCATTCACTGTCTTTTTGAGGATTTTTAAAATAGTTTTGTTTGATGCTTTTGCTTCCCCATTCCCTTATGGATAGTAGGGTTTGGAAAATCTGTGTTGGATTTTGAATTTCTAACATAGCTCTTGGACATCCTGATTCTTGAATGGTCACCCATTCTCAGTGATAATGGTCATGGGTATTCCATAGCAACAAATGATGTAGTTCAAGATAAATGCAGCAATTTGTTTTCCTATGATATTGATGAGAGGTACTGCCTCAATCCATTTTGTGAAATACTTTGTAGCTACAAGGATGAATTTGTGACCATTGGATGAAGAAGGATTTATCTTTCCTACTAGATCAAGACCCCATTGGCAGAAAGGCCAAGATGTTTACAAAGCATGAAGTTCTTGTGTTGGTGCATGAATTAAATTTCCATGGATCTGACATTGCTTGCATATTTTAGCTATCTGAAAAGAGTCTCGTTCCATACTTGGCCAATAATAGCCCAAGTGCATGAGTTTTTTCAAAAGGGTAAGACCACTTGAATGAGTGCCACAAATGTTGTTATGGACTTCATTTAAGGCCTTCTTAGATTCTTCTTGCTCGAGACATCTTAAAAGACTACCATCCAGACCTCGTTTAAAAAGGTATCCGCGGCAAGAGTATAGTGGGAGGATTGGCAAATAAAGCTTCTCTTTTGATTTTTCAACAAATCGGGAGGTAGGATGTTATCTTTCAGGTATGTATAAGTTTTTCCATAGTGGGAAGAATCATGCCCAACAAGGTGATAGATAGTTTGGGAATCAAGACAATTATGAGCAGGGTAAAACAACTCTTCCACCAGGAATTCATAACACTCTTGATTTTCTTGTGTCTAAAGTGGAGAAGCAAGTGTTGTCATGGCATCTGCTGCTTTGTTGTCATTACTTGGAATTTTCTCAAAAGTGATTTCTACAAATTACTTCTTGAAATCATCTACCATCTTTTTATAAGGCATGGTGAGTTTGTCATCCTTTGTTTGGTAATTGTCATTAATTTGATTGATGACGAGCTGAGAGTCTCCAAAGACTTGAAGTTGTGCAATGTTCCATTCTATAGCCATTTTGATACCTATAACCAAAGCTTCATATTTTGTTTTATTGTTGGTGCATGGAAAACTTAATTTGTACGCTTTCAAGATTATATGACCTTGTGGCGTGATGAATAGAATACCTACTCCTGATCCATTTGTGTATATGAATCATCAAATTATAATTGTCATGTTTTTGTGGTGACCATTAGGATATCAGCATCGGGAAATTCAATGTGTAAAGGACAATCATCTTGAAGCGGTGCCTCTGCTAGTTGGTTTGCAAAGACTTGCCCCTTGATAGATTTTCTATCCACATACACAATATTAAACTCACTCAGAATCATGATCCATTTTGCTAATCTTCCTATTAATGTTGCCTTGTTGAGCAAATACTTCAATGGATCAATTTTAGCTATCAACTTGATGGAGTGAGATAGTAGATAGTGTCTTAATTTTTTAGAAGCAAAAACTACCGCCAAGCATACTTTTTTTGTTGGTGAATAGTTGAGCTCATATACCACTAGTGTTTTGTTGATGTAGTAAATGACTCATTCTTTGCCCTCATTATCCTATTGTGCGAGCAGAACTCCTAATGATACTTTGGTGGTCGATACATAGAGTAACAACGACTTCCTGGAATTGGCAACATTAGGATGAGTGGTTGCATGAGATAGGCCTTGACCTTGTTGAATGCGTTCTCACATTGATGGTCCCACTTGAAATTAATATTTTTTTGCAAGAGATGAGTAAATGGTTGACATTTATCTGCTAGTTGACCAAAAAATCTTTTGATTGATTGTAGTCTTCCTTTGAGTGATCTGAGTTGACTGATATTCCTGGAAGATGTCATTTCCATGATTACTTTGACCTTAGCTGGATCCACTTCGATACCTCTATCTGAAACAATGTATCCCAATAGCTTATCGAAAGTGACAGCAAAGGCAAATTTCTTAGGATTTAGTCGTAGCTTGTACTATTCTAACCAGTCAAAGATCTTTTCCAATATCCCTATATGTTCTTCTATGTTGTATGATTTGGCCAAGATGTCATCCACATAGTCTTCCATGAATGTATGCATCATGTCATGTAATATTGTTGTCATAGCTCTTTGATATGTGACACCTACGATCTTTAGTCCAAAAGGCATGACGTTCCAGCAGAAAGTACCCCGCGGACATGTGAAAGTTGTATTTTCTTGATCTTCGGGTGTTATTTTAATCTGATTGTATCCGGAGAAACCATCCATTAGAGAAAACATGGAGTGTCCAGCAATTAAATCTACAATGATGTCAATGTTAGGAAAAGGAAAGTCATCCTTTGGACATGCATTATTTAGATCTCTGAAGTTTGTGCATACTCTGATACTTTTGTCTAGTTTGGAAACAGGAACGATGTTTGATACCGATTGAGGATATGCTACAGGTTTGATGAATCATATGTCTAGTAATTTCTTTAGTTCTGCTTTGACCATAAGAGCGATATGAGGATGCATCTTTCTTAATTTCTTTTTAACTAGTTTGGCTCCTAGACTGACATTCAAGTGATGCATAATAAGCTCTAGATCCAACCCTGGCATGTGTGCATATGACCAAGCGAAATTGATTTGACATCATTTGAAGAATTTCATATATTTTTGCATTTCTTGTTCTGACAGAGAAGTTGTTGGATGTAGAATCTTTGGTTGCTTTGTTGTCCCAATATTAAGTGCCTCTGTTGGTTCGATCAAAATTGATGACCTTTCTTGATAGTGCTCAGGTAAAGTATCAAATCTCCCATATTCCAGTGCCTCAAGGAGGTTTTCACCGTTAGATGCATCCTTTCTTTTTACTTTTTCCTAGTCTAATGTTGCCAATAAATGGCTTTCAGAATTAGACCTGATAGTGTTTTCTTTATTTTCCTTTTTGCAATTGGGAGATTTGGCACCCACTTGATTGAAAGATGCGTTATTGAAATTCCTGGTGAAATTTGTTGTGGGTTCGATTGGATTAAGATATATGGATATGGCAAGGTCATTAGGAAAGGTATCAATGGAAGTATGTCTTTCATTTTCCCAATCAATAAGTTCAAGGTGGCTTAGAGGTAAGGGGTCCTCAGGTTGAGATGTCTTGAGGGTATCAAGTTTCATGATAGATATGTCAAAGTTTTTGATATGTACTTCAATGTCTAGAATGGTACTCTTGTTAGAATGACCTCTTGCAAGTAGCTCCTGATCATCCTTGATTAATCCCAAGTCAACCGAACGCGATTCTAATTTAATTGGGATAGTTCCTAACATTTGCCCTGCATATGTGTGAACTACATCAACTCCTACATCTTCTTCAAATCAATTTTCTTTAGTTGATTCTTCAAAATGATAGGAATCCCATTCCCATTCATTAGAATTTTTCTCACTTGCAACTTGCAATCTACAGATTTGTTCATGTAGTGTTTGATTTGTTTCTTCTATTTTTCTTGCTATATCTTTTCTTCTTTCATATTCAACTTCTTCTGGACTATGATTGAGTTATGTAAACTTTGCTATTAGCTCTCCTTGATTTGTACTAGCTTCTTGCATGTTTTGATTAAGAGTTAATGCTTCTAGGGAGGTACCTTTAGTTTTTTTTTTCTTGTGGATCAAAAGCTTTCTTCTTTTGCCATTTCATATTTCTTTGTTCTCATTGTTTGGCAGTTGTTTCTCCCTTTCAATTGCAAGTTGTTCTTGTTGTTGGCTAGAAGATCTATTCTCTAGTAGAGTAAATTGTCCATACCCTAAGCCTGCTTTGTTTGTAGTCTACTGAGTATGAGGTTGTATAGGTTCTGAGATACCTTCTTTTCTTTTTCCTATAGGACATGTTCCAGTGTATCCCATTTTTTGAAGGATGTTAAATCCTTTTCCATACTTTTTCGTAGGTATTATGACATTGTTGATCTTTTGTTGGACTTCTTCATCCTTGTATAGCCATTGTAGCACATCTTTGTCTTTTGTTTCCTCTGATAAGGTCCCAACACTAATAAATGCTCCATCAAATATTGGAAGATGTTTCACAATCGGTTGTTGTTTAGAGTTTTATGGTTTGCCATAGGACTTAGCAGAAAGTGGTAGTTGTGATATTGAATATTCTTTGTTCCCTTGATCTCTTAGCTGCATTTGTTTTTCCATACTTGACAAAATTGAGGCAAATGATTTTTCTTTGGATTGTGTGTTCGAAGATGATGCCTCCCTATTATGATGAACAATGACCTCTTGATCTTGTTTTCGATTACTACAGTACTAAAATGGATTTGAATCTACTAAGATCATGATTTCGTACCCATTGTAGGGAAATTTTAGGCACTGATGATATGTTGATGGAATAGTTTGTATGTCATGTATATGGGGTCTTCCCAAGAGTATGTTGTATGATAAGTCCAAGTCTATAACTTGGCATGTTGTGTCTTTCTACAAAGGTCCCACTTTGATGGGTAATATCACAATCCCTTTAGAGGAATGCTCTTCTTCATCATATGATTTGATAGTGATCTTTTTCGGGGGATCAACTAGATCTTTTGAATAACCTAGAGCATAGACAAGACTCAATGAGCAAATGTTTAAGCTAGCTCCCCCATCTATTAGGACACGTTTAACTTGCATCTTATGAATGAGGACATTGATATGCAAGGGAGCATTATGGATATGTTGCAAGGATAATTTGTCTTCTTTGGTGAATGATAAATAGTGAGGGGTTGTGAGATGTCCCACCATGGTTTGGAATGAGATGTCCCACCATGGTTTGGAATTGATCTATATCAAGATCTTTAGACACTATTGTATCTACTAATGCTCATTCAAGAATTTCTCTATGTGCAGGTGAAAGCTTTAAAAGTTCTAGGATGGATATTTGTGCGGGCATTTTTTGTAATTGATCCACTAGACTATATTGTTTTGTGGTGGATGATATGTTAGTGGTAGAACCCGGCAAAACAACTTTAGCTTTGCTTCTTGTGATAGCATGAGTAAGTTCTTGATGTTGCTTTTCTTTAACTACAATCACATTTACCATGTTATCATGTGTATGAGCGTAGTTTACCTTTGCTTTACCCCTACCATTATGTGTTGTTGATGATTCACCCTTCTCATAGTTTGGAAGCGGAGTTTTAAAAGTTGTATGAGATTCATTTGTCATATGTCCATCCAGAGTTATTACTCCATTATCAATCAAATATTGGATGGCATGTTTCAACTGCTGACAATTATCTATGTGATGTCCTTTGTTTTGATGGAAATCACAATAATGGTTCTCGTTCCACCAAGAGAGTTTCACTTGAGGTTCGTAGTTTCTTCCTTTCGGCAAAGTAATCAATTTTTTTGCGAGAAGTGTCTTTAGTGCTGACCCCAGTGGTTCACCAATGTTTGTAAATTTCCTTCGAAAGAAATTATCGAAAGTTGATTTTTAGTGATTGTTGTTTTGTTGAGTTGTTGTTGAGTGAGTGGATAAATTGAAAACTAGTTGTTTTAATTTTGTATTGTTGTTATCCACTATCCCATCGTTGATGACATTTTGATTTCTATTCCAAAATTTAGGCTTATCATTATTATTATTGCTAACATTGTTGTTAGGAGGATTAATTCCTTCTTTGTATAGCTTCAACTCACCCTTATTTACCATAGCTTCTTCCATTCTGATACCATTACCAATCATCTTTTCAAAATTTTGATGGCATTGCATTTTTAGATGATATCTCATTTGTCCATTTAGGTTGTCGATGAATATGTCTATTTTCTCGTATTTTGGCACCGTTCGAGGATATCATGAAGCTAAACATCTCCATCTCTATAGAAACGTCATGAAAGGTTCTCCACTCTTTTGTTTAGTATTAAATAAGTCAAGCATTGTTTCCTCATGTTGAATGTTGTAAGAGTATTGTGAAATAGACTTATCCACCAATTTTGTGAATGATCTAATTCCAGGTGGAAGTTTGGAGAACCATTCCATAGCTAGTCCACTTAAGCTCTTTGGAAATAATCTCATTAGGTAGGTATCCTCATGTGCAAACTCCATACTCATCGTGCAAAATTCTCATATATGATCTTGGGGATCAGCGCTTCCATTATACTTATCGTATCGAGGAGTTTCACAACCAATAGGAAATGGTATCATGTTTAGATTTTTATCGAATGGGTAAGGACAAATTTCTTGAAGCGAGTATCTTCTAACAATTCCTCTCTGCGTATCTTGAATCTATGTTTGCGGCATTTGTATTTGTTGGGTAAGAGCTATGATAGGATCATCAACATGGTTTATTCTTGTATAACCATGAGTGTGTGTTATAGTATTATCTTGATCTCTTCTTGTATCATCTCGACTCTTTCTTGTGTCCTCATTAGATTTGACATGGTTGAGAATTTCTATGTCCTCCTTTTTGGGAATGGAAGTTTCCTCATTAGTTCTTGTGTTATCAAGAATTGATGCATCATCATTTTTGTGACCGAAAATATCCTCATGTCATTTGTTATCATGGAAAGAGTCACTTCTCTTTTGTCCTAATTTTCTCACATCAAAATCTTGGGGGAGTGTGGCACCAAATTTAGCTAACATTAGGAAGTATTTTTCTTTTTCTCCCTCCAATATTTTCATCATAAATTTATCGAATTTAGGATCTTGTTTGATTTCTCTGAGATGTTGTTATGTTATTTCCCCTTCTTCTTGTATTTCATTTTCGTGTTCCATGTTCCTATAATCTTCAGTTATTTCAAATGTTTCGATTTCCGTTTCTGTGATCTTCCATCTCTACGCTCTAGTTAAAATAGGCATACACGTGTTGAATATTGTGCAAGGATTCAATTTTCTAAAATTTGTTTCGATAAGTGATCAATTGTCAATGTAGATATGATATAGTGATATGAAATGAAAAGATAATTCAAGCATTTTAAAGTTTGCAAGTTTTTCAATCTTTGATTTTGGAGTGCAATGATGATGATTTCGGTAAAACCAAGTCCAATAGGAATGATATATCCTACAATGTGGGACAAGGTTATCCTGACCAAACATTGTAGTTTCATGATAGAGGATGATAGATCCTGATGAGAAACTATGTTTTGAGTGATTAGTTTATCAAAGAGGGTGATAATGCACTTTGAGATGTTTAGATCTTGAACTTGTTGAAGGTGAATACTTGAAAATCTTGGGGGTGTCTACCTCTAGAATCTAATTTAATAGAAGATAACCTGACCAAGCAAACCAAGAAGACAACCTAAGCACAGAATGACAGATATCAGGTGTTTATGCTCACTATAAATTGACCAAGCAAACATGATAGATCTGAAAAAGACATGCAAGAAGATAGCTTTGGACTTACAGAGACCGAAATTCATATGATAGTTTAGGCAATCCTAGACGACAATTTAGACAAGTCCATACGATAAACTAGAAATCTCGCACGACAAAAGCCTAAACTCGTATGACACTTTCCACATAGCCAGATGATGAAAGATAACACAAAATCTTCAATTTGGCTATTACTAATGCTAACACTGGTCTGTTTGTGAATTTTCTGGTAGCCTAACTAGTTTTTGCAGGATGATTGTCGAAGATTACACTTGTCAAAGCTTCATTTCATCAAAACAACATGACTACTAACGTATTTGTTTTGCAGGTTGCCTTAAAGAGAACTCAACAAAACTTTGTGTCTTCTTTAAGTTTTCTAGGCATACTTATTTTGCTAATGGTAAATAAACATCTTGTTTTCTATGTCTGAGAAGTTGTCTAAAAGGTAGGAGAGTATGTTCTTCTCCATTTGGACAATCAAAAATTCTGACCCTTGAAGTGCTTCTATGTTTGAGATTTGATTACCTTTAGTGAGCCTATAACAAAGGGAAAAAGTAATCACCCTGTGAGAACGACCCAAGTGAGTACAGCTAGACCTAAGCTTTCTGACTCACTCTAAAAAATAGGCCTCTCGGGATTAAAGTCTTGGAGGATGGGATTATTTTATTTTTCTCTTTTGCGATCTCTCATATCATACATTTAGTAAGGCCTCATAGTCTAAATCACGCTTGTGTGACTACTTCTTGTTTCGGTACCTTGTTGGGCTATAGACCTCAATCGTGCTTGCGCGACTGCAAGGGGTAATTTCAAACGAAAACCCTTACTACGAAACCTAAGATAAAAGCTACCCGATTCACCTTCGAAAGGGGGATAATCTTTATGCAAGAGAGATAGTAACTCTCCCAAGACACTTTCCATATCGTGCCCCCATTAGGGTTTGGAGTCAGATAAAATGACGTTGAGAATCCATTGCGTGAGACTCGGCGGTCGTATTCTGATTAGTTATTGGGTGTGTACCTAAGTTTGCAAACAAAGGTTTTCTCTCTTTGCCAACTTCCTTAGGATTTAGCGTGTTGTGCTTGAGGTCACTTATCATATCACGTGTTTTCTATGTCTTCATCCTTGAAACAGAAAATCAGACATCTAAAATTTGGAAAACAGAATCAAAACATCAAACTTCATTGATCAAAAATTTGTCCAAATAAAATTTTTCTATGTTTTGTCTTCAGTCATACGAACTTGTCCAAAATGGGGGATATTTATAGGATTTCCAAGGCCAGGGGTGAGGTGGCAGGAATCAACGGTCAAGATTGAGTCTAGAGATATCAAGGGTGAAATTGGAGGAGTTTGGAGAAGAGCTTGGAGGAAGGGACACTTGTTCTCCCTGTGGTGACAAGTGTCAAGGACCCTTGCTCATAAGAGGGCAAGTGTCCAAGGGAGGAGACATGTGGCCTAAGTGCCATGTGTCTCAAGGGGAGAATACCCACACCATAGGAGGTTAGGATAAGGAGGTTAGGATGTGCAAGATAGGATAGGGTTAGTTAAACCCAGGGTTAGGTGAAATGGGTTAGGTTAGGGGGATGGTTAGGTTAGGTGGTTAGAAGTTAGGAGGCATGTTGGTAATTTGAATTTAAAAATTCAAATAATAGGAAAAGGCTAATTAACTTTCAGCAACTCATAAATTGATTTGTTTTAATTAATTAGGGGATTAGAAAGAATGAATTAAATGGGGGGAGGATTAATTAATTTGGATTAATTAATCAAAGGGGACTATTGAAATGAACCTATTAAATAAATCCTTAGATTTATTAATAAGTAGACGAATGGGAGAATTTAATCAAATTTCTAATGAATTCAATTAAATTGGGAAGGGGGATTAATTAAATAATCGCTTATTCAATTAATTATCTTCAGACCATTTTTAGGTGTATACAACACCCATTCATTATCACTTGAATTTCCTTTATCATATTCATCATCTATCACACCTTCATTAGCAGCATAATAACATCTCTTCTGAAATTTAGGCTTGTAGGGTTTCTTAGGAACTCTTTTAGGACACCTTGATGCAAAATGACCTATCTTATTGCAAGAAAAACATTTAAGAGGCAATTTTCCTTCATACTTACTAGCTCCTTTGGGTAATCTCTTGGCAACAAGGGCTTCAAGCTCTTCCATCTCTCACTATTCTTCAATTTCCTTCATATCTTTCTCATATCTAGATATCCTCCTTAAAGAAATTTCTCCCAGATCATATCTCAATCAACATCTCCCTAGTCACATTAGTCACAACCTGAATCTCCTCAATAGCAACAACTTTGTGTTTGTATGATGCAGGTAAGGATCTAAGCACTTTAGCAATAATCGTTGATTCTTCCAATGTCCCACTGACACATCTGATATTGCACATAAGCTCATTCACTTTCTGTATGAAGGAAATGATATTCTCATCTTCTCCCATCTTCAACATCTCATATTTACCCTTAAGACTCTGCAACTTAGCAATCTTCACATAACTGTCACCTTCATATAATGTTTCCATCTTCTTCCAGGTCTCATGAGGAATCTTTAATTCCATAACATTTGTCATCTCAGAATCAATCAGAGCACTCAACAATGCTTCCTTAGCTCTAATATTGTATTCAGCTTCTTTTATCTCATCCGAAGTTAAAGGGCCATTGACAAAAACAATATACTTGTCTTTTGTAATGGTCCAATAAGATTCGTCAATGCATCTCAATCAACATTCCATCCGGCTCTTCCAAAGAGAGTAGTTAGTGTCATCAAATCTCGGACTATCCTTCTTGTAAGTTGTGTTGGGTGAATATTTTGTCACCAGCATACTAATGATAAAACATAAAATTCACACAATGCTATGCTAAGAAATTAATCTCTCCTCTCATCAAGGGGAGGTTCCCTATGAAATTTCTCCTCTAATTAACAAGAAATTAAATTGATGGGTTGGCGTTGGGCATATAACTCTCTTTTTTCAGAGTTTATGTATTCTCCCTTCGCCTAGTTACAGTTTCTCTACCTCTTTAGATATTCAAAGAAAAGAACTATTAATATAATAAACTACACTAAGAGTTACTTTTAAGCAGCACAAAGTCTCCTATATGGTAACATTGATTCACACTAATTGTTACAAATTAAACAAGTAGAAACTTAGCTTAAAGCTCAAAGTCTTTAAGTGTAAATTTCTAATCAATTAAACTACTAATAACTGCAGCAATACAAAGCTTACTACAAGTTACTTCCTTTATCAGTAGATTTCTCAAGCATGCTAAGAGCACAAAGTCTATTGGCAAGATTTGAGAGCTCTTTAACCATGTAGCAATATCTTAAGATCAAATACGTAAAGATAATATGTATTCAATGGACATAGGAACATTAAATAATATAAACAAATTTATTGATACAACACAAAGTTTGCAATCAACAAAACCGTTTTCTTTATTTGTTTGATTGAATTCTCATCACAAAAGCTCAAAGTCTAAATTGGGATAAAAATCTAGCAGAGTTTTGCTAAGCATGAAAAAGATGAAAATATTTACAAAAATGTCCTCCTTATATAGGAAAAGAAGTTGAGAAAAAGGTGAGCATAGTTGACTTATTCAACCGCACAGTCCCATTTTACTACAACTACTACATAAAGAAAACGTGTTGCTGCATAAAAATTTACAACATCTATTGGTGCAGATGCATGAAGGAAGAGTGTCAAAAGGGGGAACTTCATTCTTGATACTCTTCTTCGTTGGATTTATGAAAACCTTCGAACTTGGCGAGGATAAATTTGACCTCTACTTCGTTTGGCATCAAGGTAGAACTTGTGATGATTTGAATGCGGGACATCACATCTTGGATCTTCACTTGCTTCTTCTTAACATCCTTTAGCATGGATGTGAGTTCTTCAAAGCTGACTTGAATTTCTAACAATTTATCAAATGTATCAAGGGAGAAGTCTTGTCCCGTGCACTGGTCCATCAAGGAAATAAATTCTTGGGTGACGACCTTAGCAGTGATGAGATTTTGATCACCATCATACAAATAGCAAGGGAGATCACCTACTTTAGCAAAAATAAGGTCAACCTCATCATCACCTTCTTTCTTTTCATGATCCAATTCTACAATCATTAATTTCATCATCTCTTGTTTATGAGACAATAATGACAAGATCTGAATATACTTCTCTCTTGTGGGAATTACCTTGTTTTCAACCAGGACATCTATCCTGAAATCCTCCATTTTGCTCCAAAGGGTAGTGCTTTTCACAACTTCCTCAATTTCCTGGGATAAAGAGGTTTTGAGTCCTTGCATCTAACTCTAGATCACTTCATAATCAGACAATAACTCCACCGTTGAACTTAGGAGATGAGAGTCTTCTAACCTTAGCCGCGAGATCCATTCGTCCATTACTCGGCCCTTAGCTCCTACCTGCTCAATCTTCTTGATAGCTTTAGTGTCTATTGATGATCCTATAGGTTCAACCTCTTGAGAAGATTGTGTTACCTTTAGGAGGACGTTGGTCAACTGCTCACACTTTTGCTTCAGGATATTTTTCTCATCCCTCTCTTGATCTAGTCTTCTTAACAAAGAATTAAGGGTTGTCTGAGAATCTAATTTCACACTTTCATGTGTCTCCACTCTGAGCTCCACAACCTGCATGGCATGATCTTCTGATCATATGCTACCTTTGTCCTTATCTGATGATGGCACCATAACTTCAGCGTATTTTCTTTTGGAAGCCCGGTCTACTACCACCCGAGATACTATCTTTGGCTTCTTTGTTCCCTTAGGCTTTGGAGGAACCAAAAGTTCAAAGTCAAATTCATTAGGAGATATTACCTATTTCTTCCTTTTAGGGGCCACTACTTCCATCCAAGGGGGTAGTTCTGGATTGGATGATGGAGTAGTGGCTCCTTGCTGACTTGGGGTCGAAGATTCTGGAATAGGTTGACTAGAACTTGGAGCAGTTGCAAGTGTAACTGATGGTGCTGATATTGAAGCATCTAATGGAACATATGTTGCTGGTACCTCTTCAATTATTGGTGGAAGAGTTGAGGGTGTCATCAGTGTAACTTCAGAGCTTACCAATGAAGGGATGGTTGTGACGATGGTAGTAATGACTGGTAAATCTACCGACACCTATTCTGCAAGTGCATCTTGCAAAGTTTCATTAAAGTCCATCATGGTAGATTCAAAATTAGATGAAGGGATATCATCTAAAGTAGAGAAATTGGTTATTGTAAAAAATTGACTAGCAGTCTCTGATTGCGGCATGCCCATACTTAGATCTCCATCTTCATGAACATCTTCATCTTCTTGATTAGAATCGGAGTCAGAATCAATAGAGTGAACGACTACTTGTGAAGTGGTTGTCGTATCAACTTCAACTGAATGTGGCACTTCTTCTGTCAGTACTTCCTCTTGTTGAGGAATTTCACCTTCTTCAACCTCTTTACCCTTTCCAGCTTCACTGACAAGTGGTTGTTCTGGCTCTTTTGTTGCTGCCTCCTGTGACACTGATGATGATTCGCCTTGTTTTGAACCTTTAATTGTAAATTTGATTTTAGGCCCTTTACCTTTCAATTGTACCACTGGAGCTGAAGATAGTGCTTGTGAGTCTGCCCTGTTCTTGGTTCTAGTTTCAGCTGTCACTGTCTTGCCCAATGGACCATCACTGTTGTCATCATCTCTTGAACTAGTGGGAAACTGTTTCATCCTAAGATTCTTCTTTAGCAACCAAGCATTTGTGTTTGCTATAATAGGAGAGATCCTTTGAGTAATGGACTTGCTTTCCTTCTTCGACCATTGCACAAGTGTGAGTGGGGAGTCAGCAATCTTCTTCTCATAGTAAATAGGATCCACTATGTCATCTGTGTCTTCCATAGTCATTAGGATCTTAGCTAGATCCAGATTCTCAATTTGTTCCAGAGTAAGGCGGCTGAAGTCCATCCTCCTTATATCCTCCTCATCCTAACAATCCGCCCAAACATCTTCAAACCTATAGACATGAGTGTATGTCCTTTTGATCTTTCTCTTTATACCACGAAAATCAAAATTGGTTCAGGCCTTGAATCTTCTCATGGTATTCCACTGCATCTCCTCCTCCATATTTTTGGCTTTGGGGTTAGTTAGCACGGAATACCTACCAATTGACTCTCGGAATTTCAGCCCAGTCTTGTGTGCTTGTGATTGTTTCTCATGCACACTAATTAGTTGTCTGCACAGCTCCATAAGGATAATTTTATCTGAAGGAAACCTTGGAAGAATAAAGGGCTCACCTAAGAAGCATCCAATCCAGATATAGGTGAATGTGGGGAATTGAAGGAAGACACACCCAAAGTGGGACACCCTGCTGTAAGCGGCCTTTGATATTCTTCTCTTATTATCCAAAATGCACTTCCAAACAGAAAAGAAAGCATCATTAACCCTCCTATAATGATTACCTTGATTTTTGATAGTGAGTTGATCATAGTATTCCCAAACAGGCACTATTCTTCTGTCACCCTTAGTTGACAAGCCTAGATATTGCCTCATAGAGACAGCTGCGTAAACTAGGTATGAAGTCATATAAAACTTCAATGTTACCTTGACCTCTTTCATTTGGGTGCAAAGCGCATCACTGATTTGTTCTCCCCAATCAATTCTTGCAACTCCCTTTCTGATTATATTCATATAGTAAATCATCCAACTTTGGAAATAATGAGAGTCTTTTAATCCTCTCACTCTGGATAACATGGTGACCATGTCATTATATTCTTCATTAAAATCACTCATGTGGAAAGACTCAGGCCATCGGGAAGTGAGGGAGGATCTAGAAGTTGAGAGATAAATAGTATTGATCACCTTTTTGCATATCTTCATGTTTCTCGTAGTACTCTTGAGCACTCTCTTGAGAAATATCAGCCACTTCTTCTACCAATGAGCCTTTGAAAATACTATTGAAGAATACATTGTCTAGAGTCATTATGACCTTCTGATCATATCCCTTACCTGTCTTGTGCTTGGATCAAAGTGATCAGCCACTGCTAGTACAAATTTAGGATCATGAGCCGCAACTGGGAAAGATGCATACTTATGCAGCTCAGATTTGATTAAACTGGTTAGGTGTGCAGGAGCCTTCTGAACCCGGTCAAGAAACTCTTGCATGTCAACATGGCCAATTTCAATGTCCCTGATCTCCTTAATGTTAGAATCCACTAAACTTTCAGGGTACATATTCAAGTACCTATCGTACTTGTATTTCATCTTTTTTGATGATGCCTTACTCGAAGAAGGTTGTCCTGAGGAAGACTCGGGCTTGTTGTGGGAGAGTTTTGACATTTGTGCATAATGACTACATTCAACACTAATGATTAGCCATTCATCATTATCAAAAATCAATTTTTTTTCAAACGGATCGAAAAACGGGACTCAAAACAAGCCAAGGAGTAAAAACTGCTAAAACAGCAAGTCGGAGAAAAAAGTCCGACCTGCTTCTTTACCAACAAAAATTTGCACATCGAACTTGAAAGTCCGAAGTGCAAATTTGTGAAAGGATATCAACACATCGGACTTTAAAGTCTGAAATGTTAATCTAAGAGAAGACATTTACATATCGGACTTTAAAGTCCGATATGTTGAGAAAAAACCTCAAACGAGCACATCGAACTTTAAAGTCTGATGTGCTTCTTAAGGGAAGGATAGCCGGTTGGCATGTTGGGTTTTGAAACCCGACATGCCAACCTATACCTCTTCGCATATCAGACTTTAAAGTCCAATGTGCGAAGGTTAAGAGGTCACATATCGAACTTTAAAGTCCGACATGCGGAGGATACAAATTTTCAGCTGTATACCGGAGTTTAAACTCCGATATGCAACTTAGAATAGGGGAGGTTTTGGAGGACGATCGAGTTTTGAAATCCGATTGTTTCTTCAAAGTAAAGGAGGCAATCGGACTTCAAAATCCAATCGTCCACCAAAAGGGAAAACCGAAAACAAGAAAAACAAACAAAAAGGAAAAAAAGAAAGCGAAAACACTTAATAAATAAAAACCCGAAAACACGAAACCTACCTTTTCTACTGTGGTGTTTGCAAAATCCGGATATTGGGTGATTCGATCGAGCAACGAAGAGGAGAGATCCGGGTTGCAACGAAAGAAAAAGGAGGTGGAGGCGCGCGATAAAAACCAGGGATGAAGATTAAAATGCAAGATTAACCTTTAAAAACAACTTTAAAGAAAAACCCTAATTAGCAATAAATACTAATAAAAATAACTCGCAGTTGCATGTCGGGTTTTAAAGTCCGACATGCAACTTAGGGGTACTTGCATGTTGGACTTTAAAACCTAACATGCAACTGACACAAAAACCATATGCAATTCGAACTTTAAAGTTCGAACTGCAATCCAAAACAAATTGCAGTTTGAACTTTAAAGTCCGAACTGCAGTCTTAAGTAAACAGCAGTTCAGACTTTAAAGTCAAAACTAAATGCAGTTCGAACTTTAAAGTCTGAACTGCAGACTACAAGGAAACTCAAATACACTTCAGACTTTAAAGTCCGAAGTGTAATTGATTAACAAAGACCCCTACAGTTCGGACTTTAAAGTCTGAACTGCAAGGTAAACTGCAAACTTAAGAAGCAAAGAAAATAATAAAAATGAAAAGCGAAGAACAAAACGAACTAACCGACCAAGTCGATTAAGCTCTCTTGGAGACCATAAGGTACAAAATGGACCAGTTTCGTAGGGTTGCCTCATGATTTTGGCCAAACTAAAATTGAGGACAACAAGTTGTCATCTCGAATCACCTCAAGTGGTCAATCTTCTTCGAGGGAACCCGATCTGATACCAATGATAAAATAGCTCTGCAATAGGGTAGACAACTAAGAGGGGGGGTGAATCAATTGTCACCAAAAACTTACACAAATTAAACTTAACCTCAAATCTGATAATTAAACATGAAAGCATAAATCAACAACACATCATGAACACACACAACACCAAGATTTTTTGATGTGGAAACTCGGTTAAGGGAAAAACCACAGTGGGGATGAAACCCACAAAATAAGGTATACTCTATTAGAATTTTTACAATGGGGAATGCACATGCATTCAGGAACACTTCCTACAGATCACTACTTAAAAACAAGAAAGGGATACAACCCAAGGAAGACTCACTTTCTTACAGATCACATCCAGAAATCATGAATTGAGAAATAGCATCTTCAATGCCCGATTATAGTTTTGGTTAAGCACATAACAACTTTTCATCCTCTTCACACACTCCTACTTTTCTTTTGAAATATCAATACATTATTCTCTCACATACATCCACTTTGCATACCTCACACAAGATTATTACATTTATTTATATATGACATCAACCTTGGATAAATCAACAAGGTCGGCTCAACACACATAAAACAATTACAATGATATAGCCATACATAATACAAATTATCACAAGCAAACCAAACCAATATCTACTAAGACATAGCATGGACCTAAATCACCACCAAGGACATGTAAAACCTCCAATAATTATGCAATGAACATCCGCAACACACTACAATCATCTAGTCAGCCAAGAACATGAAGAACACCAACATACCGAAGAAAATCACCAATAACATGCACAATGATCAATGTAGACCACCAACACAAAAGAAACACGATCTAGAAACATCCACAAGCATCATGAATTATCACAACAACATCCACACCAACACAAATTACTAGAATCACCATCATCTCTATACCAGATCTCAAGAACACAAACAACAATGATTGTCAACCTGAAAAATCACTTGCGGACCTCCAAATCATGAACTACTTGAATTGAGGACACATATCAACATCCCAAACATACCACCAAATCCACAAGACAAGATATTACAATGCAGAGTAATATGGATTAAAATATTGAACACTAGCATCACTGAACAACTAGAAAACTAGTCAAAACACAGATACTTAAAGCTCAACCAAATCATCATGCAGACCTCTTCAATTTGAATTGAACCAACTACAGATATCCCTCTGCAAACCCTTTAATCTAAAAACTCTGATGTCAACCAAATTAGCTACACCAAATAAGCCAACTCACTAAACTCATAGCATTAGTGGCACAAACAAAGAACACGGACAGAGAAAATATGTTCACATTAATGACAACACATCTCTCAAACATCCTCAAATATCTCATAAGAACATATTTGCAGCATTATTCCAACATTCCATGCATATCATTCTAAGGAGGGGCCATCGTATCTGTATTTTTTCATGATTTGCATTTGTTATTTAGCCTCTTGCATTTATGTTTCTTGTTGTTCGTTCTTTCATTATTTTCCTAGGTGGGGTCCAAACCACTCAATCTTTTTCTTTGTCATATTTGCCTAGGTGGGGACCAAACCACTTGATATTTTTCTTTATCATGTTTTGCCTATGTGGCGGCCAAACCACTTGATCTTTTTCACCTAGATGGGGGCCAAACCATTTGATCTACCTCTTTTGTTCGCCTTTGTAGGGGCCACTCTACTACTTATCAAATTTATCTTTGATCGCCCAATCGCATGGCTATCTAACGTAGTGCGCTACCCATGTCGGCAAAAATCTTGCCCTATTGTATGGTTATCCATACTGGCATATATCATCATGCTATCATATGGATATCTAGCATAACACACTTTTCTATCTATACTGACATATCTCATATCACGATGGTCGCTTGTATTATATATTTTTGTAACTAGGGGCTTTCCTCCAAAGTGAGGTTTGTTTCTGTTACGCTATATTATCTATCATCTATTTTAAATCTATCCTTTATCTCATCATCCGACATGTTATTCTGCAACTAGCATATTTGTGATGTATCGGTTAATAATATTTATTTCAAATCTCAGCTTCATCTCACTAGGGGAAACCTTGTCTGATCAACGGAATTTTGCCTCCCCGTCATGACTCGTTTTCTTTTTCTTCGTCTACTTTAGCTTCACATCTCTCAACAAAGACATGCTCGCTAAAGTGAGGGAAAAATGTAATATCTCAAATCATACCTTGTACAATTCAACGCAACAAATGGTGCCTTCCTCCACATCATCGGAGGTCATGTACTACCACCTTTGTCTTTTTGTCCACCAGGATCATTTTGTCAGCTTCAAATTGGAATCTTACCAACTCTGTCGACCTGTCATCTTCAAGACACTAGCATAGCACAGAGACGTCCATGCGGCGCGCTAGCTTCCCATGAATTTGACAGTCCATAGTTGGTCATTTGAGCATTAGGCCTATGCCTGGAAGGAATTGTAATGCCTTTGCATGTGCCCATCGACGTCATTTTCTCTTCCAGGGCCTATATCTCTCTCGTTTGAAGGCATTTTGAGGATCCTTTTTGGCCATTTGTTGCACTCTCTTGAACAACTCGCACGTATCATCTGATGGAAATGTTGTCATTGATGTCAAAGGAATTTTTTTGTTATCATATTGGAGATTGATACATATTGATGATGCTTATAAATCAGTATACTTTACAGTGCCATAATGGATGATACTTTACAGTACATTGTCTCGGTCTGATTATATAGTGATTTCAGTCCCAGTCTAATTACAACGAATATTCACAATGTCGATCATGGTGTATGCATGGCAACAGAAAAATGCAAGCAACCCTTTCTATATATATAGATAGTAATATATATATAGGTATACAATGACCAAGTGATATAGATGCAGACAGTTCTTTATACATACAGAATATGTATGCAGCGTTAAGCATTCTTGATTGACAAAGATCAGCTCTTTGGCAGTGACTTGTGACAGCATCTTCAAGAACAGCAAAGGCATTTGATTAATATGATTGCTCTGGCCAACTAATATAAAGACATACATGATAAGAACAATGACTCATATGCCAGCGGTTGAAGCAATATTAAGAAGACTTTATTATATGTCATCTTACATCCCTAAGAAAAGCAACAACTTAATGAAAGAGATTGATGGTGCAAAACACGTGGCCTTGATTGTTGACCAAAAGAAAACATTTGGGTCAATAGTATATGGATTATTGCCACCTGAGACATATATAGGCAGCCACATAAGTGGTTGGAATAGAAATCAAGGTTTTTGTGATTAAATTTAAAAGTAGAGTATCCTTCATTACTAAGAATACATAGACAAGGTTTGAAATAGCCCATTACCAAGACAGAAAATAGAGGAGTCAATAGCAATGGCAAATAACTATACTGTGAATCAAAGATTCTAGTCAAAAGTCGATGACTTAATCAACAAAACATAAGTGGTCAATACTTGAGTAGAAGCCCATGCAAGTCATCGATGCAGTGATCATACAACAAGCCCGTAATTGAATAAAACAACAATCAAACATTGATGATGATATTGTAAGTCCGTGTTGGAGACTAATAAGAGAGAGGAACGTGTTAATTAAAGGCTATAATAAGGAGACTTCCAACTGCCAATGTCAGCATATAGAGGGATTACATCTACAGACCATATTAAAGAATAAAGGAACGACTATGATAATGAACAACGACTAGTCTAAGAATGGCAAATCCATAATAAAAGTCGACTTGTTCATCATACAAAAGACAGCGATGAAGATAAGCAGCCAACGATTCTGGTAATATAAGGCAGCGAATACATTAAGAAGACTTCATAATGAGCAGAATCCTTTGAAGATCGATCATGTATGTGCAGCCACTTCATATTCTATGGGTGTGACATGTTCTTAGTGACACGAGAAAGAAATATCATTAATATTGTTATGGGTCGATTTTGTCTGTCTATTGAAGACAATGGATGAAGTTAAGAAGGTTGTGATCAGATATTTACATAACATCAGCAATCAGTATGATCGATTAAAGACATACAACTTGTAGTGTCATAAAATTGTGCCTCCTACAATTTTAACCATATTTGAGGTCCTCATCTTGGTGACGACACCCTCCTTTCTGACCAAGACCTCTTTTTGCATTTTCACCCCTTGACCCCTTCCTGTTTGAGCCCTGAGGTAGCCTCGGGACCCTGTCTGGACCCCAAAATAGGGCAGGACAAGGGCATGGCACCCTTGTCCCCCTTAGTCAGGGGTGTGGCGCCCCTGTCCCACCCTCTTAGGGTGGCCCCAAGATAGGTCCCCCCGGCCCTATTTGCACTTTGGGATCCCAAATCTCCCTGATGTCGGTCTTTGGTGAGATGAATTAATCTTCCGAGGCATGTATAAAAAGGGAGTTGGTTTTCTCATTTGCATAAGCAGGAATTATATAAGCAAGCATAGGCGAAGATATACATCATCAAGCATTCCATCGTTCAAGTCTTCTTCATTCATCCATTGGAGCAATATTACAACATTCATTTGCAAGAATGTGTGTGTGTCAGGGTTTTGTCATGTTACATGCCATTTCATGCAACACTTGTAATTACATTCAAGAAGCAAAGCAATCATCATCGACAAATTGCAGATCTATAAGGTATACATTTTTATTGTTTACATTCAAGCATTTGCAATTTACTTTCTTTCAAGGTTGATTCCTCAATCAGGGTTTGACTGAGGCAAACCCCTATCCACAACCCTTTTTCCCCTCTTTTTTATGTGTAGGTTGTAGGTGTACAACTGTAATTGCAGATTTGGGCTTCATTTGCAGAGACGGAAGAACCATTTTCGTTTTGCGCATTTTGTGGAGGACCATGTACACTCCTGCCACGGTCCTGATGAATTTTCTCCAAATTTGCAAGGCAGATCCATATCAGTCTAGTTATCTCAGATCCGAAGTTGCAGTGCAATCCTGAACTGGTAGCTCCTCATTTCATTCATTTTCTCTCTTTTTTCCACATAGTCAACAAGTCAACTTTATCATTTACAAAAGAGGGTAAATCACACTTCAACCCTTGCAATCCACTTGGAATTCACATCCTTGTTTCCCTTGGATTTGGATCTAGTGGATTCAAGCCCCTCTTTTGAATGTAAATTTCCTCCAAGTGAAAATCATCCTAGTAACTTACTTTCTCTCTCCTAGGTGGGGAGTCACTAGCGTCCAATTTTCCATTTTACACAACCAACGTCAAGATGATTACAGCGACTTAAGTATAATGGTGAACAATTTACATACATTTGATCATTCTAAAGAAGTTAAAAATAAATGAAAATAATGTCGACTCCTTATGGTTGATATGCTCTTGGTTGTGGAGAAGAATATAAGAGCTTGTGAAAAGAATGAAATGAATACACAAATAAATGTGATCACATTCAAGATTAATAATTGATATAAACACTTGTTTAAGTCAAAACTTTTATGAAAGACAAAATGTCTCATCTAAGAGATGCATATGATACAGGTGTTAAGAAAAGTTAGTGAAAGAGAAGACAATGACTCTATTGGAATGATGAAAGGTGATTAAAGTTACAATTTCTATAATGTAATTTGTTTATTAAAAACTACATGCTAAAAATCATGTATTTTTCTAGGAGACACAATCCTTGTAAAGAGACATATGAAAGATATAAAGCATAACTGATAGAAATATAAAGTGATGTGCGTATGAGTTACGTGTTGGTGGTGTCGAATAAGAAGTGAATAATTCTAAAATTATACTCAAGAATTCAGATAGAAGGAGAAAATATAGTGGATATATGAAGTGTGTGAAATGTGAGAAATATAGAGAGCTATTAAAAGTAGAACTGGATATTTAAAATGTGAATTGAGTTTATGAAATCAAATAGCAGGTGTGTATGAAAATATTGTTATATATACCACATATAACATCAGATATATAAATAGAACTTGTGCAGATCTACAAACTATTTTGGAGCAGAAATTTAAGTCAAGTATGAAGTGTAAGGGAAAATTATAATACAACAAATTCTCTCTAATCTGATCAGATCTAAAGGTAGATGAGGAGGAGTTCATACCAGTAAATGTCCAAGTAATGTATTGCATTATGAGTCACATCAGAATTCAAGAAGGCCTAGCATAAGAAGAATGTTTTAGAATGGTGAAGTTTGCATGATAGTTCAGCAAAAGGTTTATAATCAGTTTTTGACAGATTTATGGAAGACTTCACAACAGATTTGTGGTGAAGATTTATAGCATTATTGCGGTTCCATCATTAGTTGGTACAACAACATTGTAAAGGTGGAAATTTAGATTTATATGAAGTGGGTTGGTGCTCACATATTCTAAAGTGGGAGTTGGTGCTTCCAGTGGGTTGGTGCTCATAAAATCAAATTTGGGGAGTTGGTGCTTCCTATGGGTTGGTGCTCACAAAACAGTTTAGGGAGTTGGTGCTTCCAGTGGGTTGATGCTCACAAACAGGCTTAGAGATTGGCACCTCTAGTAGTTTGGTGCCTACGAAATATTGTAAAAGAAGAAAATATAAAAGCATTGATTTACCGTGTTTTTCTCCTGTAAGGGTTTCCACATATATATCTTGTGTTCATAATAGTTTGATCTCATGTGAATGGTAATATGCAATGAATATGTTAATGACATAAGTTATATGCTTGTGATTGAAGTTTAAAAAGTTTAAATTGGTAAAAGTTGTTGTTATACTGATTCACCCCCCCCCCCCCCCCTCTCAGTATAACCATGTGCTCTTCATCATCTTCACAAGCATTAAGGGGAGTTTCTCTCACTCTTCTTGGTTTATATCCAAAATCTCTTAGTTTCAATCTATTTATTATCTTAATCATATATCTTTATCTTTATCATTTTATCTTTCCCGTTGCTACTATTTGGGTTGCTTGTGTAAGTGGAAACACCAAAGCAGGGGTCTAATTGAGGCAGACTCCAAAACACAACCCCCAACATTTTCCTTCTTGCTTGTGTGTAGGTTTTATAATTGTAGGAAATTTATCATCTTGTGGGAGTCTTCAATCATGGACCGGTTGTGAATTTTCCCCCACTTGTTTTACTTAGTTTCAGCATTTTGCATTTCGTGTTGGTAGCTTAGTTTATCAATATTCGTGTTTATTTAATATAATAATCACATATGTCGCTCTCGTACAGACTCTATACTTTGTCCGTATAGGATGACAACACGTAATGCTAGTGTCCTGGTTCCACGCGTTTGTCCTGAAGACAGAGACTAAGCAACGTCATTCGATAGCTCCGTTTGTGGTTTGATAGTTTAGTTTGCATTTGTATCCTTTGGTTCACCCTTAGCGCCAATTTAAGTGAGGTAGCAGCAGATAGGTTTGTTCCTTGTGGTTCATCACCTTGAGGTTAACAAATCTCCTCCTCTACAAGTATTAACATGACACTTGTTGTATGTATCCTTAAAATTATTTAATGATTAAATTATTTTTGACATTTATGATATTTTTAAAAATAAATTTGATTTTATTTAATTATATTTTAATCAAAATATATTATTAAATAATTTATATTTTATTATATACATTATTTTATCAATAAAAATAGATTTGAATAATTTTTTAAAATATTTATACTTTTAAATTATAATAATATAATTTGATGCATTTTTCTTTATTATATGTATATATCTATTTCTTATAGACAACTTCTAAATATCTTTTTTTTTGTCACATTATTCTTGTTGTTGGGTTTTATTTTCTCATTTTTGATAACATAGGTCAACTTACTACACATAAACACTATGCTTTTGAGTTTAAAAAAAAACAAAGGTTTTGATCTTTTAAAAAATCTGGGATTTTAAGTTCCCAATGTGAGAGCAATCTGGCAAAGCAACAAGATGGAAATAAACTCGATCTTTATATTTAATGTATTTGGCTATTTTTAGTTATGTTAGAGAATTATAAGCAAGGGATTATTTTTAGTTAATTATTAATTAAAAATAATAATGAATCAAAATTTAAATTTAGGTGTTATGGTAAGAGTATGTGTTATGGTTAGTGATATGATTAGGCTTAATTAATTAATTAACATTGTTACAATAGATATGAAATAACATGATTGTTTCATGTAAGAAAGAATATATAATGCATAAAAGAGGGCATTCTTAATAGTTTTACAACAACATTTCTAAAATATTATGAAAATTGAATTTAGACATAAATACAATGTTTAAAGATCAATTTGCAAACATTTGTCAAATAATAATTTAAAAATAAAAATATATATATTAAATTTTAATCTATATAAAATACATCGAGATATAACAATGTATAGAATTTTTGCCACACATCTACTTCAAAAATATATTTAATGCGACACGTTTAGAAAACCATGTATATTACAAATAAATAATAACACAAAATGTTTTAAGAAATAAAAATATTAGAAATTGAAGTCTTATATATTGTCACACATCTTCAATTTTTTTTAAAAAATATTATTTCTCTTATTATAAGTTAAACAAAATTGGTAAACCTTTCTATAAAATGTGTAATAAGTTTGTAAAAATAGGAAGTATTGAAGGTCAAATAAGAAGTAATTATACTATAAGCACTTAGTTGTAATGGTGTAAATACATTACAAATTATTTAGTGATGAGGCTGATATTATGATCTTTATTTTCATAATGATCACAATACAGCTCTTTTAACATAGCTGAAAATACAACTCCTATCATAGATGCTTGATGAGCTTTTTTCACATCATCTTCCATTTTTAATATTTCTAGTTTTTTGACATTGTCAATCATTAAGCTTGTGTTTTCAATTTCTTTGACGATTTTGTTGTAGTACTCTAAAATAGTTTTTGCACATTTGTCTATATGAGTTTCAAAAAAAATCATTTGAGTTTACAATATATTTTGGGCTTTCAAAAATGATTTCAATTCATTATTTGAAACATCCATAATTTGAATTATTTGCTGAAAATAAATAAAACAGTAAAAAATTAAAGTTAATATTTAGGAACAATGAAAATAAAACTATCCATAATTTGTGATAAAATAAAATTAGAAAATAATATTATTTAATAATATAAATTGTGCATGAAATAAATAATGAAAATACTTAATAGTCATTGAAGTAAATTTTACCATTACAGTAAGATATTAGTTGGCTTACTATGTTCAAACGTCACGAAAATCATTTGAAATGCCAACAAAATACATAAAATCATAAGAAAATGATGTTACATAAATAAAATTAAACTTTATATTTGATTAAACTACCAATGAAATATATTCAATGACATAATAAATGTTGACAAATTTGATACTCGTGAGATTCATTAGTTTTGTTTGATGTAAGAAAGAATATATAATGCATAAAAGAGTGCATTCCTAGCAGTTTTACAACAATATTTATAAAATATTGTGAAAATTGAATTTAGGCATAAATACAATTTTTAATGGTTGATTTGAAAACATTTCTCAAATAATATTTTAAAAATAGTTCCACTTAGTTAAATAATTATTCATGAGCAGTAAATCTTAAACAAAATTTATAAAATATTATCAAAATTGAATATAGTCATAGATACAATGTTTAAATTTAGTTTGCAAACATTTGTCAAATAATATTTGTAGAATACTTTCACTTAATTAACCATGGATGCACTAATAATAACTATCTATCTTTAGTATCATCAAGAATAGCATGAACTTTAACTATCCTAACTAATTAGATTTTCTTTAGGAAATATCATGAACTTCTTACTAAGTTGATCAAATAGAGTGTGGTATTGATGTTCAATGTTGGTCTAATGGTGATCTTCCAAATGCATCTTGCAAGGTAAAGATTACGAATCTCATGGTATAGAGAAATTTTCTATTGATGTGTGTTTTATGCACATACGGACAAGGAATAAAATACCAAGGTATCTTATCCTCTTTTGAACAAAGTCTCTCAAATACTATGATTTTCGATCAAATGAGACAACTCCAAGGTTACAAAATGTTAGGTCATGTTTGGTGGATAAGTTCAATGGTTGATGTGAATTGTTGTTTTCACTCGGGGACTTACATAATTGTTCTTAACAATATCAAATACATTCATGAATGGACATGGGTTTGCCAATTACTTAAGATTTTTGCAATGTAACTATTTATCTAATCTAACAAAGATTTCACATAAAATGCAAAAGAGAGAAGGGGTTTGGAAATTATATTCTAACCTAGAATGCAAGAGGCAATGAACGATTCAAGGAAATCCTACTAGGCAAGGTTTCACCATCAATGAACAATTCAACACACACTTAGTGCAATCATCTAAGGTAAATATATAGATGTACAAACTATTACCAACAACATCAATATCATCAAGGAAATGCATACCAATGGATGTGCAATAATTGAAGTTAAGTACAATTCAAATTCCAATTGACCACACAAGGCAAACTTACAATCAGCAAGAAAGCTAGTGGTATGGATTAAATGGATTTCGCTCAAAGGCACTCAATAACTCTTTCATTAAATCTAAAATGCTTAAAACAAATTCTAGTCTAAATTCTAATCTAAACTTGGAGGCAATGAGAAGCACAAATTCATACAACACTTAAAGCAAAATCACCAAACTTCAATGATTGTATTTAAATCCGCAGCATGTAGGTGACAATTTTCAAAAATATCTCTTACAAATGAGAGGCAATGGGGTATATATAGAGTCTCAAATGAAATGAATGACCAAGATTCATTTACAATCAAGGGCAAAGATCATACCAACACAACCCTAAATTTGCTCTAATTAGGGTTTACATCAAAAAAAGGAATCACCAACATGTGACCCGATAGGATGACACCTAGTCATCAAGTAAGGAAGCTTGTAGAAGATTTCAACCTGTATCCTTCTCTCTAGCAGCATATTCCAAGAATCTAGCTAAAATTGAGTTGCGCTCCTCCATGGTAACATTGGGAAAAGCCTCTTATTGTGCATCTATCACATCCAACACATTTGAGAAATAATCAAAGGCATTCTCCCATTTTGGCATAAGATTTTTCAAACTATGGACATGGATCAATAGGGAAACCAAATCATCAATTCAATTATTCTTCAAATAATCCAACAGATTGAAGTAAATGAACTTCATCTTTTCTCCCAATTTTTCTATGTAAACCATTGGAAGCACTGATATCTACACCTAAAATCTCATCAACATATGTAAGGATCCTGGATTGAACTTCTTGGGTTGACCCTTCCATCTCTACAAAATCCTATCTTGCATGATCATAAGTGGATTTCCACATAGCCAAAGAACAATACCATTGTTGGAAATCATAAACACCACCTACATGCACAGCTCCCTCATGGATCAATATGGGCATCAGGATTTTCTTCAACACCTTAAGGTGAGGAATTGTCTTCTCTTGCACTAGTTGGAAATCATCCCAAACTCCTTCCAAATATTGTATCTTGAACATGAGCATTGACAACTTGACAAATGCCTTGACAAATTGAGCTAGGAAATCATCTACTTGTTTTGTAACATCTTCAATCCACTTCCCAAATTCAATGTGTATTCCTCATTGTCTCATGATCAAATCAAAATTTGTGATCGATTGCAATAGGTGAGACAAAAGTGGGATCCTCATGCCTATGGGAACTCATCCCTCCAATGCATTCCCTGAGCCTCCTACTCTAATCCTTGAACATATTCTTCTTTTCAATTGTCCTATTCAATCGTGCCCTAATTACCTAGACCATATCATCAAGTTCCTGGAACTCCTATTTCTTTGTAGTTGGTCCTAGGTCAATCGTAGTGATATAATAATCCATGGGAGTGACCGCATCTTTGGTCATATCACCCATTGGGATAGCCACTTGTGAAATACGCACCCCTGTATCATCTCTAGCAATTTTAGAAAATATCTTAGTCTTTTCTTTGTTTATCTTGGCCAAGAAATCATCAATGTCTTCAATGGGTTGTGCCTCTATCATCTTCCTCTTTTCCATGCTCTTCAGCAACCAATCAAGAATGTTGTAAATTTCCATCCCATCCTCAAGGCTCATATCATGATCAAGTCCTCTCAAAGCTAAGATGACATCATCATCCACTTCTTTGTCCTTGGTCAAATCGACCACATTACTGTCCAAACTAGCATTCAACTGGATGGTGGGAGATCTTGGCTACTCTTCATCTTCATTGTGTGGTGTTGATTATGTTGTAGCATGCAACTCCTAATTTTTCTCTAGTGGGATTTTTTTTGTATAGGAAATCTATTCAAATTCCTTGCTCTTCTCTATCATGTCATTGTCCTTCATTGATGAGGAACTTGGGTTCGATAGAGGAGTGTTAGACTTATGTTTTTTATGCTTTGACTCCTAACTAACGGTCTCCTTGCCTTTTTCTTGTAATTCTCCAGGAATACCCTTCCTCCTTTTGGAAGCATGACTCTCCTCATCATCGTGTATCCTTGTGTCACTAACCGTTCTTTCATCTTCATCTAGGGAAGGCTCCTCATATCTGATCTTTTCATAGGCAAAAGTGACATTTCTCTTAACTTGTTGACGTACTCATCAACCCATTCCATGGAGTAGTTGTTCACTTCTCTCATAAGCACATTCAAATCCACCACCTTTGGTTGTGTCCAATTGGGCAATAAGATAGGCTTGTCCTTTTCATTTACATATTGTGGATGAGTGTGATCATTGTCATCAAGCACCTAATCTGGAATGTAGAAGAGTTCACACTTCCTCATGAAATCCACTGACATTCGAGACCACATTCTCTTCCTTATTGCATGCTCATCCATACATTAGCTCATTAATCCTCAATGTCAATCTTATGTATAAACCTTTCTCCCTTGATCTTTACAATATTTGTAAATGGATCTGTGGATAAAATCCTTAGCCTCCTTTTCGGACCCCTTCATTTTTTATTTGGATGCCCAAGTTTATTTAAGGTTCACCTTCCTTTTCCGCCATGCGTCAACAGGGCACAATTTTGGAGCAGCTCTTTCCTTTTGTTCACGTCAAGCACCACTTTTCTGCCACGTGTCTTCTCCCGACATCTTTGTCTTGGCTTCTAAAAGAGGTGGCTTCTTTGAATAGATCCCGCCACACGCTATGCAAACAAAATTTCCTTGAGAAAGAAAGTCGAATGCACCAAATTACCTTCTCGCTCGCTTCCCACGTGTCTCACCCACAGGCTTTTGATAAATGAAACAAAATGAGAGAGCAACAAGCCCCATCTTGCTGTCACGTGTCCATCGTGCCAAGTGATTAGCCACATGTAGGGTTGGGCACAACCTCAAGAATCATCAGAGCTTGTAGGAAATACAGAAGTACAAGATAATGACAAGCGCCCAATTTTGGGGCACTGTACTGAGTTTTTCAGGGGGCTAAATCACCAAAGTAGCTAAACTAGAAATGATAACAAAAAGAGTGGGGGATGCAGTTGAAATGTGACAACCAGCCACGTCACAAAAAGAAGGAAAATTTTGGTTGTTGCTTTTGAGATTTGTGCCTGATCCAAAACAACTATAAAGGGGCAATTGGAGATCATTTTAGGGGTTCACATGGAGAATACAAGTTTTATACAACTTCTCATACTTTAATATTTTTCAATTTTATGCATAATAGATAATCAGGTTGTGTCAACTTCTACCCTTTTCTAATATGAACTTGAACTTCATAGAAGCTACCATTTGTTCATGCTCATATTCTTAGCACAAAGTCCAAAAAACCCTAATGGGGAAGACAGGAGTGGGAGCGGGAGCGGGAGTGGGAGGAGTTTCCTGTGTAGGAGTTGCAGAAGATGGGGAAGACGATGCTGCGAATGAGGATGATTTCATCCCTCTCCTCCTTTCACCTTCTATGTCGTCTGATGGGGCTCTTCGTGGCTCTTCTTTGCTGGAATAGTGGGTTGAGGAACTTGGTTATGAGGAAGGAGTGGATGCTGCGACAGCGATGGAGGCGTTTTGGCAAGGGTTTTTTGTGGCCTCTGTTTTTGGTCATCAGGGGTGTGTGGTGGTTCCTGTCAATGGCATCTTTTCTGCTCTTTCTTTGGTGGGGGGTGTTTTCCTATTGGTGTTTGGGCAGATCTGGGACCCTGGCGGATCTCTTGTGGAGAGGCTCTATGTGTTCTCTCCTCTCCTTTGTGTTGAGGATTTGTTGTTGTTCTGGCCTTTGGCACTCTGGTTCTTCAAAGGAGCTTCCTTTTTTGGTTCTTCTTTGTTAGGCTACTCTCCTATGGAGGTGGAGAGTTGTCTTTGGTGTTAACCTTTGAGAGGGGTTTCTTGGCTTTTGCTCTCTTCCCCTCCTTGTCTGTTAGAGGTGACCATATTTCCTATGGAGGTGGATTTTTGGTGGAGGGGAAAGGGCTGGTTTTTGCTTGCTGCTAGAAAGTGTTGGTTGTTGTCTTTCTGCTTCATTCTTCGTCCTGTAGAGATGGAGCTCTTTCCTTTTGAGGTGGAGAGATGGAATGTTGGGGATTTTCAACTTTTGGTGCTCCTCTTGCAAAGTTGTCCTTGGTGGGAACCTTTGAGAGGGGTTTCTTGGCTCTTCCTATCTTCCCCTCCTTATCTGTTAGAGGTGACCATATTTCCTATGGAGGTGGATATTTGGTGGAGGGGAAAGGGCTGGTTTTTGCTTGCTGCTGGAGAGCGTTGGTTGTTGTCTTTCTGCTTCATTCTTCGTCATGTAGAGGTGGAGCTCTTTCCTATTGAGGTGGAGAGATGGAATGTTGGGGATTTTCAACTTTTGGTGCTCCTCTTGCTGCTGGCTATGGTTGTCGGTTTCTTCTCTCTTGGGAGTCTCCTTGGGTGGGGCTGGAAGTTCTTTTTTCCAGACTCCCAGCTTGTCTCCTGGACTGGTTCCCTTTTGTTGTTTCTTGGTTTGGCCTCCTTCCTTCGGGTTTTTGGGGTATTTGTTCCCCCTTCTTCTAGTTGTGGGTTCCTGGTTTATCCTATAGGCAGGACGGTTGCTAATAGTTTTAAAGCGCATAGTCTGTATTTCTGTTGTCTTTGGTTTGGGGAAAATCTTGTGTTTGGAGTTCTGAGCTCATCATTTAAGGTTGAGGGTGCATGGAAAAACCCCTGGTTGCTGGTTTTGGGTTCCATTTTAAAACCCAGTTTAAAGGTTGAGGGAGCCTTTCAAAACCCCTTCTGGCCAAATTCAAATTGTATGAATATCCGATGTAATCTGGTGTTGTTATTGAAGGTTAGGGGTACCTTTCAAAACCCTGATAGTTGGTTGAGGGTGCTTGGTATACCCTCGATTATTACTGTTTCGTGCTATAGTTTGGAGCTATAGCTTTGTTGGGTGTGGCATGACTATGCTAGTTGTTGCTGGTTTTAGTCATCTTTACTGGATTTTGGCTACAGTTTTTCATAGTTTATTTCTTTTAGCAACCTACTTTGTTGGGTTCTAGATTCTGGTAAAATCTATTAGGTTTCGAGTTCCTCCAAAACCTGTTGTATGGGGTTTCGGGTCCCCTCAAAACCTGTTTTTCCCCTAATCAAAAAATTCTACCCTTTTCTTTTATTTGTTCATATTTATAATTGAAGGATGTTTTATGTCATCTTGGAGCAAGACTTAAACCTTTGTGATATATATAAGATTTTATGAGTTTGGTTGAATCATGTCTCGAACTCTTTCAATTTGATATAGTTGTGTTTGAATTATATTATGCTTTTAGTGAAATATTAAGTTTTTGTTGTTTTGAATCATCGTCTTAGAATCATATGCATATGGTTATTTGTGCTTTTGAATGTTTCAAGTTATAATCTTTGGTGTATCACCCTAGTTAGTATTTATTTAGAGCATTTTCTCTCCCTTTTCCCCCTTTCAGATGAAGAGTCGACTTCTAAAATCTCAGAGGTTGTTCATTGAGACGCAATAGGTCACCACTCATTGGACTTCCCTTAAGGTTGTTGTTTTGAAAGAAATTTTAGACATCAACAGGATCAAATCAATCCCTGCTCTTATAAGTCCCAAGGCGATAAAACTCAAGTTTCTCAATAACTGAACCTATTGTAGTCATGATATGGCATACCTCAAAAGTCTTCCCAAGTGCAATTGGGAAAGTTATCCCTATTCTATGCTTCCCCTTTTAAATAAAATCAAACTCCAAAAGTTGTCTCACTACCTCAAGTATGATCATCTTGTATGTCAAATACCTAGGAAGTTTATAAGGTTTTAATCTAACTCCATAAATCCATAGGTATGTAAAGGTAGGAAACTGTAAATACCACAATCCATACTTCTTAATAAGCTTTGTTGCATCCTTGGACAACCGTTTGTGGACCTGGCCTTGCAATAGCCTTGTGATATACAAAGTGAAAGCATCGTTCACCCTCCTATAGTGTTCAATCTCATGCTTATGAATTTGTGGATAATATTCATAAACTCTTTATTGTCATGGTCCATTCCCAACTTCGTCCTCGCATATCAGTCTTTTGTATACAACAAATCTAACAAGCAAGTACACAAGGTAGGAAGTCATGTCGAATGTCCTTGTCTTTTCCACATTCCTCAACTGAAAGTCAAGGTTGTCACTTATAATCTTGGTCCAAATAATCATGGTTCCTCTTGATATGTCTTGAATAAAGTAGAACATCCAGTTATAAAACAATGCCCCATGAGGTGTTCCCATCACTCTATTGAGTAGGAATATCATAGCATTGTATTCGTCTTTGAAGTCTATTTATAGAAGCTTCTTGGGTAGCTTGGAGTGATGGAGCCTAAGCTCAATGGTTCATTCCTTGTTGACAACTATCATGCATGCATCTACCTTCTTCAAAAATTTGGCTTCATATTCATTCTTAGCTTTTTCTCTCATGTTTGCATTGATTATTCTAGTTATTGGGTCATAGTTCCTTGCACACTCAACAATAAGCTATTCCATTGTATGGATGGTGGAAAGTCGGCAGCTTAGTAAATTCCATTCTTCATAATATTGGTCGAAAGGGGAGAAGGAAGTTGATTCCTCACTCCAAACATGCTCCATCACATCTACTCCATGTCCATGAATTCCATGTTTATGTTTGTGATCTTCTTCTATTAGGTTTCCAGCTGGGAGTCTGATTAGAAACCCTCTTGTACAATCTTCAATTGTTCCTTACAACGATTCTCATCTTAGACATGGTACCTATACGAAGCATGAAATCGTATTCATGGAAAAAATAACTCATGAATTATTTTCAGAATTTATTTAGTTCTATTTTTTTATAATTTTGACAAAATTAGGGTCCTAAAATCAGAAATTTCACTAATTTAAAACATAAATTCTGAGAACAAAATAAATTTTGATCAAATTGGGGTCTAAAACCCTCATAAAACCTCAAATTTGAAACTTGGGTAAGGTCTATTCATTAAAAGTAAGTTTGAAGACACAATGGTATACTCAGAAAATTATGATTTTGAAGCTCAAAAAGTAGACCACAAATCAAAATACACTCAGAAAATGACATGTATAAGTCTGATTTTCTGATTTTAAAGTTTGAATACACCTCCCAAAGTCTGAAAATGGCCTTCAAAAGTTTGAAGACACTTTGAAAATGGTGAAAATCAGTGGCTAGAAGTGGTCACAGCCTTGTCATATGCTTGCATTTGATTTATTTTTCCCTTCAAAACTCAAAGATGGCCACACTTGGGCACTAATATGTGGTTGGAAATGAAAAATTAGTCTAAAAACACTGCTCGAAATGAAGTTTTAGACCTACACCACCAATGTTGTCCACACAAAATTCTCCAATTCTTCAAGAAATGGTGTCCAAATAAAATCACCTAAAGTGCAATGATGGCTAGAAATGAAACGTAAATCTTAAAATGTGATGTTCCAGCCAAGGTCCAACAATGGTGTCCAAATAAAATGTCTCAAACTTGTCTAGCTATGGTGCCAAATTCATATTTTCTTCCCTATACCAGTAATGGCACCACAAAATGTTATCAAAAATCACCCAATGTGAAGTGTCCAATAACATACAAAATTGTGGCTTCCCTAACTATGGCGCTAAGAACACAAATCGCCAAAAATGTGGCCCAATCAACCACACAAAATCGTTGCAATTCATCCTCCAATTGTGGCGCTAGGAATAGTTAGGCAAAATCACCCCTTTCATTATGCAATTCCACTTCAATAATGGTGTCTAAATGACACTTAGGCAAAAATCACCTACCTAGAATCTTCAATTTCCCTTCAATCACTCTTCAAATTGTCACATCAGCACACTTGTAATATTATTTAAATATTGGCTAGGCTTATTTATTCATGTTTTCTCTTTGATATTTCACCACACATGCAATGCGGGATAAAAACTTGCCTTTATAATAGCCTGGGAAAATCAATTTTCCTTGCGATAATTCACTTTGTCATTAAATGTTTGTTGTTGGTCATTAAATAATTTGTATCAAGGCAAAAACAATTAAATTTGGACACACTTGGCATTAAATCCTTTCACTTACATTAAATTTGAGCTAGTTGGGGCAAATCGATTCATATTGGGACAACACTTTGCATTAATTTTTATCATAACTCATCAAAAATGGTCATTGGGGAAAAACGACCCCTATCTAGACACATTAAATTGCCTTATTTCATTCACCTTGTCCCAAAAACTCACTTTGGGGAAACTCAACCCCCAACAGGATAATTAAAATTCATTCAGTTGTTCACTTTGTCCACACATTTAGCCTTTGGGGAAAAACGACTAGTATCTAGACACACTTATCTTGTCAAAATTCAATCAATTCACCCAAGGGAAATTCACACCTCATTAAGATAAGGATATTTATCCATACATAACTTTTCCTCATTAATTTTCATCTTTGGAGAAATCCATACTTCATCGGGCCAATTTGCCCTCTAGTGGAAAAGCATGGTCCATTAGGATCAGAAAACTTTTGGGAAAAATGCCCCCTATTGCGATAAAGTCCAAAACTCAAGGGGCAAATCATCTCCCATCGAGACAAAGTCCATTTATGCCTTAAAAACTCAATGGAAAAACATCCCCCGTCAAGACAACTCATTTTCGAACCTTAATTTCATGGGGAAAAGAAATTTTCCATCGGGACTATGATGATTTTCACACTAAAAGTGCCTAGACTTATCAATATTTCTTCATAAATTTATTCGTTTTACATCAGGACAAGGTCCATTTTGACTAGGGAAAAGTAAGGGGCCATCACGACAAAGTGCAAATCTAACTTAATTTACCTCCTAGGAGTGGAAAAACAACTCCTAAAGGAACCCTTTGACGTTCAAACACAAAAATATCACGAACTCTCAACACTTAGACATTTTCCATCCGGACTATGATGATTTTCACACTAAAAGTGCCTAGACTTATCAAAATTTATTCGTTCTGCATTGGGACAAGGTCCATTTTGACTAGGGAAAAGTAAGGGACCATCGGGACAGAGAAAAAATCTAACTTAATTTACCTCCTACGAGTGGAAAAACAACTCCTAAAGGAACTCTTTGATGTTCAAGCACAAAAATATCATTGACTCTCAACACTAGACATGTTTACGCTCAAATTTAAAGTTGTTGCAACCTCAAAACTATGACAAAATTTGGGATCACATTTACCAATTTGATATTTTTACATGTTTGATCCCATTAAAAATTCAAAACTCTAATTGCATACCTAAGCATGATCACTTTAAAACTGAGACTCGGGCATTGAAAGCTCAAAACTTGCCACCTGACTGCCAAAAGCCTAAACTAATATGATGCGGAAAGCAAGAAAGAGGGGGTCCCCATTTGCAATGGGAGGATGTGTGAAAAGATCACAACACTTACCAACCACAAAAATCTATAATCTCAATCTTTAGAGGTCATTGTTAGAAACACACTTGTTGTTGCACCAAAGGATCAACCTGTTGATGCCTGATACAACTATGAGATTTAATGAATCCACAAGAGGCAATTAATCCATGTCACAAACCCAAGCACTACGTTGCACCGCACAAAGAGATCAATGGTGCACACCTTGAAACAATCCCCCCTATGCAAGCAAGGGATTTGAACCCGTAACCTAGGCTCTGATACCACTTGTTAGAAACAGAATTCTCGTTGCACCAAAAGATCAACATGTTAATGCCCAATGCAACTATGAGATTTAATGAATCCAAGGGAGGCAATTAAACCATGTCACAAACCCGAGCACTACACTACACAACACAAGGAGACCAAGGGTGCATGCCTTGCAATAGTCCTCAAGTCTATCCACCACATCCAACTATTGATACTAGATTGTTTTCCTACATTTCCTTCAACTTTTGTGGGAAATCGACCCAAGTAGACTTCTAAACTTTCATTCAAATGCCATGTCCTAATGTCCACTTCCGCATGAATTTCCCACAAAAATTTCCCAATCCCCTTTTTTTGATTGTTTCTTCTTGCACAGAGTTCAAGTTGATCTCTATAAGGTTACATGGGGACACATCCCCAGGCCTAGATCCCTTGTCCTCGTCCCAGGGACATTTCAGGGATGGATAGGGGACGTCCCTATGACATCCCCAAAATAGGGGACTATATTCCCAGTCTCCCTGAGATGATTAGGGATACATGTGGTGTCCCCTACTTGTCCCAAGGATGGCAATTTGTCCCCCTTTTTCCCAACACATTTTTTTTTTAAAAAGTAAAAAGACTCAAATGCTTTAAAGAAACATTTTTTTCATTTCTTTTTGTGGGCCTCCACATCTTAGCAATAGTGCACAAGTGTTTGTTAAATTTCATACACATTAAATTACATATGTCAGTTCTAACTACTACAAGTTTGGAAAACATTGGGATAGGTGCTACAAAAGATTCGAGCGGGAAGAACAACTCAATTTTACAAACCCCCAAAACTTGGTAATGCATATGAAAGTGATTATAGGTCTGCGACACCAATTTTTTTTACTAATATGAAGGGTAAACATGTCTGAATCACCACCAAAAGCACTTAGAAATAATGAACAACAATCTAGTTATAAATTTCAGAAACATTAAGAACTTGGTAGTGTGTAAAAAAGTGGTTGCAAGTCTCCAATGTTGTACTTTTCACTAATACAAAGGGTAAACAAGTCTAAATCATAGCCAAAAGCACATAGAAATATGAACAACAGTTTGGTAATCTATTTCACAAACACCCAAAAATTGGTAGCGTTAAAGAAGCAATTGTAGGTAATAATAGTATTAGAATACTATGATCAATGTCAAATTTGGAAACTGTTGTGCAAAGCTTAAACATAATTGCAGGTCTAATATCCAACTATTTGCAAGTCAAAAAAGCTACAAAATATATCAAACAACCTCCCAAGACATCAAAGAACACCTACCAATATTACCAACATCAAAGAACACCTTCCCAAACAACAACAAAGGGGCCAAGACATGTAGGGAATCATACACAACAAATCATACCAAGTCTGCAAGAGGTATGACCTGTCTTTGGATGTATTTTTTAAGTTGGAAACCACTCATCCTCCTTCAAACTCACATGCTTGAGCTGGAAATGAAAATCAATGGGAATGACTAGTGTAGACTAATTAATACCATCAATATTGGTGGTCAAACAAGGGCATTAATTGAACACAAATGTTATATGTTAAGGTTCTATAATGTATGTATACATGCTTTATCCATATTTTCATATGAATATAATATGTATATACATGTTTTATCCATGTCTTCATATGCATATTTTAAAGCTCCCTATATATTTTAAATTTTATTTATATTTTGTATAGTTGTCCCCTTTGTCATCCCCTAGCCATCCCCAAAATTAGCAAAAAAAAATCACATTCTTAAAAAAGTGTCCCGCCATCCCTATTCCCATTTCCTGTTCCACATCTTTCTCTTGCAATCTGAAATATTGATTCCTTTGCTCATATCAACCTTTTTACTGAATTTCAACATAGTTCCAAATTTTCACTGAATGTCTAGTCCTACTACAACATCTCGCATTCCCCATTCTAACCTCCCAAACTACATTGAACTTCCACAATTTCTCTTAATCACCTCAACTACTAAAACATTCCTAGAACACTATTAATGACTGAATTTGACCTCGCAACTATTCCATATAGATTTTTATACCTAATTAACATTGCTCATCCCAAGGGCATGAACTCATAGGCATTTTCAATGGTGGATGATGAATATTTGTTATTTTTTCATTAATGCAATAATTGAGTTTCACCTCTTGATGGTCCTCAAACACATTCCTAAGTGTCCATCTTGCAAAGTTCAAGGTTTTTACCTTATCTTTCATGCCACATTCACAATCTCCAAACCTTCATCAAATTCACAAATACAAATGATGATAAAGAGTATCTACCTCCTTGAATGACATAGGATGCCATGAATGATCTAGCAATGGATGCAATTAGATGAGAAATGTTTTTAGCACCTCCTAGCACTTTTGTATCCCTCAAAAACATGGCCTATGTATAGAGGCATATGGGTGTTGATAAAGTGAGCATGGCTTCAAGTATTTGGCCATGTGGAGATGATGCAAGTAAAAATAGGCAGCTTATGAAATTGCAAATATTGTAGTTCTTCCCCCAAAGTTGCTTTTGCTGTTGAATGACATATAGATCCAAAATTGCTTGTTGTAATAAGCAACTATAGATTAGATCCAGATAGGTCAATAAATAAGCAATGGCATCACCTATTTGGATCTAATCTATAGTTTTATTTCCAATAATCAGCCATAGTAAGGGATTGGAGAGGAGAGCATGATAGGATGCCCAAAAATCATTCGTCGCAATTATGCCCAAGGGTGTACTATAACAGCCCTTGGCCCACAAGTGACAAGAACTCAGTGACAAGAATTTTTAAGTTTCACTTCCAACAACCAACCATCGTAGGTATTGGAGAGGAAAGCACGATAGAGTGCCCAAAAATCATTCAACCAACCATCGTAGGTATTGGAGAGGAAAGCATGATAGAGTGCCCAAAAATCATTCGCCACAACTAAGCCCAAGGGTGTGATATAACACCCCTTGGCCCACAAGTTGCAAGAGCTATCATCCATCCAACATGAGGTGATCTACTTAGATTGGAGGCCTTGTTGACTACCTCTCCTAATAGTGTCTCCTTACTAACCCCTACATATTTTTTGTAGGAGAATAAATAGATTAAATAAATAATTATAAAAGTCTAGATAGATTGGCAATTCCCATTATTAACTAGATTAAAAATATATAAGACATTACATGTTAAACAATATAATTACATTGCATACCACAATACTTGCTAGATTACAAGAGTGTTGTTTCCTCCAATCATTCAAAGGATTATATCTCCTCATTGTTGCCTTTTCATTCAAATCAGATCTGCACTTCTGATCATAGATTAGCTTATTCTATTTGATGGTCCAGTACAGATAACTTTCCTAGATTCCAACTCAGTTTCCAGAATTTCTTATATGATATTTGATGCCTTCTGATCATAGCTTAAATGCTTCTATTTGATGGTTCATTACGAATACCTTTTTGGATTTTAACTGTTTCCAAAATTTCTTATCTGATCTTCTTCGATGCCTTTCTCCAAGTGAGGATTTGCCTTATAAAGCCCTCAAGAAGGGGCGTATAGTCACAACCCTTCTCAAAAATAGGCATCTCCTCTATAGAAACGTTGTCTCTTCAACCTCTACAATTGACTAAACAAGATAATTATATTTATATTCTAGATGATATTGAGATGCTAATCGCTATCAATTATGTTTCTTCAAGAATAGCTACCCTCTAGTCTTTTGTTAACAATCCTTTTAATGGACCGCTGACCTTTTATTTCCTCCAACCAAGATAATGGGCAACAATTAGTGTTGTGATTTGCAAAGCATTGCACTTATGTTTTCTGGCAATCTTTTGTTTTCTATGCAGGCTTGCTAGGCAATGGACGCTACTATTCAAGGCTTTCAATTATACTACGATTTGTTCTTAAATCTAAACCATGGCAGAGCCATGACATTTCATTTTCCTACTTGTTTGCATGCATGGAGCCTAGCTTATGTGTGGAATTTGGAGTATGGTCTTCATTGCTATCTTCATTAAGGTATCATATAGTGCATTTCAGTCATTGTATCTATTGAAGTGTTTTTTTAGGCACATGCGATTACCTAAGATAACTCCAAGGTTCTGATATGTCGTGTCACGGCATGTGGATAAGCTCTATTGGTTGAGGTGATTGTTGGTATCACAAGGGGACTCACATTGAATTGTCGAATGCTTGAATCGTTGGAACTTGATCATCTAATGTTGCAATAAGTAATGCTCTTTTGTCCTAAACTAGCTCAAATTGATAAAAAAGGACAAAAGATGAAGGGTTGGGAGAGTCTATTCTAAAGCCTAGAATGTGAGAAGATAAGTGAACGATTAGATGGAATCCTAGTGGGCAAGGTCTCACCATCAAACTGAAAATTCGACACAAGCTCAGTGCAATCTTCTAAGGACATTTCGAAGATGTTCAAATCATTACCATTAAACATTGATCACCATTCAAGTTAATCCATAAACAATGGACGCATAACAATTTGCAGTTAAGCTCATATCATTCCAGTTGACCACACAAGGTGCACTTACAATCAGCAAAAGGCTAGTGGTATGGACTAAATGGATTCCACAAATGCATTGAACAATTTCCTCCATTCAATCTAATCAACATAAAAGTAAATTGAGAAGTAAAGATCATGCAAGTTGTTGAAGTAACAAATCAAATTCACCATAACTTCAATGTGTGATATTATGCTTGAAGCAACCAAGATCAAAAAGACCAAAAGATATCACAATGACAAGAGAGATAAAATATGACAAGAATAAATTGTATTCCTATCAAGATGCAAAAGAGATCAACTGGATCATCATTAATTACATACAATGAGTGATAAGCATGCTCATAAAAGCAAGGCTAAGAGACAAGAGAGCACAAAATGATGACATGTGACTCAATGAGATGCAAGGGTAGGTAGGGATAGGCAGGAGAAATAGTAAAATATTCCACGAGAGGTGGATCGCCCACCAAAGGTGGGAATGTAACAACAAGATCACACTATAAAAGGTGAAAATTCTCCTACATACACACTCCCAATGTATGCACATCTCCCTAAGTGTCTCATATGCAAACTACAATGTTAAGCATGTACATAAGTAAACTTAAGTAAAGTGTAATTATATCCAAGATGAATAAATAATTACACCAACACCCCCCCTTAATTGCAACTTAAGGGAATGCACTTAAGTCTACCATGCAACTAAGGAATGCAAGATGGATCTCGGCTACTAGGCCATGTTAGGTACCCATGTACAAATGCAAATGCAATCTCCCATAAAGCAGGGAAAGAGAGAAAAACCCAATGGAAAAAAAACTTCCCCCAAAAGAGGGATGAAAACTAGACAAAGAACTCTCATAGAAGCATGTGAAGGAGAAAACCCCATGTGAGGAAAAAGTCTCCCCCATATGAGAGAAGATGAGAGACTAAGTAGACCCCCCTCAATGTAGAATTTGCACCAATGGTAAAAGCTCGAAACTGAATGAAGAAACTGCTCCATGAACATTGAACAACGTTCCTCCCCTTGGGAAGAAACAAAACCAAAGGTGTATCCATGAAGTCTCCCCAATCATGAAGGGAAGATGTAGGGTAAAATATCATGATGTATGAAGTCTCTGAAAAACTACTCAAGTGTCTCCATGTCGATGCTGAAAGTTACCCCCTTCAAAGGTGGTGTACTGATCCACACTGCTGAAAAAGGCACTCCAAGATCTAGTGGAGATAAATGTAGAACAAATTCCAAAGACTCACGTGTCTCCTCTAAAGATAAAGAGACCTCCTCCAACTGTTGTACATAAGAATCCACAATCATGTTAACTTGGAAAGAATGATCATTTAGAGAATGAACAAGAGGGTCAGAGTGTTCCCTCGCAACAATCGAAGAAGGATCATCTTCATCAAAGAGAAGATGAATATCATCAATGATGTCTCCCAAATCTGCAATGTAGGACTCCACAAACAAACATGCAATGTTTGTCAAGTACTCATCCCATGAAACTGAAGCTAGAAGACAAGATATATCCTATTGCACTAAATCACGAGAAGGAAAAACTGTTACACTATTTGCATCGTCAGGTGCAATAGGTGATGTGATATCAATAAGAGGAGATGAAGTATGCAAGGCTCAAGAACGGGGTCACATGTGTTCTCAAAATCTGAATCATCATGTGAAAAATCATCCTCATCAATAGGAATAAAATCTGAAAAGGAATATAACCGAGATGCATGATCCACCACCCCAGTTGCAATGATAGCTCTACTCTCCAAGCATCTAATGATAACTGACTCAAGTGTGAACTCCACAGTTTTCTTTGTTGCCCCATTTGTGATTTGATAGATGGAAAGAAGATTGTTTGTCAAGTGCGGTACACACAACACATCATTGAAGGAGTTATCCTCAATGGCAATAGTTCATTTCCCAATCACATCCATGTATGTATGATTGCACATCAAAATTTGTGGCATGGTGCAAGCCTCAAATGTAGAAAACATAGAATGTGAAGATGTCATATGATAAGAAGCCCTTGAATCTAGAAGCCAGCTCCCTGAATCATGACTTGTAGTAGCACAAAGAGCTTGTCCTTTTCTTTTCCCAAAAGAGTGAGTCTTCCCACTTGTTGCTGCCATAAATGCTTGTATTTTCCCCTTTGATTGTGAGGAAGTGGAAGGTGATGAATCCTCCTTGTAGACATTAGGCAAATCAATGTTGTGCTTTTTGAGGATGTGTGAGCTCATCAATCTTCTTAGAATGGCAACGACACTCCTCATGACCAACCTTTTTACAATAGGCACAAGTAGGTCTCTCCTTCTTTGGTGAATTGTCCTTCTTGGAAGAGGATGAATCTCCTTGTTGTGGAGAAGGTGGTGCTTTGTCCTTAGGCTTTGATTGTCATTTCTTCTTTTTGAGTTGTCCTTTCCTTGATTTCCTTTGTTCACTTGAGTTGCCACATATGCTTGAGACTTAGAAGTCTTAAGAATGCCCATGCTTATCAACTTAGTTTGTTCCATCATCAACATGTCGGTGAAAGCATCAAATGTAGGCATTGTTTAGCTTGAACCCATTGTCATCCTATGGGTTTGGAAACTAGAAACCAATGTTGCATATTCTTGTAGAAGTTTGCCCATCAAATTGAAGATCAATTGAGTATTCTTCTTATCAATGCCATAATCCTTGAGTTGTGCCCTTAACTCGTTTGCCTTAGTGATATAATCTTGTATAGTATATCAAATTTATTGGGATCTAACATGGTGAGATCACTCTCAATTTGATATCCCCTAATCTCATCAACTTTTCCATACGAGTCTTGAAACTTTTGCCATGCATCCTTAATTAAGTTCATTTTTCAATATGAAAGATGAGATCCTGTGATACATACTTTCTTAAGGTACCAATTGTCATGATGTTTTTAGTTAGCCAATCCAAGTGACCATTGGGATCATCCTTAGGATCAACGGGAGCAACAATAGTTCCATCAATGTAATGTGTTGATCATTTTTCCATTAGTTTACTCCACGCATCAATTTTCCGAGTAGCATAATTATGTGGAGTTAAGAGAGGAAACTTAGGAGAACCCATAGTAGCAAAATGAAAGAGCACAAGAGACATCCCCCCAAGTTCATTGCATCAAGACATGTTGATGTGGAGCTCCTCTGATTGGTGGAGATAGCAACTGGGATGATGACTAGGATTCCACCTTTAACTCACACTTTGTAGGCTTGATAGATCGTCATGAAGGAATATTTCTTGATACTCAACATTATCCAGCTCCAGCGATGATGATGATTATCTTGTAACTTTGATTAACTCTTCTGGAACTATTCTCTTGAGGGCTTCAATCATGGAGGTGCAAGGTATAGATCTTGTCTTCATCTTAGTTTTGAAGTATTTGATGTTGCCTTGGAACAAATTCTTGATGGCACAACTGCTTTTTTGCTTTGGAGTTCCTTCTCTATGACTCCTTTCAAGTTGTTGGTGTTGTAGATCATGTTTTTTGTGTAAGTGAATGCTTCTTGTGCTTGTCTTAGGAAGTTCCCTTGAGGATATCTTCCTTGTATCTTAATCTTGATGTTGAAATTTGATCCTTGGGCGACTTGTTTCAATCCTCCTCCAATGTGATCCCCTCGATTTATTTCTTCATCTCCTACAAAACAAACAAATGAGCATCAAACACACATGATATACCTTCTATTAACCTCCTAGTTTGATGTAATTATGTGATTTCATGTGGTTTTGCAATTTTAATAAGATTGTTTAGAGAGAATTTGCTCTCATGAAGGAGTTATTCAAGTTGTTTTTCGCTTCTAAAGAGAGGAGCACTTGAAGTTTCCTCCAACACCGATGCTCGTGAAGTTACCCTTAAACTTGCTTCACATGAAGTGATCTTTGAACTTTCACCTTTCATCTTCTCAACTCAAAAAGGAAAGGAAACGGTCTTTATAGTCCACGATGCCAACCATCTATGTATGCGTCTACAGATGGGTTAGAGCCCTATGGGACTACCTCGTGCTCCTTGCAAGAGGTACCTAATTGCACTACAAACGATGCGTACATACCTTACCCCCTTGTGGGATTTGAACTTGTGACCTCTCTTTCAAGAGCACAAGTTCTCCACCACTAGGCCAACTCAGGTTGTACAAGCCAACTCAAGTTGTACAGGCCAACTCAGGTTGTACATCAAATCAGTTCAAGGTAGTGGTCTTGTAATCAATCTTGCAAATTCGCCTTCAATTAGGAACACATGGAGTAGAGTTCACTCCATAACTTTTACACTTAAAATTTGCTCTTGAAGCTCAAAACATGAAGTTCGCTCCCCTATATCCATTCATGAAGTTCAATCTTGTATGCTAGAAGGTGAAGTTCGCTCCCCTCCTTTTATTTATGAAGTTCGCTCCCCTCCTTTTATTTATGAAGTTCGCTCCCCTCCTTGAAATCATGAAGTTTGTTCATATCTCTCAATTTGTGAAAACCACTCTAATGGGCTTGAACATGAAGTTTGTTTTCAACTGAAAATGAGATCAACTCAAGGCAAATACTCATATATCATCTCTTGGGCAAATGAAGGACATTCACTCTCATTTAGGAATACATGAAGTTCGCTCCACTCCTCTAAAACATGAAGTTTGCCCATGTACCTTGATTCTTGAAGTTCGCTCATGTACCTTGATTTGTTAAGTTCGCTCATGTACCTTGATTTGTTAAGTTCGCTCGTGTAGCTCAACTCTTGAAGTTTTCTCTTGTACCTCAATTGATGAAGTTGAAGTTTGCTCTCCCTGCCTTGAAGGTGAAGTGAAAACCAAAATGAACCCTTCCTTGAGTACTTCATTGTTTTACCAATTCAATCCTTAGGTTTCTCAAGCTTTCATTCACAATACCATGTCAAACTTTAACTATGAAGGCCTAAAATGCAAAATTTGCTCCAATCAAGGAGCTCATTAAGTAAAGTTTGCTCCAAAGAAGAGGTGATCTCAAATCAAAACCATTCTCACTATCTTCATTCAAACGCTCTAATTCCCAATTAAATAAGGCTTTTTAAGGGAATTCACTCTAAGGGAAATGGTCATGAAGTACACTCGAGTGTATGTACATGAAGTGAAGGTTCTACTCACTCATTTCACACCTCCCGCAAGGTTATCCACCTAACTCCTAGCTTTTGACCACCTATACCCCTCTATGCAAAGGTTAATAGCTAAGGATTCTAACACTACCTAGAAAGCAAAAAAAAGTGGGTATCCCCATTCGCAATGGAGCGATGTGTGAATACCTCACAACAGTATCCTTTAATTAATGATACTTGAGATTTTGTTGCCTAACTAAATAAAGGCACCCATCTACTTCTTCCTCAACCTCCCATTACACCAACACACACAAACAACTAAAATTAACCTTCATAACAAACTTTGTCGATTGCATTACATTCACTACCAAGTGTATGCAAAATCATTAAAGGTTACCAAAGTGACATTTTTAAACACTTTACATAGTTGTTCATATGTTATATGAAGGTGCAAAACAATTGTATTATATCCTTTGGTTAATGATACTTGAGATTTTGCTGCCTGACTAAATAAAGGCACCCATCTACTTCTTGCTCAACCTCCCATTACACCAACACACTCAAAACAACTAAAATTGAGCTTCATTACAAACTTTGTCATTTGCATTACATTCACTACCAAGTGTAAGCAAAATGATTAGGGCTTACCAAAGCCACATTTTTAAACACTTTATTGTTCATCTGTCTTATGAAGGTGCAAAACAATTACATTGTCAAAACAGATACAACCACTTAGTGAGAAACAAATATAAGTGTTTTATGCCCAGAGTATGGTTTGTTTCAAAGTTCATCTCCATTCTATACGGTCGTATTTAATCCAGCACCTCAAGGAAGCCCCCCTTGGCCTTGCAAAGCCAAAAGTTAATGAGGGCATTACAATCTTAGCAAAATGATCCATTGTAACCTTACCTGATTATAAATTGAATTGACTTTTGCCCTAAGTTTGACATCCTTGATGCTCAAAAAAGCCTTGGCTTTAAAGAATTTGGGAACCTAAAACATTGAGCACCAATACGATAGACATCTGTAAAAGAATTTATTTAAGATTCCTATATTTATGGGGTATATCGTGCGGCCTTTTGATTTTTTTTGTTTTGTTTTGTGGAATTGAGAATCGCTAAATCGTTCTCAACTACTGTATTCTCCTATTAACCGTTCATCTACCAATTCCCAAGAAGCCATAACAAATCCACTTGTCTGTATGTAACAGCTTCATTTCGAGTCCTCCAAATAAAACTTTAGTAAATTGCTCCTTTAGGCTTGAATTTCAGGCTCAAGTTTTAGATGGTTTCCAGAATTACCAGCACTAAGTTTAAGGTAGTTAGGTCTTTCGGTGATATCAGATTCAAGGTTCATTTAGCCATGCAGCGTGGAAACCAAAAGCATTAAGTATCACCAGATTGAAAGTGCACACATAATGCAACCATGTGTTGGCACTGGGCAGTAGACAAAGCTAATACTTTAAGCATAACAGTGGCCATTTGCTGGTAAAAATTCAAAACATTAGTTTTACCGCCTGCGGCTGTTCCAGCTCAAAAATCTGCTCAGGTCCCCAAAATATGGTTTTGGGTGTTAAGTTTATGGGCGCTAGCCAATATGATAACTATGCAAATTGCAGGGTTTTGTATAAAATGTGTAACATTAGTGACCTTTTATATTTTAAGATAAATATCAATCTGTAACATATCCATTGCTTATTGTTAAAGGATACTTTAATGGTTGTTTTTCCCAATTGATTAATTTATTAGAAAATTTTCATCATAATTATGAAATGGGAGTAAATGCCAGTCTTCACCTGCATGTCAGCACAAGGAAAAATACAAAATGCCCGTGTGTTGGAGCATAACATTGTCTAGGTAGTATTCATTATTGAATTATTTTTTCAGAAATCATATTAGTAATATATGAAGCCTACCTGCTTCAAATCAATTACAGTCCCCAACTTCCTGCTTAAGGATTTACCAACTTATTTCGGACAGCAAAACAAGGCCAGGGTATGGCTTGGACAATCCAAAGCAAACTAAAATCTGATAACTCATATAGAACTTACTTGAGAGTAGAATAATCTTCAGAACTGGACACTCCAGAAAGCAAAGCATTCCATTCTTTGTACAATCTGTGAATTAAATAGCCAAATAAAGAGAATTTATATTGTACTAATGTTCATTATTTAAAGGTGATATGCTTTTTTTGTCTCTAAAAGGATATAGTTAGTGTCACATTTAAATTAACATTCTACACAACTACATACTACGGATTGTTATATCATGAACTGCAGTTCAGAGTTAACAATGAAATTTTGGTATTCTCAAACACCAATTACGCAGGAACACCAAAAAATTACTGTCCCGAGGAAAACCCACGCAAACTTGAATCTAATGCAGGCTAAAAGTTGGGTAATAAGAGAAAAATTCAAGGGCTGGACTTAGCTTAAGGCAGGAGTGAGTGAGGTGGCATGAGGTTTTCATGAATTAACTTACAAAAAATCTCTTTGAGAAAATTCTGATACACAGTGCAGTTTTCTATGGTTTTGCCAAGAGAAAATCTAATTGTGTACACTTATAAAGCTTTTATAGAACATAAAACCTATTAAGTAGATGATATGAGCACTGTCGCCATCTTTAAACAAGCTGCAGATATCAGATCATTCAGACAAACTGCCAGCACAAAAAAATACAACGATTTAAACATAAGGTCTTAATTAAGATTTTGCAATTAAAGAAATGAAAAAATACCGCATCATTTTAATTCTGCAGCAAAATACTATTAAAAGTTAAAATAAGGATACCATACCAGTATTGTGGAATCCTGAAAACAATCCTTGAAAACAACAAGAGGTCTGCATTTTCCATATATTCAAGCATAAAACCTCCACATATAAAAATTCAACAAATTGTGTTAATTTGGTAATGGGTGTGAAGGCCAGCACCGCTTCATATAGGGGGAGCCTTCACCAGGAGTACTAGTGTCTTCTCTGATACAAGTCACCACACACTTTATTGTCTCTGACCACTTTCTGTGATTTGGTTTCTGAATACTTGGACATTTTGTCTGCACCTGCAATTTAGGATTCATAATTAGAAAGCCCCATTTGGGTAGGGCTGAAATAATCCCAATATAAAAGCATATGATTTCCATTATATGCCTAATAGCATCTGGGGCATGTCTGACTCTGGAAAACACATTTTCTGAGATAGAGGAGACGGAATTAACATTCATGGCAATTACAACAGCTACCAGAGCTGAGGCCAATCTTTGAGAGTTGTACCTTGAATACAGCTCTGATAGCCCTGTGAGGTGTGGGCTTTGGCAAATGTGAATGTACAAGTTATGTGGGTGTATTAACTGTATAGTGTAGCAGCAGAGTGGGAATGGTTTTAATGGAGAATGGCTGTATGCAATGGTGAGCTTCCAGAATTACTTGCTCAGTTGTTCCCAATGTTTGATGCATAATTCTTTTAATCTTGGTCTATAATAAATTGTGTTTCTATTAATTTTAAAATTGTAATGAAATCCTTAAAAATATTGATAGTCCAATTAATACACTAAAAAAAATATACTTCAAAGTTTGAAAAACTACGAGTCATGAGATATAGCATAGTTATGAAGTCAAACATTTAGAAAGTGAAAATACAAACACCTGATTGGTCATTTGACTGAAGTTAAGGAAATAAAAATTGCATTCAATGAATGTCATAGTAACATGCCAGCAGCAAGATCGGATAAGAGCAAAGAGAATAGAAGCATAAACTCTTAAAAAAGTAAGTCACGTGTGTGAATAAGTTGTAACTGGACTGCTCTCCAACCTATGACCAAAAGAAAAGTGTAACGCAGCATACGCAAGATAAAATATAGCAAATTTCAGCACAACAATGAACAGAACTAGTAAAACAATTTGGTGTTAAATGACTAGCAAGACAGGCAAAGGGTAAAGTTCAAATATCTACTCTTTATGGTTTTCACAAGTACGAGGACTGTCTCAAAGACAATTCTATTAAGTACTCCAATTGATAGTAGTCAATGTAGGTCCTGCCTGAGAACAATGTCTTATTCCCAAAGTTATGTAGTTGTCTACACCATAGTTGAAAAACTCGGACTTGGCAATGACTCGGCAAGCTCAAAAAAAATTTAAAACTCGGGACTCACGAAGAATCGGGGAAAAACTCAACATTAACTCGGCAACCTTATCGAACATTTGAAAATACATTTTTTTTTTAAATATGAAGTTGGAAACTCTATTATGCATAAAACTCTAATAAATTGCAGATCTTTAGCTCCCTAAAATTTAAACAATTTTTAGCTATATTCCAGTTATTACTAATTTCCTTACATTTCTAAATGGTGCATTATTAGAAATCAAGATTATTATAAATTCTTTATATTTTTGCAACATATATTTTTAACTTGAAATATATAGATTGTTCATCCTTGCTCATATAGATTTTTCATCCTTGAATAACCGTATTACTAAAATTTTGTTTGAAATATATAGAAAATCGATTAAAACCTGGTAACTTTGTGTATCGGGCTTTTTTTCCCCGTTATTGTGCCTATTCGCGTCGCCCGCGTTGCAAATACTCCTCGTCGCACCAGCAAAAGACAAAATACGTAATATAATTTAGGTTTTCGACGAAATAAAAATTTAAAATTTTTTTTACCACCGATTTTTTCCACAATTTTCAGCGGTTTTCGGCAATTTTTTAGGTTTTAAATCACTGCAGGTTTTTTAAAAACACTTGCCGAGTTTACCCACGAGTGACTCGTGTCCAACTAGGGCTCGCAAGTCTGTGAAAGACTCGGAGAGTTTTTCATCTATGGTCTACACCCTCTTCATAATGACAACTATTGATTCTAGCTTTGTTCTATGCTAACAAATGTCAGACCAAAAACAAATAAAGGCCTCACCACGTCCATAATATTGTCAAGGTATAACATGCTCCGTATGTGAGGCAAACTGTTCTCTCTCTGTAATGATAATATTTTCTGTTTCAGCATCAGCATTTGACAGAAGTGGCTGCTCCTCAAACCTAGTTTTACAATCATCCACAATCCCGTCAACTGTGTTGCCAACCTCTGGCTCTGTCTGTGCTGAAACATCTTTTTCCAAATCATCGAAAACCTGTACCTGTTTGTTGGGATCTTCAACTTTGTTACCGACCTCTGGCTGCATCTGTGCTGAAACACCTTTTTCCATATCATCCAAAATCTTTATCTTTTTACTAGGATTTTCAACAGACAAATCCACAACTAACATAGGGAGAGGATTTTGCAACTTCACAGGTCCAATAACATCATCTTTGATATCATTCAGAGGAGGTATTGGTAAATCTACCATTTCTTTCTCTTTTTCAACTTGTTCAATGTCTTTATCTTTCACAAGACCATTTTGAGCATCTGAATGAGCAGCCAGGTCAGTTTTATGTTGTTTTGCTTCTTCAACATTCTTATCCAACAAAACATCATTCTGAACATCTGGCTGAGCTACCAGGGCAGTATCATGTTTATTTGCTTGTTCAGCATTCTCATCCATTGAAACATCATTCTGAACATCTGACTGAATCATCATCTTTGTGTTCTGGTGATTTGATTGTTCAACATTATCATCTGTCAAAAGATTTAATTGTTCAACATTATCATCTGTCACAACATTATGCTGGCTCTCTGACTGAGCTACCATGTCAGTATCATGTTGCTTTTCATGTTGAGCATCTACATCATCTGCAACAGAAATATGACCATCCAAAGTGACCATCACGTCACCCTGCTGTTGCATGACCTCTTCAATATGTTCACCATGTAAATCAGCAGTATGCCCACATGAAACTTGGTCAATTGTTTTATCCTCTAAAATAGAATTAGGCCCATCCGACTTAAGTACATGATCAGCCTTTATGTTAGTAGCATTTCCAGAATTTTCTACCCCATCTTTGTTTTGACCAGGACTCGTAACCTTCTCAATACCATCCTCGACTGGTGACAAAGAAGAATGACCATCAAAAGCTTGATTGCTGTCCAACATTGCAATATCATTGCCTTTAAATGAAACTTCCAAGGCTTCTGTGACAATCTTCTCACTTTCTAATCCCTCCATACCAACCTGACAAGAAGTTGACTGTGCCAGTTCAGCGTTGCTTCCATCCACAACCTTATCAGTTTCCATTCTATCCATATCAGCCTGGTGCGAAGCCAACTGTGCCAGGTCGGAAGTGCAGTCATTCACAACCTTCTCAGTTTCTAATCCACCTATATCAACCTGGCAAGAATCTAACTGTGCCGATTCAGGATTGCTGCTATCCCCAATGTTATTATCATTTTGTTGAGCTGTCCTTTCCTTATATTCCTGTAAAAGTTTCTGCATATTATCTTGTTCCACAAGTAGATTTTCATATTTAAACTGTAGTTGTCTTTCAAGATCTTTCTGCTGACTGACTGCTTCTCGCAAGCTTTCAATTCTATTAGAAGCTGCCAATTCCTCTTGCTTGTGTAATGCTCGGAAACATTCCAGTTCAGTACCGGCAGTATCTGCCTGTTTGAAGGCTGCCTCTATTTGTGTCCAGAGTTTACCTGCCCTCAGCTGTCCACACAAACAACAAAAGTTTAAACAATAAGATTGCTAAATAATGCAAACCTTAAAGTAGGTTAGAAGTAATGTTAACATGATACACAAGAAGGCTAAGAGCAGAAAAAAGCTCTATCATACCACTCTAGATAATTGAAGAAGATAAATCATCCTTATCACATTAAACTGTTTCAAATGAGCTACGTATCACAAAACCATATTCGAGCAGAAAAATAACTTGCTTTCAAGTCTCATACACTAAAAACAATTTTAAAAGATCATGCATACCTGATAGCCTTGAGTCAACGTTTTCAACTTTTGCTCAAGACGAACAGCTTTTCTTGTCCCACTTTCCATATGATTCCGCACATTCTCAAATTCATTCTGTAGTGCTGCAAGTTTATCTGCAACACTGGCCACACTTGCAAGACCATAGGTGTTACGACCTGGGAAGAACATCATATCTTCAAGACAAGCATTATGGGCTTCAGAAAAGTCATCCACTGAAGCTTCTTCATGGCCCATTCCCACCCTTAGGATTGAGACTTCATCTTCAATTAATTGTGATGCCTGGAAGTAAAACAATGAAAACAAGCAGATATGTTGGCATAAATAAAAAATTTCACTTGTATGACAAAGCTGATAAACAAAAAATATTCAAAACTCACGATTGATGATATTTGGATGAAGGTTTACTATGGTTAAACCATAGACAGTTGAATTAAAAAATTCACGACAGCTATGAGATTATTCTCATTATACAACCAAACTTAAGACCTTGTTTACTGCCTTCAAACAAGCTATAGAAAATAAAATAGTGCCAAAGCAAATTAAGGAAACAATTGAAACATTCCTTTCAATAATAGTCCACGCATTAGCAGGCTGATTAATTAAGACAGAAGGAATCACAAACTGGCAAATATTACCAGATCATGTACATAACATAGTTAAAGGCAAGTCAAACCTGGAATGTATACCTCTATTAGTTCTCCCTCATCAAAATCATCTATTTGAGGAATAGGACCTTGTGGCCTTCCGTTTGGGTTATTCTTGTTGCCCTTCTTTCTTTCCTTTCCCAGGCCATCTTCAAGTGGATACTTCACATTGTCATGCTCCAGTAAAGATATTAGCTCTTTTCTGATCAATTCATCAGCTTGCTCCATGAAGTTTGCTGGTGCAAGGGAACCATTATCATCAGCAATGCTTTTCAGAGAATTCTTAATGAAATCAACAGCAGCAAGAGGAGGTCTCGGAAGACCCCTCTGCAAGACCTTTGATCTTTTTCTAAGCAAAGCTGCCTGCCTTGCAGCTTCTTCTGCTTTCTCTCTAGCTAACTTATCAGACATGTCTTCCTCCATTTGTTCCACCGCTTCAATATCCTCTGTTGGGGGGTCAGGGATAACTATCTGATATTCATTCTGTGGTGCAGGAAGTTCATTCAAACCAGCTCGTAGATTCCTCCTTATCTCTGCTTGCCTTCGACTTTCAGCCTTGGAGCTGTCAGGAGTTTCCATGCCTTCATTTATATGAAGCTCGTCTCGAATAGGGGTGCCTTTAGGAGTCATGCCAAATGTAGATAACTCTCTTGATGGCGTCATTCCAATTCGAGGAGTTGAACCAATTGCTCCAGGAGTGTGCAGAGGTGTTGCAATAGGATTTGGCGTCTGAACCTCCTTTTTTTTGGGAGTGACTCCTGAGAAATCAGAGGGATGCAGCTCTGGGTTTTCTCCCCCAAACAGTGGAGTCTGTGCCTCCCTTAAACGTGCTTGATTTTCAGCCTCCATCATGATGGCATCTCCTTTCCCACCTGGAGTTCTTTGTGGCGTTCTTAAAGGTGTCATGCCCAGCCGTGGGGTCTGACTATAGTTTGCAAGGAGGTCACGGGCAGCACCACTACCCTCTGCAAGTTCATCTTCCCCCATGACAAGGTCACTTGCATAACCCATTTTTGCTATTTCTTCAAGCTCTCGATCTGAAATTTGTGGAGCTGGGAGCATGAGTTTTGATCTCTTCCTAACTGCTTCTGGATCATTGAGCTTGTTAACCTGCATTACAGCTGAGGGTGCATCATGCCTCTGTACTATTTTATTGCGTGCAATATCTTGTTTTCTTAACTGAGCTTCTATATCGACCCGTCTCTTTCCTTCTAGCTCTTCTATTGTAGTTGGAAACTGAGGCTGCACAACCTGTCTTTCTTCATCTGCAACATCAAAAAATCCCGGTGGAGGCTTCTTCTCAAATGGAATCTCTGCATTATAATCAATTCCTTTCCGCTTTCTTTTCCTCTGTTTGCCATCAATGCCTGCTGCCTTCAATTCCCTCCGTTTCTGAAGGGAGGCAAGCCTTCTTGCCTCCTCAAGTTGTTTTTCTCGTGCTTTTCTCTTTGCTTTCTTACCTCTGGTGTTAGCCAAGCGGGCTCGTGCTTCAGATAACATCTCTTTTTCATCTTCATCCATATCAACTGGATCAGGCCTTGCAGGTTTTGATTCTGGATTAGGGTCTATTTCGCCAGGCCTTAACTTCCGAGGATCATCAGCAGGTTCATAATTTTCATCCTTTACACATGCCGCATCCAAAAGTTTCTCATAACGTTCCAGGCATTGAGATGGAGTTCGTCCAACAATTGGTGCAATTGTCCTCCACTGTGTTGGCATAAGCTTTGCAAGATGAAGTAGCTTCTCATCCTCCTCTCTTGTCCATTCTGTCTGCAAGCAAACCGAGAAAAATGGATGAAACTTATCTAAACAAAATGGTAGAAATCAATATCAGCAGAACCAAAACTTGATCCACTATATGAAAGATTTGCACAGGAAAGAATAGTTTGGAAAGAGTCAAGTAAAAAATCTTAGGAATATATAAGAGATCTTTCTAGCTTGCCTTCTACAAGATCTTCAAGATCTTCATGCTTATTTTGAATGGAAAAGTTAAAGTAAGATCACACAGTTCATATTTATTCTACAGTAAACTGGTCATAAAACATAAATATGGTAGCAGACTACAAATAGCTTAAAACAGGAAGGAAAGACAGCTTATAAAAATACATCTAATTATTAATAACACAAGCCGCCACCTTTTTTGAGGCCATCATATATAATTAACGGAATCAAAACAAATGTCAGCTTGTGTCAGTTTTATTCATATTTTTATTGGTCTCTGCCTGCTACAGAGATAATAGTTTTTATGTTTCGACATTCCTTTGGGTTGTACATGAAGCTGACGCCAAAATTACTATGTTCCATAAAATCTCGCGACAACCGAACATGCGGATATAGGGAACTCAGGGACCAATGACCTAGATTTGCGGACAGCAGAGGGTCTAGGCACAGCACCCCCACCGAAGCCTCAATTAAGGGCCTGGATTGGAAACAGCAAGGGGTCTACCAAGCCCAAATTAAGGCCCTCAAAACCACACAAACTTCATATTGCTGTAATGTCCCCACTTTGAAATAGAAAATAATAATAAATAATAATAATAAATTTAAATATTAAAAATTAAATTAAAATATAAAAGAATATAATTAAATATAATTAAATATAATTAATTAATATTTAATTAAGTCAATGAATGGTCAAAAGACATGGAAGGAAAAGTTGTGACTCCCTTAACAATGAGATATAAAAGGGAGAAGAGAACCTCATTTGAGAGGGGGGTAATTTGAAAATCGGAAGTGCAAATGTGATTATGAAAGGTTGTGTCCCTTTCAAAGGGCAGAAATAATGAAGAGTTGCACTCTTTCAAATGGTGCTAATGGTAAAGGGTGTGTCTCTTGCCAAAGGGCATAAATGATGAAGAGGTGTGACCTCTCCCTCACATTGAGAGATATAAAGGGAAGGAATCAAAAGCATCTAGTGACATCACCATCGATCAGATCAGATCAGAACTGTTATTAAGTTATAGGCAGTAACATCCTTGTTCTTGATGATATGCATGGGGATGTGCTTAATATGTATGCTTGATATCTGAAGCTTGATGATGTTCTTAGGCAGAATTTAACAGTAATATTAACATAGACTGCAATATGTATGACAGGCATACTTAATTTCAGTTGTTGACATATTTACAGTCCCAAGCTCTTAACCAGTTCTAATTCCTTTTTTCCTGAGGAGTGGTGTGATGCTGTTAGGGAGAGACGGAGTAAAACCAACTCATGATAGATGAGCCCCAAGGGTGAAAGAACTCAAGATCCTGAAATCTGGGCTGTAGGCCCTAAGGGTGAATGGACTGAAGTTCCGGTAATCTGAGCTGCATCAAAGTCAACATTTGGTTCAATTTCACTTGAACCGCAATGAGTTACAATGTCACTTCCACTAGCCATGTACTATACAAGCCGTCTCATCTAAAACGATTTTCAGCAGGTTGTGCAACAATAATGCCTAACTCAACACACTCAAGAGTTAGATCCCAACTTCTCATCACCAACTAATAACTAGTGGAGGTTTGGGAATGGAGACCCCAAGTGGGTTGAGGGGAAGCACCCCTCATGGGGGTTTGTGAGCATTGCCCCCAACAAGGTTGAGGGGTAGTGCCCCTTGTGGGGTTTTGGGGGCACTGCCCCTCAACCCTGTTGGGGGCACCCCTCATGGGGGTTTGTGAGCATTGCCCCCAACAGGGTTGAGGGGTAGTGCCCCTTGTGGGGTTTTGGGGGCACTGCCCCCAACAGGGTCGAAGGGCAGCACCCCTCACGGGGAAAGCCCAAATTAAGGGCTTTGAAACCACACAAACCTTCATGATGCATGCCATTTTCACAATGTTATCACTTGAGATCAAAATTTGATATGCAGGGGCCTTTTTGTTTATATAGATGGTTTTAGAAAAAAATTAAAAAATCGTTTTTTGTTAAGAGGGCAGCCCATGGGTCTCCTTAGGTTCACCAAAGGTACCATGCTCCAGCCGATCATAATAAATCAGACCGCTAAAAAAATATAATTAATATATATTTATTGGAGCTAAGCAAGGTCAGCAAATTCCTCTTGGGGGCGGCATTGTTTGTGATAACATTAATGAAGAGCAGCGAATTAATCCAGAGCAGCAATTCATCATGGAAGGATACATCCCTTCAAAGTGAAAGGATATAAAAAGAAGGGAGATTTACTTTGAGAGGGAGCATCGAATGATCAAGCATCAAGCAGAAAAGGATTTATGGATTAAAGGAATCCAATCAGAATTAAGAGCAGAAGTAAATATTTATAATAGCAGAAACTAGATTAAAAGATAAATCTGTGAATAACATATAATTATAGGCATATATACATGTTCATGCAATAGTGGTACTTGCAGAAATTATTGACCATTGTGACTAATCTAAATGCTTCTCTTTATTATATATATGCAATCGTAGATTCGTATAATAATCCATTTGGAATTTAGAGAAACGGGTTGCAAATAGGAAGGACAGCCAGCCTTCCAAGCTCATGAGAGATGACAACCAGCCTTCATGCTTCTTATCAAGTATGCCACCCAGAGATGGAATGGATGACCAACCTTCCATGCTCATAAGCTGGGGGTTGGAATGGAATAGAAATCCTTCTGTGCTTTCAGGCTTGATCAAGGAGGACGGGCAGCCTCCAAGGTGAACTGAGGGATGGAAGGGCAACCTATTGATGTGTTTTTCATGCACATGCAAACACAAAATAAAATACCCAAAAGTATCTTATCCTCTCTTGAACAAAGCTTCTCAAATGCTGAAATTTGGCTTAAGGATCACTTGAGATAACTCCAAGGTTTTGGTATGTCGGGTCACGACGTGTGGATAAGCTTTGTTGGTTGATGTGATTGCTGGTATCACAAGGGGACTCGCGTTGAATTGTCAAATGCTTGAATCGCTGGAACTTGATCATCTGATGCTGCAATATTGTGATGCTCTTTTGTCCTAAACAAGCTCGAATTGAAAAAAAAGGGCAAAAGATGAAGGGTTGAGAGAGTCTATTCTAAGACCTAGAGTGTAAGAAGATGGATGATCAGATGGAATCCTACTGGGCAAGGTCTCACCATCAAACTGAACAATTTGACACAAGCTCAGTGCAATCTTCTAAGGACATTCCAAAGATGTTCAAATGATTACCATCAAACATTGATCACCATTCAAGTTAATGCATAAACAATGGACGTGTAACAATTTGCAATTAAGCTCATATCATTCCAATTGGCCACACAAGGCACACTTACAATCAGCAAGAGATTAGTGGTAAGGACTAAACGGATTCCACATAAATACATTCAACAATTTCCTCCATTCAATCTAATTAACATAAAAGTAAATTGAGAAGTAAAGATCATGCAAGATGTTGACGTAACAAATCAAATTCACCATAACTTCAATGAAATCAATTGCTCTTAACAACAAGATTTTGACACAATCTTTGCCTTCTCCTAATCTAACTTCTATTCTAATTGATATTCTATTCTTCACTATTTCTCTGCTACTAACTATTCACTACTCACTATTCTATTTGCTAACTATTCACTATTAACCCTTTACAAAAGAGGAGCTTGAGCAATTCAATGGCTCAGATCAATTTGAGATCAATGGCCAAGATTTTACAATGAAAACCCTAATTAGGGTTTGTTACAACAAACTAAATTCTGGCCAATGAAATGATTACAACACTTTAGCATAACCAACAGATAATAAGGGTAGGTGCCTCGAAGTTTGTGCCCTCATGGACGAGTCAAGTTCATTGAATCAAGACATGCTGAGGTGGAACTTCTCTGATTGGTGAGTGGTGACTGGGATGATGACTAGGATTCCACCTTTAACTTGCACTTGTAGGCTTTATAGATCATCATGAAGGAATATTTCTTGATACTCAACATTATCCAGCTTCAGCGGTGATGACGATGATCTTTTGATTAACTCTTCTGAAACTATCCTCTCAATTCAATCATGGAGGTGCAAGGTATAGATCTTGTCTTCCTCTTAGTTTTGAAGTATTTGATGTTGCCTTGGAACAAATTCTTGATGGCACAACTGCTTCTCTGGTTTGGAATTCCTTCTCTGTGATTCCTTTCACGTTGTTGGTGTTGTGGATCATGTCTTTTGTGTAAGTGAATGCTTCTTGTGTAATAAACTTCTTGTGCTTGTTTTATGAAGTTACCTTGAGGATTATGTTAGAATTTATTAGGATGAAACCCAGGAAGTCTGTGATCAGAATTGCCAGTGATGCAAGGCGCAAGGAACTACTGCTTGATGATGTATGCACCTGTGAACAGTAATTAGGATGTCAATGGTTTATGCACCTATAGTCTATGATTAAGACTCCAATGGCGTGCACACCTGTAGGAAGGGGTCCATTTCCTTTGCTGTGTGTCATCTAACACCAGCAAAGCAAAGGAGAATTACGAAAGCAGCAAAAGGATCATAACTATAAGCAGACACAGTCATTTATTCATCAGTCTTGTCTTCAGAACTGGGAGCACCATTTGTAATTGGTATTGTGTGTTATTGTAGTTTGAACTTAAAAACCTTATCAGATTAATATTGGATCCTAAGATTATTATTAGTCTCTAAAATCTATGATGTCATAGCTGGAAATTCTGTTATTTGATTGTTGTTCTTAGGGAGGACTATAGAGTTGAATGGTTGTCTAGAAACTTTAATTCTGCGCATGCTATTTGGATATTTAAATTTTGCAAACAAAACCTGTTAAAGGTTTTCTAAGGATATTTCAGTGGTATCAGAGCCACCTTCCTGCCGGCCTGCAAGGATTTGGTCATGAAATTCGAAATTCGGCAGATTTCAAAACATTAATAAAAATTCGTTGAAATTCGCCAATATATTTGATAGGGTAAGAGCAAAATTTGTTCTGATAAAATATATTTTAAAAAAAACCCTGACTACGATGGCAGAAGAAAGCTCTATTGAAGGAAAAGGCTCCACCAGTCGTCGGGAGTTTAGCAGTGCCGACGAGGTGGAAGAAAGCTCTGTCAAGGTTAAGAACTCCGTTAGTCATCGGAAGTTTAGCAATGCCCACGCAGTGGAAGAAAGCTCTGTCATCGAAAAGGAGCTCCGCCAGTCGTCGGGAGTTTAGTTGTACATCCATTTTTTATTTTATGACCGGATCGGCTTAGGTAGGGCTTTTCACAAAGAGGAGGCTTACTAAATTATTAAGTTTTGTTCTTATTTTAATTTTTTGTTTTTTCAAATTAAATTAAAATTATTTATTCTTTATGTTTTACATCATGTTTATTTGTCATATAATTTTGTTTATTATTCAATATGTTAAAACTTATGTTTTAAATATTTAAATTAAACGTATTATTATAATATATTTATTATTTAGTATATTTTTATGTATTAATAAAATTTTAAATTAAATTTTTAAACATTATTCATTATTTATTTTCTTTTATGTTTAACTTTATTAGTATATTTAAATATATTAGTGTACTAATATTATTTTATTACTCCTTTTCAATTTATTACTTATATTTAAAAATAAATAAAATTATATAAGGCAAATTTAAAGCCGAATTTTTTGGCCTCACCGAATTTCATCCGAATTTTATGGTTGTTGAATTCAAATTTGAATTCAAATGCGGTGACTTAGCTTTGAATTGATGTCTTTGAGCTCCACTACTCCACTCGGATGCAATCCAGTCACAATCTCAATGGTGTTCTGCCTATACTCCCATTCACTAAGTTATTGTATGCAAACTCCACTTGCGGTAGAACTATGTCCCAATTTCCTACCTTATCTCCTACTACTCCACTAGGATGCAATCCAGTCACAATCTCAATGGTGTTCTGCCTATACTCCCATTCACTAAGTTATTGTATGCAAACTCCACTTGTGGTAGAACTATGTCCCAATCTCCTACCTTATCTCCTACTAGACATCTCAATAGGTTGCCAAAACTTCTATTTATTACCTTCATTTGTCCATTGATCTATTAATGAAATGTCAAACTGAACTTCAAGTTTATCTTCACCTTCTTCCATAATGACTTCCAAAAGTATCCTGTGAACTTGGTATCCCTATATGAAATGATACTCTTTGATAAGCCATTCAATCTCACAATCTCTTTATAGAATAGTTCAAAAACATGTACAACATTATGTGTCTTCTTACAATGAATGAAATGCGCCATTTTGGAAAACCAGATCACTACTACAGATATGGAATCATGTCCTAAAAGATACCAGACTACTGATAACACTAAAATTTCACAAGTAGATTTAGAACAAATTGAGATAACACTCAACATGAAGTTTGTTAATGAAATCAAATATATTTCAAGTCACGGATCATTCATATTCACATTTCCAAAACACACATACAAACTCCCTTCTATCAAAGTTTATCAAATTTTTATATTCATCATTCAAACTGATGTGTCAATTCTTATTTCAACAAGTTTACGATATCACAAAGATTACACAGTCACAAGTTACCCATCTCCAATGAACAACTCCAAGTGCCCTCCTGCAACTTCTGGCAATCCTTCTACTTTTTGTCTAAGACTGAACCGCACAATGATTATGGCCCAAATTGCCTACAGTTTGAATGGGGTTCGATTTCATTTAGCAACCATGATTGTGACAATTGGAAGTGGTGCCATCTTTCCTTTGATGTCCACGATCTACCATTATGTGTGTATCGTTGTAGATTGATATTCACTCATTTAGCAACCATGATTGTGACAATTGGAAGTGGTGCCATCTTTCCTTTGATGTCCACAATCTACCATTATTTGCAGTAAGCCAAACTCCAAAAGCTGTGCTGAAAAGAAAATCCGTGTGAACCTTGTGATTTGTGTGCATACAATCTACCACCATCTGAGTGTATAATAGTGTTGGTAAACAGATTTGATGCTTTAAGAAACTTTCTTGAAAAACTCTGTTTTGCCCTGTAATTAGCAACAAAGCGTTCACAACAATTGAAGAATCACAAAGAAATGGTAATTCTTCTCTGCGTTTGAGAGGGGCAGCTCCCTCATATAATGGGGGCATTTGGATTTTTCAAAAATTTAAAGAACGAACAATAAAGAAAGATTGAACGCCATATAAGGTATGAATCTAGATTAAAATAAATTCCATATAATCAAGTTTGAGATACCACAACTTGAAATAAACTTCTTCACATTCAATGTTAAAGGGAAAGCATTAGGTAATCATCAATTAAACATAAGAACATTGATAAGAACCCATGAGAATAAGTTGAACACACATCCAAACTGATCTCTATTGCTTAATTGCTTGAATAACACTATCCAAGTCCCTTATACAAAGCTTGTGAAAAAGTGGAATCCCCCCCCGTCACATTGAATAATAATGAGATATATATAGGTGAAGTGATAACCACCTGAGGTACCTACCCTAACCACCTTTATAACTACTATATAACTTCCTCAACTACTTGAAATAACTATTTAGAATAACTACCCAAAATGAGAACTTAGGATAACTACCTCATATGAAAAGAGCCAAGATTATCCTTTATTACAATAAAGAAATGAAGACTATACAACAAAAATGAAGACTATACAACATGCAACTCTGCACTTATTCTAAGCTAACTCCTTGTGCTGCCGATGAGGCTGTTGCTTCTATAGGCACATTATGTTGTCCAGGTCCTTTGTCTCTGAAGATTCTGAAAAGTCGGATGGCTGAAGTGACAGATTTTCCTTGGGAATTAGGATGTTGGCTATCCTCATTTTCCATGTCTTCAAGTTTCTATGAATGCCACTTAGTTCTGTCACCATGCTGAGTATCTGAGACATAGAGATTCTCAAGGAAGAGTAAATATCAATCAATTTTTCCATGGTATTTTCATTGAAGTTTGTCCTATTAAAAAGCTGCTGATCTACCATGTTCTGGAAGCTATTCTATAACACCTACAAATCTTCCATCAATGTCACATCTGGGAAAAGAGCAGTGAGTTGTCCTTGGAGTTTGGTACACACTCGATCACATGAAAGCATGAGCTTTTCTAACTCTGATGAAACTTGATCTATGATCACTAGTTTCCAGTTAATGCTTTCTATCCATATTTCTAGATAATCTTTTTCATTATCAGGCAGGATTTTCTCAGTTGCAAGGGTGTCCATTCCAATTTCTATCATTTGTTTGAAATCATTCACAATTTCCTTCCAAGCTGTTTCCTCTTTCTTGACATTCTTCAAGTCTTTCTCAATAGTATTTTTCTTTATTAAGGCCTCATCATGGATAGATTTTGCTTGGACTAGGAAATCACATGCAAGAGTTTTGACCTTTTCTACCCAACCTTCAATTACCTTTCCATAGGCTTGGTACTTTTGAAGATTATCCATAACATTCCTTTCAATTACTCCTTCTGGTGTCAATATAATTGGCTGGCGATCTACACTTAGTGGCATAGTGGAGGTATCAACTACGGATTTCAAGTAAGAAGACAAAGTGTGCACTTGTTGTTTCAATTGATCCTTGGATTGCTTATCCTTTTCACTTCTCTCCACCATTCTAGCTGCCATCACATTAAAGTTCTGAATATCAGACTCATGAGAAGAAGGTCGCATATCAATCTTTGTCACAACAAAGTCCGCAGAGGTGGCCTCATTTGTATCTTTCTCAGATATGGGTTGAGCAATCTCTAAGCACATATTCTTTGAACTTGGATCAGTCTTTATTCTTGAGGATACTTTGAGTTTCTTCAGTTTTTCAGCTCTTCCAAAGAGATCAGATATACTACTAAATTCAGGTACCACCAACTTTTCTACCTTCCTCTTCTTCAATAGACTTTGTTCTAACCATGGGAAAGAAGAATTTTCTGTGGACTCTTGGGTGATTTCTTGTCTTGCCTCTCTAATTTCTTCAACTTGATGACTTGGATTACTTGGAAATGATAAATCCATGACTAAAGTATTTTGTTGTGCTTCTTGTCATAGGGATTCAATAGGAACTGAGGGAGATATGGAATGCATTCCATCATCAAATCTTGTGTCATCCAGAATTTCCACTGGAACTTGATCCTTTACTTGACTTGCAATAGAATTTTCTTCTATGTCTTTTGCTCTGGATTTCTTCCTCTTTAGTCGAGGTTCATCACCACATGTGTTCTGAAGATTGTTCCTCCTTGGAGGGTCTTCATCTCCATCACTTCCTTGAGTATTCTGGTAAGAAGGAGTATCCCTAGCTGGAGTATGGGAAGAATGTAGCGAAGTAGAGCTCTCAAGCTGATTTCCTTTTCTTCTTGGAGTTTCCTTTGTTGGTCTGGTAGCAGTCATTTGAGTAATCTTCTTCTTAATCCAGGCTTCAGAATTCTTGATTACAAAACTCATTCTTTCTCTGACATCTCTCACTTCTGGATCTGCCCAATTCAAATTGGGAAGTGGCTGGGACTGGACTTGCTCAAAATAGATAGGATCAATCAAATCAGATCCATCATCTTCAATGCCTTCTATGGTCCAATCCATCTTGAAATCATTCATTTGCTTCAAAGTCAACCTTGTCCAATCTCTTTTTCTAACCTCGAACTCATCTTCACAATCCTCCCAAAAGTCTTCAAGATTAGGAAAATGAAAATAGCCAGGACCTAACTTTAAGTTGTTCTTGACATAATCCTTACTATCAAAAGGAAACCTCATCTGATATGGATACAAGTTGACCTTGGATAAAGCTTTTTCTGTCTCATCTGCTCTTGAACTTGACTCACATCTATAGTGCCCGAGACAAATGGGAAAGGCTACCCCTTTATTCTTTCTATCTCTACATTTCTTTTGAATTGAAACCAATTGCCGACAAAGCTCAACTAAAATGAGCTTATCATCAACATATCTGGGTAGCTTGTGTGGATAACCTTCAAATCCTCCTACTCGAAGATAGGTAAATCTCGAAAACTGGATGAAGAAACTTCCATATTTCTTTATCAATTTAGCGGCTTCCTTTGATATTCTGGTGGCAATGTCTCCTTGTAATAACCTTACTGCCCACATTGTGAAAGCATCATTCACCCGCCTGATATACACAAAGCTTTCCTCAAGTTGCAATTGCTTGTAATAATGGTAAACTTGAGTTTCTTGATTTAGGACACCATTAGTACTTAACCCTGGCCATGACCTCAAATTAGCAATAGCATATATCAAGTAAGAGATCATATGGAAGCGTTGACTTGTTTTGAAGTGCACTAACTGGTCATGTATGCAGTTGCTAATGAGATGGCCCTAGTCAATGAATTGCTTACCGGCAGAGATGACTGTTATGAAGAGGTACATCCACATTTCGAAATCAGTGGAATCAGGACTTCCTGTCACTCTATGGAGTAAGATAATCAAGTAACAAATCTCTTTGATGAAAAGAGAACGATGGAGTGTTTTTTGAAGCTGGGACTGTCCTCCTCGTGGTGCGACCATCCATTCTTTAGCCAGATTGTTGAGGCATTTGCTTCTATTATCACTGAAGTATTTGTAAGCTTTTTGCTTATCGATGTGAGTGAACTTTTCCTTATATGGCCAATGAAGAATAATAGCTATTGAAATTCCATCAAGTTTGGCCATTAAGGATCCATCTGCAGCTCTTATCTCTCTTGCATCTGGATTATATCTTTTTGAGCATTCTATCATCAAATTTGTACATTGAATTGCTATGGGAAAACATGCTGCTTCAATCAAGCCGCTTCCGGCCACTCTACAGGACAACTTTGATCTATCGCCTTCCATGAAGAACTTTTTGATTTCCTGCAAATTAATATGCCCAATCTTGGTATCATGAACCTCTGGACTCATGGTGGTGATCATCGGGGCGTACTCATACTCTTGAGCCTTGTATTTCATGATGATGTGTTTTGCAGATTCTTATATTGAAAACTGTTTGTAATATGTGAGTGAAATGCTTTAATAACTAGTTTGAACTTTGAATTTCAAATTTGTATTATCCTGCTTCAACCTTCTAGAGCATCCTCCTTTCAAGACTGCATAGACTCGCTTATCTTTCTACAGCTTGTCGACGTATCTTCTTTGTCAAACACATCAAGTGTTAAGTCTCTGCTCCTTATGTGTGGATATTTGAGGGACGTTGTCAAACAACTCACAGCCTCCTTTTTTTTTATACAACTCCACATTTTGCATATAAGTTTACTAAATCATTTCGACTCATAACATCTAATAAAAACATTTTGTGCATATCTTGCAATCACTGCGATATATGCATTTCATTCGCTGAGATGACATCTCCTCAAGGCATGCTGTGGGAGCAAGGAGATTACTGGCAGAAAATCATGGAATTCGGTTGTAGGCTGGCGGAATACTTAGTTCATTTGCTTGAGTATTTCTAACGTCTTATCAACATACCCAAAGCGTGCAAAGATAATAATCATGCACTAAGGATAACAACCATTTCTTTGGAACTATTTTGATCAAACTATTTATTTCAGCGTGCATACAATCAATCAAAAACCACAAAAGAGCGCTATCCCATGTCGCAAGTCAACAGATCACATCAAGTTTGAAGTAAAACTGCGCATACATGACAATCTATAGATTGTGGATGATGAGAATTATTCACAATTGTTTTTATTGCAATTGCAATGACAGGCATTTAAACTTTGGAGTTTATACTTTACATTACTTTGAAGAGAACCATCTGATACACATACCACGTATCTACAGAATACAAGGCACTCAAACATTTCATCTTCAATACCTGCGAGTGGAGTTAGGGAGCACGATAGCATGCATATCTATCAGCATGCAAAGCAAATGGTTAATAGGTAGTTATAAAACCGATTTTGCTATCTTTCATAAGCCACGTGGTGTATTCAATCCGCTAGATGGAAGTTTAAGGAGAAGGCGATATCTTTCAAAACACTCTCATATCGCCGCTGAAAACTAAGAAGTTGAAGTGTATCGGCATCTTGCTGATGTTGGCTAACTCACCGAAAGCATGAAACCGTTACATGACTTTGAGTTTTCTGGTATTGTGCGTGAGAACGTATTGGTAACTTGATGATTTTTACCAACTTGATGATAATTTCTAATTCGCAATCCGAAGTTGGTGTTCATTGGTCCCTTTAATCATTTTACCATGTTGCCGCTAACACTTGGTCAACTGCCAGCTTAGACCGCCAATGGTGTACATTTCCCAAGTCAGTAGTTTCTAGTGTAAGAACCTTATTATCATTTAAACCATTCTTTGAAGTGCCTTATCTCCATGCCATGAAAACCCGCAATCTATATTTCAAACTCAATTATATAATACAGTTACCACATTACATATCACAAGGACGGATAAGGGTGCGTTCGGCAATGAAGTCCGCCCAAGTCATTTTACTCTCTTTCAAAGCCAAAAATTAGTAGTCAACCATGGAATGAGAAGACCATCCCTATCATAGGCATATTCACCTCTTGTGTCCTTGGTACATTTACAAGGCACTGTTGATAGTAGGTTTTTTTCGTCAAGGGGTTTCTAAATTCCTTGAATGACACGAACATTAAAACAACTTCAAGATTCTTTTCTTATGACCCATGACATAGGCTAAAATGGCTTTTAATTAATGTGTGAAAATAATTGATCGGTTAAACCTCTTGACTTCATCAAATGAAAAGAAATCACACATATTCATGCTTTGCATATATTTATTTTTCTTTGAAAATCGTTATTGACTCAAATTGTCTAACACAAGAATTCCAACAATTTTCAATTCTCAAAATAGGGTTAACAAATAGCTACACATAACAAAGTTGGAGACTTAGCAGAATGAAATAATGCCTTCAAGGATTATGTTCAAACCTTCCGTTGATAAATCAAATGCCTTCCAAATTATTGTTTCCTTAAAGCTCAAATTAGATATCAACCCTGAATAATTTATCAAATCAATATAATATATTTCCTCACACTGAACTATAGATTGTGGCAATATGAAATACAATTGCCAAGAAAGCCAATAGATAATACTTTGATATATCCGGCTTATTCTGCCATATATTGACCCTTGTGCTAATACTTATATTAGAGCCAAATAATAAATTGGACCCACCACACTCAGAAATAAATAATCATTATTTGAATTCATTCTTAATAATATCTGCCCTAACTATATAACATAAATCACCAACACTAAGAAAGCTGCATACATCAAAACTCACCGTAGTATTATAAATCAGATATTAGCCGACTGACTTCCATAATGATATTTCCTACGAAATAACCATATTTATTTTCTGAATCAGCCACTGAATTGGTCTCCGAAGGAGACTTCACAAATTTCCATAGATGTAGACTCTGTCATGAATCCCCACTCCCAAGAAGATTTAGGTTTTCGTCCAAACATTCTGTTAACTCCTGAAGGTTTTCATCTCAAAAAAGCATAAAACATTTATCAAATCATAAGCATGCCTTACTTCCTTCATTCGGCCTCCTTATAGAGAACTCCAAGAAGCATCTAGAACATTAGGCTGACTTGGCCAACTTAAATAATAATAATATTTTGGGGAACTTTATCTAATAAAAAGACATTTAATATTATTTTATTATTTTTGTTATTATTTAGTTAAATTAATTAATATTAAGTCATCATTTGAATATATCTTTTATTTTTTTGATAACTTAATAAAAACCAATTTAATTGTCACTTAAAATTTGGGGACATCACATGTCGTCTCTATGTCTTTGGTAATCCAAATACAAAATCCAGGCTAATATCCTTCGAAGGTCTTTCTGGTACTATTAAAGGTTGGTACAATCCAATATTCTAGTTGCTCCCTTTTGCAACTTGACAGGTTTTACATTTTTTAACAAATTTCCTTGCATTCTTATAAATTTGAGGCCAAAAGTAATGTTCACTCATTAAAGCTACTGTCTAGTGATTGGATTCTCCCACATTGAACTCCTAGGAATGCACCATTGGTTACCCTTAAATAACATACCACCTTAAATGAAATAGTCCACCCACTAGCTTCTGTCTACTATTGGTTCTCTACTTGATTTCTAGGTTTCTACAAAATCTAGAACATCCTCATACAAGTGTTTTAGTTCTGCAAATCCCATTACAGCTACTTTCATTTCAATCAACAAGTTTCTTCTCCTATTCAATGCATCTACAACCTTCATTTCAATCAACCTTATTTGACTTCCCACTCTGGTGTTCCAATACAAATGTATAACTTTGCATGAACTATACCCACCTCACATGTCTTTCGTTCAATTTAACTTGACTAATAAAATACTTCAGTGCTTGGTGATCAATATACCATACGAATTCTTTTGACAACAAGTAACGTCTCCACTTCTTCAAGGCTTGGATTATGGCATAGAACTCCTAGTCATAGACTGAATATCTCTTCCTTGCATCATTCAACTTCTCATTGAAATATGTTATAGGTCTAACTTCTTATCTCAATACTACTCATATTGTACTTCCACTAGCATCACAATCAACATGAAATACTTTATCAAAATTAGGCAAAGGTAACATTGGTTGTTCTATTAATTTTTGCTTCAACTCAGAACTCTTTTGTGCTTTTGATGTCCACTTGAATTCCTTTTGATCACCCTTCATTGTCTTTGCCATTGGTGTGCAAATGAGACTGAAAATCCTAATGAATTTCTTATAGAAAAATGCCAATCCACCCAATACTCACTGGTGTTGGTCACTCTGCAATTGTCCTTATTTTCTCTAGGTTCATCTTTAATCCTTCAGCAAAAATGACAAATCCAAAGTAGACATTTTTTTTTATGAGGCTACACTTCTTCATGTTTATCAACAACATCTCTTCTCTCAAATTCGGAAATACTTGCCTAATATGCCACAAGTGTTCCTCCTTTGTCTTACTAAAAATCAAAATAACATCCAACAAAACAATGACAAACTTCCTAAGAATTCAAGACCTCGTTCATAAGCCGCAAGAATGTACTTGGTGCATAGGTCAATCCACAAGGCATGACTAACCACTCATACAACCCTTTGTTAGTCATGAATGCAATCTTCCATTCATCCCCCTCACAAATTTTGATCTAATGCTATCCACTCTTGAGATCTATCATGGTGAAGTAATTTGTGCCACTCAAACAATCTATAATTTCATCCATCTTTGGCAATGGGAATCTATACTTGATAGTGATCTTGTTAAAAGCTTGAGTCTATGCACATTCTCCATTCTCCATCTCTCTTTGGTGCTAGTATTGCTTGTACCACACATGGGCTTAGGCTTTCTTGGATCAATCCTTTCCTCATCAGCTCCTATACTTGTTTATTTAGTTCCACATTTTTTGTTGGTGTAATCCTATGCACCACTTTGTTTGGCAAACTTGCTCCATGTATGAGATCTATGTGATGATTGATAATCTAAATTGGTGGTGACCCTTCTCGCACATTCTCAAACACAATATCTTGATACTCTATCAACAATTCCGAGACTTCCTTCTACGATGGTTCCTCTTCCTTTGCAGTGGTACTCTCAATATTTTGGTTGCTGCTCCTCAATATTAATACAAAACACATATTCTCATGTCTTGTTCCATGCAAAAAATTTCCTTCCATTCACCAAAAAGACTCTAGCATTGTCGCACACTTCACTTTTGCACTCTTCCTCCAAAGGAATCAAGATATGTTACTTCCAATCAAGGTTACGATATGGGTATTCTTTCTCCCATCAAGAATCGCCTTCATATCATACTTACATGGTCTTCCAACAACATGTGACATAAATCCATAGGCATAATAATGCACAACACCTCGACGTTATATGACCCTATAAAAAAAATTACCAAACATTGCTCACTTACCAATATCTTGTGATCATCTTGGATCAACGTGTTGTGACGTTTTCACACATCGCCCCATTGCAAATGGGGACCCATGTTTTTTTGCTTTTTAGGGTTTGTTTTTTTTTAGGTTTTTAGGGTTTTGTTAGTTAGCCTTTGCATTTTGAGCGTCGCCCAGGGGATCACATGGATAAGCAAGTCCGGCTTGAGTGAGGACCTGATCCTGAAATTTGGCTAAGTCTGGAATGTCCTGATCCTGAAATTTGACTAAGTCTGGAAACTAAAAAAAAAACCTCCAAAAACTAGATTTTGCAATATAACTCCTGGAGGTCTGAAACCACTCTCAAACATCCTGAAAGTATATGTGGAATATAACTTAAAGTATAAGAAAGAAGAAACATAGAAGGAAATGTCACTTATACTTAAATGTTTTATTCCATAAAAATTATCCTGATAGAGAGTGCGAAAAGTCAAATTTCGCTCATGTCCTTCACTGAGGAACCAGAGCGAAAATACTTATTTGAGCTATTCCTGACCGTGTTTGGACGAATTGAGACATCAAAGGCATGGTGAAGGACGAAATGAGCATGATAGAGCATCCAGACTTGATCAAAAACAATGAAATGATGAAGTTTTTGCCTAGAGGGTCAAATTCGCTCCTGTCCCTCACTGAAGGACCAGAGCGAAATTCTTCATAAGGTACGATCTGGGCAAAGATCAAGCAAGTTTTATGTTTGAAGGCAAGAAAGGAGATGAATTGAACTCGTTGAAGACAAATTGAAGATTATGAAACGTCAACAAGGGACCTAAATGCCCAAGTTCGTTCCTGTCCCTCAAGAAGGGACCAAAGCGATTTTTGTCTTAGACAAATTTCTTGCCAAGTTACAATGAATTCCAAGGCATGGATGAATGAAAGGGGACATTATGAGACCATTGAAGATAAATTTTGAAGGAGATAAGATGAAATGAAGCCTACAGGACCAATATCGCTCCTGTCCCTCTCCAAGGGACCAGGGCGATATGATGATTATATTGCCGTTCCTCCAAATTCAAGACACTCCAAGACAAAGAACAGAGTGGTAAGGGCGTTTCGAAGCATCTCAATCAAGCACAAAGTTACGAAGACCACCAAATTGAAGGATTTGCACTAAAATACCCCAGTTCGCTCCTGTCCCTCAGGAAGGGACCAGAGCGAAATCTTCATGAGGACATAAATTTTGAAAGTTTATCACGCATCAAGCGACTAAGAAGGATCAAGGGACTTTATTTTGCACGATGAAAGTAATTGCAAAATGGCCGAAACAAGGACAAGCTCAAAATGTTGAAGTTCGCTCCTGTCCCTCAGGAAGGGACCAGAGCGATATTGATTATATTGGCCAAATCTCTCAAAAATCACGTTAAGTCAAGGTTTTGCGGGGTCATACAAGGTCTAAGATGTCTTTTGAAGATGATATACAAAGGTTTTTGACGTCAAAATGTTATCAATTGAGCCAAGGAGCCTATATCGCTCCTGTCCTTTAGACAAGGACCAAAGCGATTTTCATTAAAAAACTCATGCTCCTTCAAAATCAAGACAATGCAAGGATAGGCGAGGTAAAGAACACCATTTGGAAAGCAATGAATGAAGAACAAAGATCAAAAGTTTGCCAATTTGAGCCAGGACATAAGGATCGCTCCTGTCCCTCACCAAGGGACCAGGGCGATATTTGCCAAAACGCTTGTTATCCTTTGAAGATCACGTCAAAGCAAAGTTGCACAAAGTTTAAAACATCATTTGGAAGGCGATACAAAGGAGGAGAACGTTAAAATGTTACCAATTTGAGCTTGAAATGGAGAAAGCATCAAGATCGCTCCTGTCCCTCTCCAAGGGACCAGGGCGATGATCCTCCAAACATTGAATTTGCCTTGTGAAAGTCAAGTAAGACAAGCGTGGAGTAAAGGAACAATGTTATTATTCACCTTATGATGGAGATTTGAGATCGAAAATGCAAGGATCAAGACCAAATTGATGGATCGCTCCTGTCCCTCAGTCAGGGACCAGGGCGATGAGGTACGTATCTTTCATTTTCAAAATTTGGCGTTCAAACAAGTTTTTTTGAATTTATTTTAAATGCTAAATTTGATAGGTTTTGAAAATTTAATTAAGTGGCATTTAAAAATAACGCATAACATTTATTAATTAATTTTGCCTATTAAAAATCGAAAAAATTAATTATAAAGGCATAAAGTTAATTAATTATAAAACAAGTTGAGCGCTTGGGTTTATTTTACAAAAGTCGGCCTTGGTTTTGATTAAAAATGGCTTTTAATTGTCTTTGCTTTCACCAAGTCGGCCTAAGGTAATGCATGAGGAAAGTGTTTATAAAAGGAGGTGTTTATTTCATTTTTTTTAAATCATTATTCAAGCATCCTCTTTCATATGCGATTTGGAGCGAATTTCAAAGGGAAGGTACAAGCACTAATAAAAGGAGTTCAAGTTTCAAGTTAGGCAAACTTGCCAAGGACATTGAAGAACACATCAAAGATATCCCCAAGGGTGGCGAATTGACAAAGAGGACGTTCCTTATCATTGGAGATCACGTCAAAGTCATCTAATTTCAAATTTTGCCTAGGCGATTTTCTTCATTTTGCATTCTAGAGTTAGCTCTCAACTGAGGTATGGCGATATTTGTTTTATTGTTTTAGTTTTTGATCGTCATAGCTTAGATTTTGAAATTTTGAAATTTTGAATTCATGGCTCAATAGTCGTTTTTAGGAAATGATTAATAAAGGACTTATCATTAAGTTTCCTAAAATTTGCTCTCTAATTTATGTTATGTATTGCAAAATCATGGTACTAATTTTGAAATGTTGTGTAGGCATCAAATGGAGATCTCTTCAAGGAAAATCAAGCCGGATCCAGGACGGTCTTCGCCAGGACGATCAAGTAAGGACATGGGCAACCTCTTTCAATCCAACGTTCCAAGGCGAGGTACATCATCATCCTGCACATCAAGGACACAAGGAGTTAGAACAAGGGCTCGTTGAAGAAGCAAATAATTCCAGATGAATTAATTAAAGCAAGCTTCTCAACAACATCAAGTTGAATATTTACCAAAGTTACAAGTGTCAGATGAGGTGGCATCCTAGTCATCACGTCTCCAATCAATGAGGTCCATCTCAGCATGTCCAGATTCAATGTACTTAACTCATGGAAGGTGGCACAAACTCCGATGTACCTACCCTGGCCATCCATTGGTCGATTTTTCTAGAGAGGACATGTGTCCAAGCAATACAATTTTATCATTGGTCAAGCATTAAATGTTATGTAATGGTTGTAACAAACCCTAATTAGGGTTTTCATTGTAATTGATCTAAGCCATCAAATTGTATTGTGGGCACTATATAAGCCCTGGCATTTCATTTTGTAAAGAGAGTTAGAGAGATAATATAGAAATAGTTGAAAGTAGTTAGTAGATAGAGAGTAGTTAGAAATTGATAGAATAGCAATTAGAGTAGAATAGGAGGACAAGGCAAGAAATTGTTGCCATTGATTGTAAACAAACTCCATTTTCATTGAAGTAATGGTGAAATATGTCGTTTTCTTGCAATTTGCATGGTTTCTTGTTGAGTCTTCAATCTTAGATGGTAGATGATTAGATGAATGGAGGAAATGTGATTGATTGATGGTGGAATTCGTACATCCATACTACTAGCAGTTTGTTGATTGCAAACTTGCCTTGTGTAGTCGACTGGAATCGTTCAGCTTAAGCTCAATTTCAATTTGTTGCCTCTTCATTGATATGCATCAACTTGGATGGTATCTATGCCTGCGGTGATGATTTGAACATCATAAAGCTTCCCTTAGAAGATCGCACTAGTCTTGTGTAGATGTTCCATTGATGTCAAAACAAGATCTAGTTAGAGTTTCATCAAAAATCAAGTCATTGCTCCTACATTCTTAGTATTAGGATTAGATCCTCTCTTCGCCCTTATCCTTTTTTAATTTTTTTTCAAATCTAAGTTAGTAAGAGCCTGTGTCCAGCAAAGCAGATCGGAAGTTCAATCATCACATGTAAGTCCCCTTGTGATCCCAGCAAATCACATCACACCACGAAGAGCTTATCCACACGTAGAGACCCTACCAAAAGAACATTGGAGTCATCCTAACTGATCCTTCATGCGAATCTTCAGCAGTTAGCGACTTTATTCAAGAGAGGATAAGATGCCTTTGGGTATTTTATTCTGTGTATGATCGTGTACAAAACACACGTCAACACAACGCAATCCTATACGAGTTTGGATGTTTTCCCTCACTTCATCAACATCTCTTTGAAAACAAAATTATCTATGCTACCATTGTCAATGATAGCTTTGCAACACTTACCTCTTGATCTGCATGCCCTTCTGAACAAACTTTTCCTTTGTGCTAGTTCTTCCATTATCTCATATTGCAACAAGGCTCTCCTCATGACCAACAATTCACCTCTCCCAGGCTTTCCAATAGATCCTCGTGATCCACCAAGTTCTTCGACCCAATTTGCAGCTCTAGCACTATTCTCACCAATTTTGCTAGCACTCCCTAGGTGACATTCAAATGCTCAATGTCCTCTTCCACATTTGAAACAGATTCCTTTGAAAGGCTTCTTGTCAAATCTTCTATCTCTCCTCTAATATCCATAATTGCAATAGATGTTGCTACTTCTTTTATCATAGTGGTAAGAATCTTAATCGCTCCTTTCCAAAAAATTGTCATTCCTTTCATCTCTATGATATGAACTACTTTCCTTGTTTTGTTCCACATACGGTCTCATTTTGCCTTTTGTGGTCTATCACTATGGAATCTTCCTCCTCTACCTTTCTACCTTTATTTGAATAATTTGTTCAACTTTTAGCACAAATTGGTAGACTTCTACAATTGTCGTCATCCTTATCAAACTCAATTCTTCTTGGATATTCCTTCTGAGGATATTTATGTACCACACCACTTTCTCCTTGCTAACTTTCACTATGTCCAAATTTGATGTTCATCTTATGGAATTCCTCAGTGTACTCCTTTTGTCTTAAATTTTGCAATCTTTTCAGCATTTCTAGCTCATAATCAGCAGATATGAATTGATTCTTTAACTTTGTCACCATCCTATCCCACTTTGTGATTCTTTATTTTCCTCTTTTATTTCTATTTAAATGACCTTCTCTCCACCAAATAGCAGCATGACCTTTCCACTTAGTTTCAACAAATATGGACCTTTTTCAAATCATCAATTTCCTCATACTCTAACATATTCTTCATATCATTTATCCAATCAATCAATTCTTTAGGATTCAAATTACTAACATATGTAGAAATATCAATACTAGATCTCTTACCATTTTGGAAATAGCTTTCAGCATCCTAATTTGGTCTAATTGTTCTTCTTCTAGGGTTTCTTCATTTAGGTCTAGGTCTTGAACTCATAATTCCTCATCATTGCTCTCATCCTCATGTCTAGGGTTATAAACTCTTTTTCTATCTTATTTTGCAGAATCCAATCGAATCTTCATTGTTCTCATCATGTCTAACATTTCTTCAATCCTTATACCATTGGTTACACCAAACATTCATCTCAGCGGCATCTTCCCTTTGAATATGGTGCAACTGCCTTAGGTCAACAGTTTGACTCAAAGGTTGTAAATGCTTCATAGTCAACTATCTATTGACAAACACTTGTAGGCTGCCTCAAGTAAGTGCTCTATTAAACTAAGGATCACACATTCAACAACTTGCTTTGATTCCACTTGATGCAATCACAGATGGAGGGTTCAAGATAGGAATGTCCAACTGTGTAGCCTAGAGTTAATACATAGAAACATCGTGAACAAAAAGAGATACTTATCAATTCAAATAGATAAAAAAATGATTACTAAATACTATGTGACTACCACATGCAAATTACAAATTGGCTCCCTAGTTGCTGCAAACTTATTACAAGCTTACATGCAAATATAATCAAACTCAAGAACAAGACTCCAACTTCGTAATTACAACTTCTTCATGCTAATCTATCCTAGCTACTTCTCAATGAATACAAGAGGTGTTTATATATAGGTCCCAAGCTTTAGAAATGATCTGCATCAACCACAAGGTGTCCCAACGCCTGATGCTCTATGAAATGTGTAGGTCGGCCGAATTTCCATGGGGAAGCCACAAGAGTGAATGAAAAATGTCACAATCCTAATTGAGGTTTCCTCTAGTTTCCTTCTTCCTTGAGACTTGTCTGATTTGATGTCATTAACAGCAAAAGCCTTCGCATTCTTCGCCTAATGAATTGTGTTGTCTATTGTGGACTATGACCTTCTATAACTTATCCAAGTGTCCTAGTTCCTAAATATGTTGTGTGGGTGTTGTTGAAGATACCTCATTCACTATCGCAAGCCAAATTAATGTAATGTAGTGAAATGCAATACGGTTCGCTGGGATGCTCCTACATCACAACCCAACAGTCAACACAAGGCATCAGCTTGGAGAAAAACTACATTATGTAAAGCTACTATGTGGCAAAAGCAAGAGCTCTAAGAGGAGGAAGTAGATCTCAATCATTGGGTTTGCCCCATGCATCAATGAGGTCCAAAATGTACGCAGGAAAATCCCAAACCATTATTAACATTATCTTCAACAACATCACAAACTAGAGAAATAGTAAGGAACCAAGTGGACTTGCCAGAGTTTGGCTAGCCAACAGTTCCATGACTAAATGTCAAGAGACATGTAGAACAACAAGTAGTGGGTTTTGACCATTCTCATTGAGCAAGATCTCTTCTCACAAGAGGTGGAGAAGCTTGATAATGAGCATCCCAATTACCACGAGCCAACTAGCTACACCATTGACAACACCCACAAGGTGGTGAACAACCTCAACTAGAGGTAGGAGTCAAAGAGACTCTACAACAAGCATTCTCCCAATAAGCAACAACAAGCCATTTGAGCTTTGGTACAATACTAGAAAAAGTGATTGAGGGATTCCTGATGATTACAAAATGGTCGTCAAATATCCTAAACCCCAAATGGATTAATCTACAACCAAAAAGGAAAACCACGATCTTTGAGCAAATCCAAATATGAAACTTTCCAACCAAAGATTAACGTTTAGTAATCCAATAAGCCAACTTCTTCTCAATTCTAGATAAAATTGCTTTCCAAAGAGCAATTCGAGAAGCTTGGAAAGCAAAGTGAATGTCCAAAAATCTATATATTTCTCCATGCTCTAATCCAATAAGCCAACTTCTTCTCAATTCTAGATAAAATTGCTTTCCAAAGAGCAATTCGAGAAGCTTGGAAAGCAAAGTGAATGTCCAAAAATCTATATATTTCTCCATGCTCTATCTATTTTCACCCATAAGAATTAAGCCAAGAAGGCTTCAAGAGGAAATATTGACCATATCATTGAGTTTTTTGCCTTTGAATGCTAGAACTCGACACTTTTAAAAAAAGACATCCAATCAACAAAGATCTTTATTGATGTTGATTTCCTCTTTCAAAAGAGGAAGACAAGAGTCATCAACAAAATGACCATTCACTAATTGAGCTTTGGAATTGGGTAGAGAAATAACTTTGATCAGACCCTAAAACACAAAATGGGCCAAAAGGTATCAAAAACCTTATGCAACAAGCACATAAAAAGCAGGAGCTAAAGGAGACCCCTAGCAAATAGACATGAAGAGGCCAAAAGCAATAGATTGATGCCCATTAATGGTGACACAAGCAAAGGCATGAAAAATGCATGTAGGCAAACTACACAAAACAAGTGCCAAATCATAAAGCCTAGAGCATAGCAAGGATAAAAGGCCACTCAATGTAGTCATAAACTTTAGCAAAGTCAATTTTGATGAAAATAGATTGTTGATCAGATCATCAAGCACATTCCATACCTTTCCAAATTGCAATTATATTATACAAAATATATCTAGACTTAATAAAGTCTATTTGTTCAAGACACACAATACGAGGAAGAAAATGGCACAGCTTCAATGTCAGAGCCTCGTCTATGACTTATAAGAAATATTCAGCAACGAAATAACCCTCCAATTGCAGATATCCTGAGGGTCACTAGTTTTAGGTATGAATTTTATATTTCCTTTGTTGATAATGTTTCCTAAGGAATTAGAATGAAGAGCTTAAAGGAAAACATTATGAGGATCCTCACCAACACAATCTCAAATGATTTTGTGAAATTCACAAGGAAAACCATCACAATCAAGGGCTCTGTCATTAGATTAAGTAAAAGCAGCTTCTCGAAGAGTAGCAATATACAGCAATTGATCACAAAAAGATTGCTGAGAAGAAAAAAGATGACAAGGAACAACCTTCAGGCACTCTTGTAAAGTGCTCTCATTCAGCAGAATACTCTTGAACTTTGAATGCATGTTCATCATACATAACAAAGGCTTTTAAGAATATCAAGAAGTTCTTTAAGCAACTTGTATCCATCCCTAATTTGTTTGATACCCTAAGAGATGTTTCGAGCACAAAGATCTTGTAAAAACAAGCTTTAGAAGCTCTTTTACCCACCTTTAGCCAAGGCAATCGAGATCTAATATGCGCACTTCTAGATAATGATTATCAGCAATTTGTTTTTTATGTTAGTGCTCAACCACCTAAAATTGCAATGCAAGAGCGAAGGGGTTAGCTTCACACTCGGCAATTGCTTGGCAAAGATCGAGCTAGTGATCTCATATGCATAGAGGTGAAACCAACCTAGCTGGCAACCATAGATTTGAAAGAAGCAGGAGGTGTGTTTGATAGCTCCATTTCTCCAATCAATCCAACCTATCTACTAAGAAGGCCAAGGCTCAAGATTCCACACCCAACAGATGTAGGTCAACATGAGCAAATGAGTCCAAAAAAAAAGTGTTGAGAAAAAATTGTTACTTGCTAGTCTTGGATGAGCAATTTGCCATTCAATACAAAACCAACTTAGATTATTATCAGAAAGAAAAAAGACTGCCAAAGGTTCAATTGGAAGAGGAAAATAGCTAGCAAAAGAGAAAAAAGATTGAGCAGAAATCATGGCACAATCAAGCCATTTGTACACTCAATCAGACCTAGCTCTAAAATTGCTCCACATAAACCTATGTGAATGAGTGTGGCAGCAGCCCATATTAGGATCAAAAAGGCACAATTTAATATGCACGAAATATCAAGCTTCCCTTTCACCATGATTCTACACAAAACCAAAGCAGTTATTGTCCAAAGCCATCAAACCATCAACGCCAATTGAAACTGCTGGGATAAAATTTGAGGCCATTAAAACGGCAGATTAAAAAAAAGACCACAATAAATGCAGCAAAATAAAATATGAATATCTCCACCAAATGTCCAATATAATATCAAAACGGTAGCACAACACAAGCAAATATTAAAACCCTAGCAGAAACCAAACTGCTTTTCTCTCTCTTCTGTCAAATTGAAAAAAATTGATGATATCTTTTCAAAATAAAATATAAGAAATTGAATTAATAAAATTATGTTCAGGATCTAAATGAATCTTAGTTTACTCAGAGCATAACTATAAGCTAAGAGAACCTAAGTACCTTCTAAGCTGCCTAAACATGATATCAGTGGATGCTATTAATTACTGTCTCATAGTTCAATCACTATATTAAGTTATATTACAATTGTAATTTCTTATAATTTTATAACTAATTTTAATAGCACTAGATTACATTTGCAATGCCGCCCCCTGCCTTTCCCCCATTGTCCCCATTTTTTTTGTCCACTGTCAACCTCTCCCTGAAACCCATCTCTGAGTCCCCATTCCCGCATTCCTAAACTCTCTGAAACATAGGTTGCAATGAATCTGAAAATCAGCCATATTTGTCCTTCCCTCTTGTAAATGCATTGAAGACTACTTAAATGGCATATTGATTTGCTGACTGCCACTTAGAGAATCGGTATTAGATGCACTCAATTCTTAAAGAGTGCATTGAGGTCTCTCAATTAGAAGGTTTGCTTGAATTTTTTTGGCCAAATACATTGAAAAGGAGACCAGGGGTTAGGAAAGGACACAACCAACTTCGTGTATCGTATTTCATTTGATTACTTGCGTGATTATTTTTTTTCAAGAGTCTCTTCAAAGTAATTTTTCTGTAAAAGATTCCTAATTATCACAAGAATGGCTAATTGAGAAAATTTAAGAAATGGACTGGAACTTCTTTGTGACAAAAATTATATTCACTCCAAAGCATGTGCTGTGAAAATTTTGGTAGTTTGCCTCGACATGATAGAGTTTTACTCCAAATTTTAATACTTTTATATCATAGGCTTCTCAATACTTGCCTACTTATTTAATACATGAAGTGTGAGCTAGCACCAGTTTTACTAAGCTAACTACGGTCCAAATACTACAATGGGGTACTTTCCCTTCGATTCGAGTCCACATTTTGGGTCAACGAATACAGGAAGAAGTTTTCACTGGCAGTACAATGTCCTATGGCAATCACAACTTTACAGATGGATTCCTTTCAGATACATCCCAGCGCATACAAAATTAAACAGCTTTCAGCACAAAAAGACAAAATATAAACCCTAGTTCAAAAGAGAAGCCAGTATTTTTGCAGATTTAAAGAACATAAATGCTTATGTGTACGACAACTTTATTTTTCCACTGCAGTAAATGTATCATAATCTCTACCCTCGCATATAAAACCCTAAAGAAAATCGTTCCAATAAAGAAATTTACGTAAACTTTAAATACCTTTTTAATAGAAGGATCGAGCCACTCATACCACCGGGCCTTACACTGCTTTGCCGATTTACGAACAAGAAGAGAGGAAATACGTGCCCATTGATTCTTCCCATATTTCATAACAGCCGCCTTCAGAATCTCATCTTCGGTGTTTTTCCAAACACCTCCCTTTATCATTATCCTCATCTTGCTAAAATTTTAGTTAAATCCCACCACAAAAGCTCTGTATATATCCAAATCAGAAGAGATATTTAGAATGTATAAATATCTGATTTATATATTCAGTCCAGTAGCGGGTTTGATATCTTCCTTCGAAAAAAAGAACTTTTTCCCCAAAACCCTCATTTAACTGCAGAAAGCTCTGCGGAGCTTTGTTTTTCATAAAGCCACAGCGAAAGTGTGGAGATTAAGAGGATAAAATTGATAGGGCCCAATTGCTGAAATTAATAAGCTGCCCTTTCAATGCCGTGGCCGACCATTAGGGCTGCTTGTTCCCTGTGATAAAATTTCGATTCCATCCATGGCCACTCCACCGTTTCTGAAGGTATTGTTCCGTTGGCTTTTATTTTGTTCAGAAAGTTGTATATATAGGCTGTACGGTATTTTTATTAATTTATTTTTTTACTTCCAATTATTAAGAAGTCAGCGAAGAGTAAAGGAAGAAAAACAAGAGCTGTGAGACAGCATGAGTCCCTGCCTTTAGCTAAAAACATGCTGCAGAACAATTTAGTGATGAATGAGTTAGTTAAAACTATGCATAATATCGAATGTTTGTTATGAGAGATAGTTAACTATACTGTAAAGACAACCGAATTAAAATTACTCAAACTTTTTCACGATTTAGAGTTTAATGGCAGAACAATTAAAGTTTGAGTAATTTTAATTCGGTTGTCTTTACAGTATAGTTAACTATCTCTCATAACAAACATTCGATATTATGCATAGTTTTAACTAACTCATTCATCACTAAATTGTTTTCAACATTTCACTACATTACTAGCATGTTTTTAGCTAAAGGCAGGGACTCATGCTGTCTCAGAGCTCTTGTTTATATAATACTATTAAATACTTATATCATATTGTTAATTTATAATTAAATAAATTTAATATGTTAATTATTTGTATTTTAATGAAGAAAAATAAAATATTATACAATATAAGCAAAATATTCAAATGGTTTAGAGTAATGGATTTTTTTTGAAAGAAAAATATTTAATAGTAAATAATTTTTGTTAATTATATATAATAAAATAGTTCTAATATATTAATTTGTATTTATATTTTAATAGACAACAATTTTGAAGCAATTAATGTTTTTATATGTTAATATTTTATTACATAAAATTGAGAAATTATATTTATTATATATATCTCATGTCAAAGAAAAAACTAATAAAATTAATAAAACGAGATTTTATATTTAGTAAGCACTTAGAAAAAAATAATTTAAAATACATAATTATTTTTTTTATTATGTGTAACTAAATATTTTTTAATATATTAATTTGTTATTTATATTTTAATAAATAACAATTTCTTCAAGCAAATTTGGTAGGTTCATATTCTACAACATTAAATTGAGATAGATAAACCATGACAATAATTTGGAGGTATATAATAATGATATTTTAGATGAATAGATAAATCTAGATTTTTTAACCTAACCTTAAATTTGACCCTCACCATAACTCTAACCTTAATTTTAAATTTAATATTAATTTTCACCTAATTCTAATTCTATCTCAAATACTAACCCTAAGCATAAGTATCATCCTAAATCTAACCCTAAGAATAAACCTAATTCTAACATTAATTATAGTCTAATTAAACTCCTAATTATAACCAAAAAATTATTTATCATAATATTAATTTAAATTAATAATTACTTAATTGAAATATTAACTAAGATTATATTATAATACAATTGATTAAAATATTTGTACTTTTTAATGAATAAATTTAATAGTAAGAATAAATTTAATGTATGTTGTAACTTTTAAATTGCATAATTATAAAATTAACATAATCCATATAGTGCTAGTTCAAATTCTGGCTTGGAATAATTTTTATTCTAACTTAATTTTAACTTTTAATGTTAAAAATATTAAATGAATTAAATATTCTAATAAAAATATAAATAAAAATTTATTAACATTATTAATATTATCACATAATAGTAATTAAGATGCAATGATATAATTTGTAATAAAGTGTTTCAATGGATTCTAACAATTAAGTTAAGTGAAAATGATTATATGAAAAATATAAATATTAAAATACTTATTTTTCAAATAATGATAAAATATAATTATAGTTTAATATTTACACAAAAATATTATGTTAAAAATATGTTAATAAATATTAAATATTTGAACATTGATTTTAAAAATATAAGAAGGATGTTAATAGAACTCTAGTAAATTAGATACATAATAAATTTTTTTAATATTTCAAAAAAAATATAAAAAATCATTATTTTAAACCATTTTTAATATATTTTTTCTTTGTTATGTACAACTTTTGATTTTAATATTTAGATATAAATAAAAATTAATATATTAAACCATTTAATTATAAATTATCAATATAATAAAAAAAAATTAATATTATTATATAAATAATAATTAATATACTAGACTATTCATTTATACTCTTTTATTATTAGAATTATACCTAGGTGCTTTAAAACTTAGCAAAGCAAGCAATTTCGAGGACGCGAAGCACGAAGATGACACTTCAAAATATGTGCATCTCTTTTACCAACAAAATCTGCACGTATCAGTTCTGAGAAGACCAGAAAATGAAAATAAGAAAAGAAAACGGAAACGGCGTTTGTAAGTGGAGCCCACCTCAGCCAACACACACCAGCACACACCAGCACTCTTCCATGTAAAAATAATGAATCCTATACCTATCATGTACCTGCACAAATAAACAAATATTTTAAATTTTCAATTTGACAGTTGGGTTGCAATATACCTTGTATAATAATAATAGCAAATATTTTCAAAAATAAAATAAATAAACCCCAGCAAAAATTGAAACAGCCAATGATTGATCAAAAAATTAATAATTTTTAAAATAGTTTAATAAGAATAAAAATAAAACTTTAGTATAAGATTAAATTTTTCAATTTACACAGTTACCAAAGCATGTTAATGCTGGAGGTGAAAACATTAGTTCCCTGCTTAAGGCAGGGACTAATAAAGGTGGCTTTAATGTTAGAATTTAATGATAATATTATATATTAAGTTAAAATTGGTTTATGGGATTCTACATGTATGTTGAAATCTAATCATAATATACGAAGTTATAGTTCATAGGTTATATATAGTGTGAGCTTTCATCTTGAAATAAATCTTGTGTTATTTGTGTTAGATTATCATTAAATTATATTGTCAGTAATCTTATCAAAGTAAATTGGATCTTTGAATTAAACCAAATCAAATTTTGCAAAATGAAAACTTTTAGTTGTAAAATATCTATAATCCAAATTGTATTGTCTTTTGTCTACGAGGAGATGATAAGTTTTCCCTTCTTTTAACATTGAATTGAACAAAAAAACTCAAGGTCGACTAATGACTACCAAAACCCTAACAAAAGCTTGTAGTATTCTCACTTAAGTATCAAAGCGAATGAGACAGATCTTGAGGCAAATGCTAAAACATAGAGATATAAGGGTTCCTCTATAGCATAATGATATTAAGACCATCATTTATAAATCATCAAAACTTCACTATGTTGAATTGCCTGCCTTTCCCTATCATTACCTATCATCATGAAATTAATGCTAGAAGATAAACTAGCCCAAAATTGAGAAATTTTACATAGTGTGTATTTTGTTGTGCCAAACAAGGAATGCAATGGCAATTTAAGTTTGGAGAGAAAATGTGCAACTAAGAGGAAGTCAAGCAAAGTTGTGAGTTTGACCAACAAATAGAAGAGCAATAATAGTAAGAGGTCACAAGTTCAAACCATGTGCCACTACCACCTAAGAGTAACGACAATAAAAAAATTTGACCAACAAATAATGCTCAAACACGCAACACCGTCGAAAATCATGCCAAGATCAACTGCAACACGCTACACCATCAAATAGGTCTCATATAGCATGAACAGCACCACCGGATAACTAAACACCAAAACTATGCACAACGATCAATATAGATCATCAAAATAAATAGGACATAATTAGGAAACACCAGCAAGCACATTAGAATCATCTGTAATAGTTGCACCAACACCACTTATCAAATCTTCATCGATCAACATCTAAAACTCAAGAACACTCAAACAACAACAACTGCCACAAGGAAAGATAACTTGCGGAGCATCAAATCACGAACCATCTGAAATGAAGATACACAAGAGCATCCCAAACAATCTCCCAAAATCTCAACTCAAGATCTTACCAAACTAGAATATACCAGAGGAAATATCGAACTCTGCAAAGCACTGATTAAAAGAACCAAACTATAAACTGGATCATATGATATGATCAATTAAGCTCTTGGATCACTGAAACTAATACAGAAAGATATAATGATACAAGAAATACTCCATATACTGAACCATGAACCCAATAAACCAATCTGCAACTACCAGAGCAATAAATCACAGGAATGTGTTGACATCAATGAAAACAACATATCCTAGTAGCAGCAATGTCCAACACACTCTCATGGCATTAGTTACATGCATGATGAGTTGAATCTAATTCTTCTTTTTACTTGCTATATGAAGAATAATGGTCTCTACTTTTACTGTGAGAAAGTAAATAGCCAAAACACATGTTGAAGACCCAAATTTGGTGAAGGATTAAGTTACCTTGATGTGATTGACTTCTAGGTTGATCATGTCAAGTACTCGTAGATTATTATAAGTAGGTTGTTGAAGCTTATTATCCTCCTCCTCTAACATGTTCAACAATTGCTCAATATCCGTTACCAACTTGTTTATAATAGTTATTCATTTGAAATTACAAAGGGTAATTGATTGTAGTGTCTTATCAGGTTACACCTCACCGAATGTAGCTTGCAGTAGACCATGGTTTCCCTCACCTTAAGTGATGAAAATCCCTATGGAAGCAAGAAATAAAAGTGCCTATACACAGTGCAACAATGGTTGAGAGTTTTACATATCTAGAATTTTATCACCAACAAGTGTTTACAAACCTTTTTTAGATGAATTATGTAGGAAACTTGAGAAGAAGAGACAACTCTAGCCTCATGCAAACATTACAATTTTGGCCTATAAATGTGTGGCAACCTCAAGCATGTGTATATGATTTCCCCACCAACACCTCTACCAAAAGTTGGACTTAAATTATATGTGCCTAAAACTACTCTAGAGATAAACTCAATAAAGTTCCAAATTTTTCGTTGATTGGGCTTGCATTTCACTACATATTTTTTCTTCTTCAAATATGTCAACTTTTTTTTTTTTTTTTTGTCAATTATTTGTTTGGTTGGAAAAAAACACTATTTCACATATTTCGAAGGTTTTGAGTAGATCGTATGAAATGAGAGGTAAAGATTTAGAATTTCTTATGTTTAAGTGCATGTAAGTTGTACAATATTATTTTTAAGCTGTTTTTTGTTTTTCTATGAAAATGAATTAAAATTTTAAAAATTGAGGCATTTATAAGCAAAACATCTTTGAATGTGTTGGCCAATGTTCATTTCTATTTTATTTTTGAATTGAAGTTTTATTTTTCTCTATAATATTTTTTATTAAAATAACTAATATTTTATTGGATAAAATTAGGGTCTTGATACTAACAATTCAAACAATTAAACATCCAAATTTATGTAAAACATCATTGAAAATGTTGGCATAGTATGTGTTTCTATTTTACTTTTCTTTTGCATTGAGGTAGTTTTTCCCCACTTTATCAAATAAAAGTAGTTTACTAAATGTTTGTTTCTATTTTACTTTTCTTAAATGCATTGAGGTGGTTTCTAATAGTTTACTAAATGTAAATTTCCCCTAATGGATGCAATTCTATCCTATTTGTCTTTGTCCTCGTCATCTTCTTAAGTTCTTGGTGAGGATGATGATTTACCTCGAGCTTAGATTTGTGAGGGAATACAAGTACTTGGTGACATAGAATATACTTGGTAACATGGAATTTATTATGTTCTAGGTCATATCTTGCATGGTGAAGTATTTGATAGGGTAGAGGCAGTACAAAATAATGGAGAAATGGTTGATTAACAACTATGGCTATCAACCACAATATGCAATTTTGGAATGAAATCATAAATATTTCTAGTGCATATTTGTTGCTTTTCTCTACAGTCGTTGTAACTTACATGACTACAAAGTTGTGGGAACTTTCGTGAAATTCTATTGTAAAAGTGAGAAGGGAAGAAAAAATGAGGAGGTTTAATAGGAAGAGAAAAAGCAATACAAGATTAGATATTTTGAATTAGATCAACCTCTCAAGTAAGCACAAGAGTCATGATGTTTTGAGGGCTTATATTTTTTATGTGTGTTTCTGATTTCAACTTCTTTTATGACAATATGTGTCTTTTGTGTATTTTTTAAATGGGTAGTTTGAAACTTGAGGTTCATACTAATTTTCTATAGAAATAATTGAAGGATTTGATACATAAATCCTTTTAGTGTGAAATCATTTTATGAAGTACAAAATGGTTTTGAAAGGTTTTCATAAGATGATGTATTCAAGTAAGGAATAATATGTTAAATATGGCAACATAGTATGTGAGATTAAATCTTCTTTATTAGTGTAAGTTCTTTTTATTGAGAAATACAAATACATATATAAAATTTATTTAAAATTTTTGACATTTTTTACATATTTAAAAAATAAAATATATGTCAACTATTTCATTTTCACATGCTAGGAAATAGTGCTTCATGTACCCAATTACATTTAATCAATTTCCTACATAACCTATGAGAAAAATGAATAAGTACAAGCTTACATAATCATTAGTATGCAAAGATCAAATAGACAAACCACAAGTTAACACAAGATATACCTTATGTAAAAGTTGTGAAATACAACCTCACAGATCCCAGTGAACAATGGAAGATTCACTGGGTTGTGTCTTATTGTACTCGCACTATGATATAAAGTTTCATGGAGGTTTGATGTTTGCCTTTGTTTGCCTTCACACCTTTCTCATGTGTGTGTGCCTTGGTTTGCACACCCTTTGTATTTGCTTGTACTTTCATGTTTGCACGGTCAGATGTTCTTTGTTCTTCTTCATGCACTACATTATGGCTTTCAGATTCAGTGTACATGTCAGACCTCTCCCTTGTTAGCATTATGGGGGGGTTTTTACTGTTGGTGCTAATGCTTCCTTGGTTTCATATTGGAGTGAACTATGTATTCAATATTTGTTCCTATGTACTAGGTGGATGCAATGGCTGGTTACCCATGCATTTCAGTGAGATGGAATACTTACCATATGGACACTCTTGCATTCATATTTTCTGGAGGCGACCTTCCATTTTTCATTTGATTGGTTCTTCAGACTGTTGGTACTTGTGCCATCTGTATCTTCGGGGTCCAGATGTTTTGCCTATGTTTGCCATCTGATTCGGATTCGAGTAGTGTCATTGAGGGTACTCATTTAGATTCATGTATTCTTAATCCTTGTCATCTTTTGTTTCAGATGAGGTTCTTATTTCAGCATCATAGCAGTCATTCAATGACAGTGTTTGCAACTTCTTCATGCTTCAGTGATTCTTCTTGCTTGTCTTTTGTTCCTATCTTTTGGAACATTCTTGTTTAAAGGATTCTTAGTCCTTCACTTGAGCTTTCATCTCTTCTTGGAGAGGACTTTTGTTCCCACAAGGTTTTCTCTTTTTTCTCCATCTTATAGAGATTTCATTGTACTTGGGTACCTCATCAGGCCTTGTTGTCAGGACCCATTTTTAGCTTTCTTGCATCTAGTTCTTAGTTTTTTTTAGCTTCTCCCTAACTTCATCTTAAGGGGGGGTGTTAGAGTAAAGATATTACTTTACTTAATTAATTAAATCATATTGATTTAATAATTAAGTCACATTTTCTCTATTTCACTTAAGCTAAATTTAGGAAGCTAAACTTAGGAATATTAATTATTAATTTTTTGGGGGTTTTTCATTTTTAGGTTTGATCTCCTTTTATAAGGATTGATCCCTTTGTATTCCTTAACCAATCTAATTATCATTATTGCATCCTTTTTCTCGAGGTTTTCAAAGCAATCTTTGTGTTTTGTGAATCTTCCATTGTTGTGATAGGTTAATTGTGAAGAGATCTGAAACATCGTCCCAACGTCGCTGGAATCGTGAAAATCGGAGAAACTGGCGAAAAGTTATGAGCTCGGGACTGAAAACAACACCTCTGACTTCAAATGTCTATAGAATACACCAACAGAAAAACCAAGTGATGAAACCCACATATCTGGAAAGTAGATGAAACCAACTTTTTGACGATATCTCATTTGCCAAAAACGATATCGTATACCCAAATTATGGCCAAAAAAAAAAAAAAAACCCCTCTTTTAGGGCACAAAGAGGGTCTCAGGGGCCATGCAAGATGTCTGTACCGCTGACATCAGCACTAATGCAATGTACTTTTGCTGCAAAGGGTTGACTTTTTTTATTAAAAAAAAATTCTGATGCAGGTGTAGGTACAACCGTACGGATTTTCATGCCTCGAAAATGTGCCAATAAAAAATCATGCCTCTGTCACCGAAAATAGGCCAATTATATATCAAAATTCATGGAATTAGCCTTTTGAATCCATATGTGAGGTCCTTTTGGGCCCAAATTGCTCCAAAAAATATGTTCCCCCTAGATCACAAAAAAGGGAATTTTCAAACCCTCACAGATTTGGCCCCGTGAATCAAAATTTGACAAACAAAAGGTCAATCTTCACTATTTTGCACGTGTCAGATTCAATGGTGAGGTCCAAATCAACATAAGACCTACTATAGGTAGAATCTCCCAATCAAACGAACAGGAAAGCCTTAGGTCTGAAGCTCTGATACCATGTAAAAGTTATGGAATACAACCTCATAGAACCCAGTGAACACTTGTATGCAAATAACCTATCACAACAATGGAAGATTCACAAAACACAAAGATTGCTTTGAAAACCTAGAGAAAAATAATGCAATAATGATAATCAGAATGGTTAAGGAATACAAAGGGATCAATCCTTATAAAAGGAGATCAAACCTAAAAAGGGAAAACCCTAAAAGCAATTAATTATTAATATTCCTAAGTTTAGCTTCCTAAATTCAGCTTAAGTGAAATAGAGAAAAGGTGACTAAATTATTAAATTAATATGACTTAATTAATTAAGTAAGCTAATATCTTTACTCTAACACCCTATAAAAACCCTCACGAGGGAAAAACCCAACCTCCAAAATCATCCATAATCCATGTACTATTCAACCATAAAGTAATAGAAAGCACTTACAGAGTTATAGTGAATAATCCTAAAACATCAAGCCCTCTAATGCATTCTTCATATGTCCAAGCATGAATCCACACATCTCATGCCATGCTTCACATATACAATCCTCAAAAAGACCCAATAATGATAGCTCAAACCACCAACCAACCTATACCACTAACATGTGCTTGCTTTTATAGAATCAAACTCACACAAAATACAACTAGTGGTAAAGTAAAACCATGTGAACATAGTACTATTGACCCCTCATTTACTATTGGGTACTAAATTTTTACTTTTTTAAATTACTTTCCCCAATATTTAATAAATACAATATAACATCTCGGTGTGACACCCATATTAATTATAATTCTCAATGTTACAATACAGCATATAAAGTGGCACCAAGCATGTCAACTCCTAGTGATGCATGTCCATCAAAGTTTCTTTAGGTGCAACACATATAATAAATAAATAATACATTATAAACATTGTGCAAGGTGTACAACACCTTATCCCAAGATTCCAACACTCATTGTATACATTGCATAAGGGTTAATCAATAAAATACATCATCATAATCATACATAAAACCATAAGAATCTCTAGCATGTTCTCGTGCTCCATCAAGATACTTGCAATAAAACCAAGTGACCACCATCTCAAGCAAGAACTCCTCTCATCCTCAAACATGCCACCTATGGAATAAGAGGACCAAGCCAAAGTGAATATGCACCAACCCAAGAACACAAGCGCCAACATTGATTGTGATAACAAAGGCTACAAGTTGTTGTCATAAGCAAACACCCACATGATCCAAAGTGACATTCACAACACATGCCAATACATCCAACCATCCATACCTCATAGGTATAACCAACATCATTAATCTCATACCAACATCATATCAACCCATAAATCGCAATCAAGGTCCCTGTATCAAACTTGTCAATAAAGAACATACATATCCAAGAACTCCCACTGAATGGGTAATACCAAATTTGAATTGAATCTCAAAGCATATCAATTTTGCTAATTAATGTTCATATCAAGGTGTGATAAGTATAAATAAATAAAAATGAAGTACCAAGAACAATCACAATGATCCATAGATGCAACCTAAATAGTTGTGTACTTTGCCACAATATGCCACTATCCTCCCAAATCATATAATCAGGAATCTCATGGAAGAACCCATATAATGAAGAGATAAAATATGTAAACCATAACATGTCCTTCAATCAACATCTCAAAAAGCAATGTTTTGTCAAGTATGTTTCCCTCCAAAACACCCCAAAATGAAAAACCAGAACAACACCCAAACTCATTCAACCTCTTAGATCAAACAAACATATATATCATGTAATGCCAACATGGATGTAAGCCTCTCACAACCAAGAAGATCAAACTCAAAAAAAAATCCACTCCTAATGAAGGAAAACAACTCAATGAACCTGTTGGGATGTGCCCTAAAAATTTGTTCAATATGTTGAAATAGCTTAGTTTTAGGTTTGGGTTTTTTTTTAATTTCCCATTAGTTTAGGCTCAAAGACTTAAAACCTAAACCCTTAAATATTTTTGTAAATTCCCATCTCCCTTTTCTTTTGATTTTTTGTTGACCACTTTGAGTTGGTTCTCAGTTGCATTAGTCATGACTTGAGTTTATTATATTGTCATCTCGATAGGCCCCGCACTTTAGCCATCTGGTTCCCATAACCTTTTTAGTCTTTTATTTTTTCGAGCATCTTCCTCCAGATCAATGGTCCATATTATCGTGTGATTGTGCAGTTAGCTAGAGTTGTTCGTTCATCCTAACTTTGCAGCCCCACCTACACACATGGCACGTGGACCTCCCTGGAATTTATCTTCGCTTGTGTGGACCAATGAATTTCTTGCATGTTTGAGGCTATGTGACAAATCAAATATGTGGGCCTAGATTGTCTATCTCATAAGATATTATATTAAGTGGTTACATCTTGTCAAATCAATGACTCGTCATCGTGTAGTTGTGCGATTAGCCAAACTTGTTCGTTAGGCTTAACTCTGCAACTCTGCCTACAAATGTGGCACACGAGCCCTACAAAGGATGATGGTGTACACTTGGACCAATTGGTGTGCGGCATGAAGGATGCCACGCAACATGGTGAGGACATGGGTCCACTTTGTCCACCTCCTAATTGTGATAACATGAGGTTACCTTCCATGAGATCGACGACCAAGATCTTTGCGTGATTGCACAACTAGCTGGAAATGCACAATGGAATTAATCCCACAATTTTGAAAAGGCTTTACAAGATGCACAATGGAGCTAATCCAACAATTCTAAAAAGGATTTACAAGTGGTGGCTATTAAAAAATAATAAAGGTGCATGTGTGCATGCCTCTCATTTGTCACCACCTGACAAGGATCTTGTTGTTGGGGCCCCAATGTTTGAATACAAACTTCAACAACTGCTTCTCGCTATCAAACTTGTATACGTACCTGCAGTAAATGTGCTCAATTTCTCATTGCAACCTAGAATTATTGAATATATTAGCTTCATTCCAGTTCACTTTTACACTTATCATGCTCTGAAACACTTTCTATATCTTTTGCATTTTGATTCTACCATTGTTAGGGTTTATGCTCTAGGGTTTCCAATACAAGTTCTTGTTGCACTTATTATATTAATTCCTCTGCTCTCTTTGTGTGAGCTTCAATTCTATGAGATAATTTAATTATCTAGTATCAAAGAGGTATCAATTTTGAAGTTTATTTTGAAATCCTAGCTATTATCTGTGTTTGTTTATGCAAACCCTAACTTTGATAATGGTTGAATCTTCTAGCCTGATAAAAAGGAAGTTCTCAAAGGAAATAATTGCACAAATTTTTAAGTCCACAGAAACACAAAAGAGGTCTAAAATAGGGTGATGCAAGAGCATCCCCGGTTCACAGAAATCTTGCATCAACCAAAAACATTTTCTTTTCTATTTTGTTTTTTGTTTGCAGTCTTAGTGTTCCTTTCTGTGTGTCCCGGTTTGGCTCACCGGATCCTGTGGAGTTGGATTCTACTTGAAGACTTGATCATCTTTCTTTCTTTCAAACCGCATCTCACTTGGATCACTTACTAGCAAGATATCGCTACTAGTTTCCATGGCAGTTTCTTGTTACCGGTTGTTCCTTTGTTACTAGTTGCCTGAGACCTATTATGGTGATCTACTGGAACCCATTCTGAAGCTTGCAGAGCCTTAAGCATTGATCTCGATGTTTCTTGGCATGTGGCCGACCTTCTTCATTTCATCCTTTGGATTTTTCAGAGGAATCTCTTGGTAGAGGTCGACATTATTCATTTTTGCACGTTAGGTCTTATTTTTCGGATTTCTATCCTTTTGGGCCGACTAGATCCTTTGGATCAATATATATATATATATATATATATATATATATATATATATATATATATATATTCATTATGGATATTATTACACTTTACTTAAGTTAACTTAGGATAATGCATCTCTTCGTAGTTTGGATTTGAGACACTTAGGGAAGTGTGCACATAGGGAGAGAGCTTGTAGGAGAATTTCCACCTTTTGTGGTCTTGTTTTGTCGTTACACTCCACATTCGGTGGGTCATCCACCTCTTGTGGAATATTATATTATTTCTCATACCTACCCCTACTATTTCTTACCTACCCTTGTTTCTCATTGAGCCACATGTCATGATTGTGTGCTCGAACATCCATATGGCCTTGCCTATATTCATTGTATTGGTTAATCTAGTTGATCATTTTGCATATTGATGAGAATACAGTTTGTTCTTGTCATTCTATTGTCTCTATTTTTATACTTTTCATTGTGCCCTTGATCTTGGCAAAATCTCACATGATATCAGAGTCATTGGGGCTTCATTGATTGGTTTTTGGAGACATCGTGGAAGGCTTCTATTTTCGGATCTAAGGGACTACATTTTTTGGAGGCATCTTAGAGCATTTTCGACCTCACCATTGCGTCTGGGAGGCCATTTCCATAACAATCGAGTATAAATTCAACCTATTTTGGCGAAAATCGATTTTTGGGTGTGGAGGAAATTTTCTGGCCAATTCAAGGGGTACGGTACGAAATTTTCGGATTTTTTCAAAAAAAAAAACATTTTTGAAAATTATTTTCCAGTTTGAAAATTTTTTTTGAAAAAAAAAAAATTGAAAATTATTTTTGGGATCCGTATCTTCTGCCCAGTCAGCAGCGCCCAATTAGCAGCACCCAGTCAACGCCCAGTCAATGCCTAGTCAACTTTTTCTTTGGAAATTTTTAGACCTCTCTCTGTTGAGCAGTTTGGATTTTTGGGTCAACTTTGGAGGCCCATAACTTGCTCAATTTTGCTCCTTTTTTGGTGCAACTTTTTTTGATTTGGGCTAATTTTTCATGCTCTTTACAGTGGTGTGGTTATTTTCTGGTTTTGGTGCATAGGTTTTTCAGAATTTTTAGATTCTCTTAGTTGTACCTGTCCAATCCTCAATTCTGCAACTTCAAAGGCCTCATTTGAGCTCATACAACCTCCTTTTCAGGTGCCATTTTTTTGAAAGTGCATATTTTTTCATCTACTTTCATAATCTATAATCATATTTCAGAGATTTTAAGTAGAAATTGTACTTTCAGATATTGGTCTTATTTGGCCTATTTGGTACTTGTAAATTTCTTGGATCTTAGTTTAGATCTCTTGCATTATTAGTTTGAGTCTCTTTTGGCCTTATTGAGGTAGTTGTAAAATTGAAATCAGAAGTCCACTTTGCCATTTTTTGCAAGTGGCCCATTGTACATGCACTAAGTATAAAGTGTCAAATCATCACTTTTGGGGGCATTCTTTGATTGAGTGAATTTAGGGGGGTGTCTTGTGTGATTGTGCCTCTCTTTCCTTGTGCTCTTTCATTTTTATTGCAATGAGTCCTCATAAATTTCCACCTTTAACTCCACATAATTATGCATCATGGAAAATTAAAGTATGGAGCAAATTAATGGAAAAAGGTCTCATGCATTACATAGATGGAACAATAGCAGGACCACCTGATTCTAAGGATGATCTTAATGCTCAGTTAGAATGGCTCACTAAGAATTGCATGGCTCTTGAAAATTTGCACAAGTATGTATCAGATGACCTCATCTTTCATATTGAGAAGTGTACTACAATCAAAGATGCTTGGGATATGTTTCAGAAATTGTATGGTCAAGTTGATGAAATCAGAGGTTATAAGATTAAAAATGAGCTCAACAACTTGGATCCCAAGAGTTTTGATACAATCCAAGATTATGTCACCAAAGTAAATGAGCTAAGAGCAAAGCTTAAGGATTGTGGAATTGACAAAAAGGATGCTTAGTTGATATTCAACTTGTTGGACAAGCTTGCACCAGAATATGCAACATTTGTGTCTAGCTTCCAAACTCATCATTTGATAGTGGGGAGTTCCTATGTTATGCCTTCATTTGATGCTTTCACATAAATGTTGATATTGGAAAAATCTAAGTTGTTGAACATGGGGCTTCTCAAGTCTTCAAAGTCCCAAGCTTTGGTGGCTAATCAAGGAAATCAAGGAAGTCGAGGCAAAGATTCCAACAAGAAGAAGAAGCACTCCAAGTCTAAGCCACAACAGGAAAAAGGACAATCATCCTCCCCATCACAAGGTGATTTTTCATCCTCTTCCAAGAAGGGGACACCACCTAAGAAGGATAAACCAACTTGTGCATATTGCAAGAAGTATGGTCATGATGAGCATCGATGCCACACAAAACAAGTTGATGAGTTAACTAATCTTCTTAAGAAAAACAACATCAACTTGCCATCTGCCTACACAAAGAAGGATTCATCTCCTTCCTCTTCCACACATTCTAAGGGAAAAGGGCAAGCATTTGTGGCTACAACAGGTTCTTCATAGCAATGGATACTTGACTCGGGTGCCTCATATCACATGGGTTCTACAAAGGAGCAATTTTCTTCATTGGAGCCATCTAAGGTACCTCACATTTACATAGGTGATGATACACAAGTAGAGGTTGAAGGGAAAGGTTCAGTTGACATGGATGATGGAACTTTTGAGAATGTTCTCTATGTTCCTAACTTGTCTACCAACCTTCTCTCTATCTACCAAATCACTCACTATGGGAATGGGAAAAAGGTTGAGTTTACACCAAATTCAGTTGTGGTAAAGGAACTTGATGATGATGCCTTGGTAGTAGTGGGACAAGTCAATAACAACTCAAGGCTTTATTCATTCTCCCACTTTGTGCCAAGTTCACCTTCTAGGGCCTTGCTTACTCATTCAAAATCTGAAAGTAAGCTATGGCATGAGCGGTTTGGTCACCTCAACTACCGCTATCTTCAGCAGCTCAACACTAAAGACATGGTCACAGGTCTACCTCGAATCAGTTTTTCAAAGGGTGTATGTTCAGGTTGTTCCATGGGCAAGCATCCTGAGGAGAAGTTTGATAAGGGGAAAGCTTGGAGAGCTTTGGAAGTTCTTCAACTTGTTCACAACGATGTAGTAGGTCCATTTCCAACACCTTCATTTAGCAAGGCCCGCTATGTCCTCACCTTCATTGATGACTACTCCCGCTTCACTTGGGTCTACTTTCTCATTCATAAGAGTGAAGTATTTGATAGGTTTTGGGACTTTGAGACTCGTGTGGAGAAGCAATCTGGGAAAGTGGTCAAGATTCTTCATACAGATAATGGAAGGGAATATGTGAACAAGAGGCTTGAGGATTTTTGTACACTTGAGGGAATTGATCTTCAGCATTCTGTTGCCTACACTCCATAGCATAACGGAGTTGCAGAACACAAGAATAGAACTCTCAAAGAAATGGCTAGCTGTATGATACATGCACGTTCTCTTGATCCTGCCTTTTGGATAGAGGCTATTAGTTGTGCCACACATATCCAGAATCGGGTTCCTCACAAATATTTGCAAGGTATTACTTCTTTTGAAGCTTGGGCTAGTAGGAAACCGATTGTGAGACATTTCAGAGTCTTTGGGTGTCCAACATGGGCTCGCATACCTCCGCAGAAATGCAAGGTATTGGAACCTCAGAGTTGGCCTTGCATATTTGTTGGATATCCCGAGGGTGTTAAGGCATATAGACTGATGGATCTTGAGACACATGAGCTGTTCATTGAGAGGAGTGTTCACTTTGAGGAAAGCTCTCTTAGCTTAGCCTCTCTACCTCCTCCACCTTCCTCCATTGTGGATAGTGATGCTAGTGATTCAGATGATGAGACTCCTTCAACTCTGACTCGCAGGGTTACACCTCCGCAGGGTCCACTTGTAGTTGAGGAGCCTCATTCTCCACCTCCACCTAGACCTCGTTGGGCTCGACAGACACTTGAGTCTACGGGTTCTCTTGTTGGGGATCCTTCAGATACACGGAGAACTCGATCACAACATCAGGATCTTCCACATGCATTCATTGCTACCGCTTCCTATCCATAGACATTTAGGGAAGCATCTGGGGTTCCTGAGTGGGACCAAGCTATGGAGGAGGAGTATAGTTCCTTGATGAGGAACAACACCTGGGATTTAGTCCATCTCCCTAAGGGGAGAATGATGGTTCAATGTAAGTGAATCTATCGAACCAAGTATGCAACAGATGGTAGTGTGGATAAGTACAAGGCTCGACTTGTTGCGAAAGGTTTCTCCCAAGTAGCAGGCGTTGACTATACAGAGACCTTTGCGCCCGTACCCAAGATGAACTCCATTCGCTTGACACTTGCTATTGTTGCAGCTCATGGTTGGGCTGTACATCAGATGGATGTGAAGAGTGCTTTTCTTCATGGTGATCTTGATGAGGAGATTTATATGGAGCAGCCACATGGTTTCATCCAAGATACTTCCTTGGTTTGCAGACTAAGGAAATCTCTCTATGGCCTTAAGTAGGCCCCCAGGGCTTGGTATGCCAAGATGGATTCCTTTATTCTCTTCGTAGGGTTCACCAGGTGTCATTCTGATCTGAATGTCTACATTTTGCGATAGGATGACTCTCACTTGATACTTGTGCTCTATGTTGATGACTTGATCATTACAGGGAGTACTGCATCCATCATTAGCGGGGTCAAATCTGCTTTGCATGACAAATTTGCTATGACTGACTTGGGTCTTTTGCACTACTTTCTTGGGATAGAGATTTCACAGTCACCTTCGGGGATTACACTATCGCAGCCCAAGTATGCTCTTGATCTACTTGCACGCTTTCATATGGTTGATTGTAAGCCTGCCCTGACTCCCTTTCTTTCAGGAGTCAAGCTTGAGGCTCATTGTTCTTCTCCACTAGTTGATGCCACTTTGTATCGTCAGCTTGTGGGTAGTCTCATCTACTTGACCCATACACGCCCTGATATTTCATTTACAGTTGGCATGGTTTCCCGCTTCATGCAGAAACCACATGAGCTTCATTAGAAAGCCGCCGAACGCATCCTTCATTACATCCAAGGTACACATCACTATGGGATTCATTATGCAGCAGGCACAGTACTTCGCTTGGTCTGTTACACAGACTTCGATTGGGCTGGCAATCTTGATGATCGTAAGTCTACTTTCGGTTACATTTTTCACCTTGGTTCAGGCCCCATTTGTTGGCAGAGCAAGAAACAACATGCTATTGCCCTCTCTTCGACTGAGGCTTAGTATCGAGGCACTGTTAACGCAGCGACTGAGACTATTTGGCTCCAGCAGATTCTCACAAAGTTTGGGTTCACCACTCCACTGTCGACCGTTCTACATTGCGACAATCAGAGTGTTATTGCAATCTCGAAGAACCCGGTCCAGCACCAGCGGACCAAACACATCGAGATTCATATGCACTATATCTGAGAGCTCATTTAGGAACAAGTCATTGATTTGCAGTATTGTCCTACAACGGAGCAGGTTGCTGATATATTCACTAAACCTTTCACTGAGAGTAAGTTCCAGTAGTTGCGAGCTCTCTTGGGGGTGCAGGATGTGTCATTAGGGGGGATTAGCTGACTTCTCCTTCCTCTCTTATGGGGGGGACTTTTTCCTCTTTGAGGTTTTGTCCATCTTCTTTGAGAGTCTTTTGTACATTCATCTCTCTTTTGGGGGGGAGTTTTTTCCCACCAGGTTTTCTCCCTTTCTTCGTTTGTGAGAGATTGCCTTGCATAGTTTTGCTTGCATTTTCATATCGTACATGGGTACTTATCATGGCCTAGTAGCCGAGACCCATCTTGCATTATTGACTTGAGTCTTGATTCCCCTAAGTTGCACTTAAGGGCAGGTGTTGGTGTGAATAAATATTCATTATGGATATTATTACACTTTACTTAAGTTAACTTAGGATAATGCATCTCTTCGTAGTTTGGATTTGAGACACTTAGGGAAGTGTGCACATAGGGAGAGAGCTTGTAGGAGAAATTCCACCTTTTGTGGTCTTGTTTTGTTGTTACACTCCACATTCGGTGGGTCATCCACCTCTTGTGGAATATTATATTATTTCTCCTACCTACCCCTAGTATTTCTTACCTATCCTTGTTTCTCATTGAGCCACATGTCATGATTGTGTGCTCGTACATCCATATGGCCTTGCCTATATAAGCAGGCCTATATTCATTGTATTGGTTAATCCAGTTGATCATTTTGCATATTGATGAGAATACAGTTTGTTCTTGTCATTCTATTGTCTCTATTTTTATACTTTTCATTGTGCCCTTGATCTTGGCAAAATCTCACAATATATATATTTGTAATCATGCTTTAGAATGTAATCAATTATAATCAATCAGAGTATCAGATAGATAGACTGTGCCTAGGAGATAGATCTTTCAATTCAACATCCTGGTTGTGATCTATTCTACCAAGCTTGTGTGTCGGTATGTTGTAACTTGGTTGGTACCGGTTTGATGTAATCAAATTTTATGCAATAAAACTATCTGTTATGCATTGCCTCCATCATATCTGTGTGTTTCCATTGTGCTTACTCTTGCTGACTAGTTTGAACTAATCTCCTTGAGGTGGACCTCCTCATCAATGACTGCATCATAGGGGCTAGGCATAATGAATTTATAATTGATCATTCTGCTGTATTTAGGGATGCTCTAATCCCACCATGGGATTTCAGCATTTGGAGAAGAGGTTACAATAAGAAGAAGGAATGTGTCCCTATATGTAACATTTAGACTTATAATCTTACAAGGTTAGTGGTTCCAAACGTGCATGTGAATGTTGAATTGGTTGCAGCCATTACCAATAATTACAAGCCAAACACTAGAGAAAATATGGCCAAGGAAAGTGGCAGATTAACAATAATTATTGTATGCGGGAAAAGTGGGTTGATAAAACTTAAAATGTGAAAATATGACAAATGACTTATCTACACACACACACAGGACTTCTTGATGCAAGCTATGGAGTAATAACGTATTACTCAGCTTCCTAAGGATGGTCCCATGGTTCTCTATCTCACAATGTCCCTCAAACCAATGTTTTTCTCTCAGATCACTGAGCAAAATGGTTCAGGGATGGCAAATGCAAGGACGAGGGATGTTTTGATTGATTTTAGTATGAGATGTGTTGTAAGCTATGTATGATTCTAGGAATGCAATAAACTAGATGATAAGATGATGAGATTAGTATGGATACTATCCTAGCATGATATATTTAATCTATGATTGAGCTAAAATGATAAAAAACTTATTCTAAACATGCATATTTAGTCTAATTTCTGATCTAAAAGAGGCTAAATGATGAGCATATATGAAATGAAAGCTTGAAAGAATTTGAGCATAAGTGTGATGCCTCAAATTTGAAAGATGATTTTTAAGAATGGAGGAATGAGAGCTCTATTTATAACACAAACAGGGCAATGGATGGTCAAGATTGAAAGGTTTAATCAAGGGCCAAGTTTGAAAGTTGGGGATCCATGTGCACAATTGGCACCAATGAAATGGTGACAAGTGTCAACATAGGATTGGTTTGAGAGAAGAGGTTGGAGGCATCAAAGGCCTGAGAAGACCTCATGGTTATCTAAAGGCTAAGGGTCAAGTCTAAATTAAGATTATCCACTGGATTAAGAGTTAATCCAAGGATAAACCTTTGTGCAAATGATTAAGAGATAATCATGGTCAAAGCATTAATGGCCTGATGAGACCTTTGGGTTGGGTAGAGGTTGAGTCAAAACAAATGTTTTAACCATGTGGGAGGGTTTGAGTTAACCATTAATGGTTATTGGAGACTTTGGGGATTAAGTGGTTGAAGGTTGAAAGCCTTCAATGGTTATCAAAGACTTTGAGCCATTTAGTGGTTGAAGTTTGAAAGCCTTCAATGGTTATCAAAGACTTTGAGGGTTTGAGAAGTGACTTCCCTTTGCTTAGGGATGTGACAAAATTTAGAAGAGGGGTTAGGTTAATTAGAAGTGATTAGAAGATTCTAGAAGGGATTAGGAAGGGGTTTGGGATTTTGCAAGTGGATGGGGGGATAATAGGATTTAATTGAAATTATTTAATTCAATTTGGTTGCAATTTTGGAGAAATTAAATAAATTAGATTTATTCAATTTGGGATAACTATTTAATTAAATTTGAATTTAATTAAAAGTGGATAGGGGGGATTTAATTGAATAAAATGATTTATTCATTAAATGGTATAGTGAATTTTATTTAAATAAATTGAGTAATTTACTTAATAAAATAGAAGAATGTGGATAATTTAATTAAATTGGATTTAATCAAATAGAGAAATGAACATAAAATATTCATTTGGGAATGTGGTCATTTTTATACGTCTACAATTACAAAGGAAGTTATTGATGAAGTATTCATGATTAATCCTAATTTGGATAGGGCTATCAATCCAAAGGAGCTAGAGAGGGAATATAATAATAATGAAAGGTTATATAGGGAGAAGATTGCCATATTCCAACCTTCAGGCTCGAGAAGAGATCAGAAGAAGTTAACTTCGAAGGAGGTTTCCCCCTATAGTACTAGTTTGTTTGTTGGATACTTCATAGACACATACTATGCTTTGTGAAGTATGTGTTGCAGATGCCAGAAGCATGATCCCAAACCGAATGTTGGTACTATGTATGGAAATTTATGATAGAGATATAAATAGACCTTTTGATTATGCTACTATGGTGGATGAGGGTCTTCACAATGCTCTCTATGAATTCAAGAGGGGAAAGTCGATGACTTCTAGGTATTATTCTTTACTGATACATATTTTCTTGTGCAAGGGTCTTAAGGTCTGACATTCTAACCTTCATATTAATCCTGTTGTAAAAGAAGAATTACTTCCAATCTAAGAATGGACTTATATTTGGGATATACATATGAATGAGTCCAATTATCTTACCTTTGAAAATCATTTTTTTAGAAAGTTTTTAAGAATTCTTCAAGGAGAGGTAAGATGAGGTCTAAGCAAGGAAGCAAGGAATTTTTTTAGGCTCAAAGATCTTACACTTGAATTGGGAATTGTTGGTGTAAATAAATATTCATTATGGATATTATTACACTTTACTTAAGTTAACTTAGGATAATGCATCTCTTTGTAGTTTGGATTTGAGACACTTAGGGGAATATAGCTTGTAGGAGAAATTCTACCTTTTGTGGTCTTCTTTTGTTGTTACACTCCACATTCAGTGGGTCATCCACCTCTTGTGGAATATTATATTATTTCTCCTACCTACCCCTAGTATTTCTTATCTACCCTTATTTCTCATTGAGCCACATGTCATGATTGTGTGCTCATACATCCATATGGCCTTGCCTATATAAGTAAGCCCATATTCATTGTATTGGTTAATCCAGTTGATCATTTGTATATTGATGATAATACAGTTTGTTCTTGTCATTCTTTTGTCTCTCTTTTATACTTTTCATTGTGCCCTTGATCTTGGCAAAACCTCACATGGTATCAGAGCCATTGGGGCTTCAATTGATTGGTTTTTGGAGACATCTTGGAAGACTTCTATTTTCAGATCTAAGGGACAATGTTTTTTTTAGGCATCTTAGAGCATTTTTGACCTTACCATTGCGTCCAGGAGGCCGTTTCCAAAAAAATTGAGCATAAACTCGATCTATTTTGGTGAAAATTGAATTCTGGGTGTTGGAGGAATTTTTTGCCCAATTTGGATGGTACAATACAGAATTTTCGGATCTCAAAAAAAAATTTTAAAAAGAATTGTTTTTTGAGGGTCTGTACCTTCTGCCCAGTCAGCAGCGCACAGTCAGCCACTTAGTCAACGCCCAGTCAACATTTTTTGAAAAAAATTTAAACCCCTCTCTGTTGAGTAGTTTGGATTTTTGGGTCAGCTTTGGACGCTCATAACTTGGCTCAATTTTGCTCCTTTTTGGGTGCAATTTTTTTTTTATTTGGGACAATTTTTCATGCCCTTCGTAGTGGTGTGGTTATTTTCTTATTTTGGTGTACAAGTTTTTCGGAATTTTTGAATTCTCTCAGTTGTACCTGTCCAATCCCTAATTTTGCAACTTCAAAGGCTTCGTTTGAGCTCATATGACCTCCTTTTCAGGTGCTGTTTTTTTGAAAGTGCATATTTTTTCATCTACTTTCATAATCTATGATCAGATTTCAAATATTTTGAATGACAATTTTACTTTCAGACATTGGTCTTATTTAGCCTATTTGGTACTTGTAAATTGTTTGGATCTCAGTTTATATCTCTTGCATTATTAGTTTGAGTCTCTTTTGGCCTTATTGAGGAAGTTGTAAATTTGAAATCAGAAGTCCACTTTGCCATTTTTTGCAAGTGGCGCATTGTACACGCACTAAGTATAAAGTGTCAAATCATCATTTTTTTAAATTTTTTTTTTGGGGGGTGGGTTCTTTGATTGAGTGAATTTGGGGGGTGTCTTGTGTGATTGTGCATCTCTTTCCTTTTGATCTTTCATTTTTGTTGCAATGAGTCCTCATAAATTTCCACCTTTAACTCCACATAATTATGCATCATGAAAAATTAAAGAATGGAGCAAATTAATGGAAAAAGGTCTCACACATTACATAGATGGAACAATAGTAGCACCACTTGATCCTAAGGTTGATCCTAATGCTTAGTTAGAATGTCTCACTAAGAATTTCATGGCTCTTGGAACTTTGCGTAAGTATGTATCAGATGACCTCATTTTTCACATTAAGAAGTGTACTACATTCAAAGAGGCTTGGGATATGTTTCAGAAATTGTATGGTCAAGTTGATGAAATCAAAGGTTACAAGATTGACAATGAGCTCACCAACTTGGATCCCGAGAGTTTTGATACAATCCAAGATTATGTCACCAAAGCAAATGAGCTAAGAGCAAAGCTTAAGGATTGTGGAATTGACAAAAAGGATGCTCAGTTGATATTCAACTTGTTGGACAAGCTTGCACCAGAATATGCAACATTTGTGTCTAGCTTTCAAACTCATTGTTTGACAATGGGGAGTTCCTACATTATACCTTCATTTGATGCTTTCTCAGAAATGTTGATATTGGAACAATATAAGTTGTTGAACATGGGCCTTCTCAAGTCTTCAAAGTCCAAGGCTTTGGTGGCTAATCAAGGGAGTCAAGGCAAAGATTCTAACAAGAAGAAGAATCAATCCGAGTCAAAGCCACAACAAGAAAAATGACAATCATCCTCCCCATCACAAGGCGATTTTTCATCATCTTCCAAGAAGGGGACTCCACCTAAGAAGGATAAACCAACTTGTGCATATTGCAAGAAGCATGGTCATGATGAGCATCGATGCCACACCAAGCAAGTTGATGAGTTGACAAATTTTCTTAAGAAAAACAACATCAACTTTCTATTCACCTACACAAAGAAGGATTCATCTCCTTCCTCTTCCTCATAGTCTAAGGGAAAAGGGCAAGCATTTATGGGTACAATAGGTTCTTCATAGTAGTGGATACTTGACTCGGGTGCCTCTTATCACATGGGTTCTACAAAGGAGCAGTTTTCTTCATTGGAGCCATCTAAGGTACCTCACATTTACATAGGTGATGATACACAAGTAGAGGTTGAAGGGAAAGGTTCAGTTGACATGGATGATGGAACATTCGAGAATGTTCTTTATGTTCCTAACTTGTCTATCAACCTTCTCTCTATCTACCAAATCACTCACTATGGGAATGGGAAACAGGCTGATTTTACGCCTTGTTCAGCTGTGGTAAAGGAACTTGATGACGATGCCTTGGTAGTAGTGGGACAAGTCAATAACAACTCAAGGCTTTATTCATTCTCCTAGTTTGTGCCAAGTTCTCCTTCTAGGGCCTTGCTTGCTCATTCAAATTCAGAAAGTAAGCTATGGCATGAGCGGTTTGGTCACCTCAACTACTGCTATCTTCAGAAGCTCACCACTAAAGACATGGTCGCAGGTCTACCTTGAATTAGTTTTTCAGAGGGTGTATGTTCAGGTTGTTCCATGGGAAAGCATCTCAAGGAGAAGTTTGATAAGGGGAAAGCTTGGAGAGCTTTGGAAGTTCTTCAACTTCTTCACAACGATGTAGCAGGTCCATTTCCAACACCTTCATTTAGAAAGGCCCGCTATGTCCTCACCTTCATTGATGACTACTCCTGCTTCACTTGGGTCTACTTTCTCATTCATAAGAGTGAAGTATTTGACAGATTTTGGGACTTTAAGACTCATGTGGAGAAGCAATCTGGGAAAGTTGTCAAGATTCTTCGTACAGATAATGGAAGGGAATATGTGAACAAGAGACTTGAGGATTTTTGTACAGTTGAGGGGATTGATCTTCAACATTTTGTTGCATACACTCCACATCAGAACAAAGTTGCATAGCACAAGAATAGAACTCTCAAAGAAATGGCTAGTTGTATGATACATGCACGTTCTCTTGATCCCACCTTTTGGACATAGGCTATCAGTTGTGCCACACACATCCAGAATCGAGTTCCTCACAAATATTTGCAAGGTATTACTCCTTTTGAAGCTTAGGCTAGTAGGGAACCAATTGTGAGACATTTTAGAGTCATTGGGTGTCCAGCACGGGCTCGCATACCTTCACACAAATGCAAGGCATTGGAACCTCAGAGTAGGCCTTGCATATTTTTTGGATATCCTAAGGGTGTTAAGGCATATAGATTGATGGATCCTAAGACACATGAGGTATTTATTGAGAGGAGTGTTCACTTTGAGGAAAGCTCTCCTATATTAGCCTCTCTACCTCCTCCACCTTCATCCATTATGGATAGTGATGCCAGTGATTCCAATTATGAGACTCCTTCAACTCTGACTCGCAGGGTTACACCTTCGTAGGGCCCACTTGTAGTTGAGGAGCTTCATTCTCCACCTCCACCTAGACCTTGTTGGGCTCAATAGATACTTGAGTCATTGGGTTCTTTTGTTGGGGATCCTTCAGTTACACGAAGGACTCGATCACAACATCAGGATCTTCCACATACATTCATTGCTACCGCTTCTGATCCACAGACATTTCGGGAAGCTTCAAGGGTTCCTTAGTGGGACCAAGCTATGGAGGAAGAGTATAGTTCCTTGATGAGGAACAACACATGGGATTTAGTCCATCTCCCTAAGGGGAGAAAGATGGTTCGATGTAAGTGGATCTATCGAACCAAGTTTGCAGTGGATGGTAGTGTGGATAAGTATAAGGCTCAACTTGTTGCAAAAGGTTTCTCTCAGGTTCCAGGTGTTGAATATACTGAGATCTTTGTGCCTGTAGCCAAGATGAACTCCATTCGCTTGACACTTGCTATTGGTGCAACTCATGGTTGGGTTGTACATCAGATGGATGTGAAGAGTGCTTTTCTTCATGGGGATCTTGATGAGGAGATTTATATGGAGCAGCCACAGGGTTTCATCCAGGATACTTCCTTGGTTTGCAGACTAAGGAAATCTCTCTATGGCCTTAAGCAGGCCCCCAAGGCTTGGTATGCCAAAATGGATTCCTTTCTTCTCTCAGCAGGGTTCACCAAGTGTCATTTTGATCCGAATGTCTATATTTTGCGATAGGATGACTCTCACTTGATACTTGTGCTCTATGTTGATGATTTGATCAGTACAAGGAGCACTGCATCCATCATTAGCAGGGTCAAATCAGCTTTGCATGACAAATTTGCTATGACCGACTTGGATCTTTTGCACTACTTTCTCAGGATAGAGATTTCACAGTCTCCTTCTGGGATTACACTATCGTAGCCCAAGTATGCTCTTGATCTACTTGCACGCTTTCATATGGTTGATTGTGAGCCTGCACCGACTCCCTTTCTTTCAGGAGTCAAGCTTGAGGCTCAATGTTCTTCTCCACCAGTTGATGCCATATTGTATCGTCAACTTATGGGTAGTCTCATCTACTTGACTCATACACGCCCTGATATTTCATTTGCAGTTGGCATGGTTTCTAGCTTCATGCAGGAACCACATGAGCTTCATTGGAAAGCCGCCAAACACATCCTTCATTACATCTAGGGTACACATCACTATGGGATTCACTATGCAATAGGCACAGGACTTCGCTTGGTTGGTTACACAGATTCTGATTGGGTTGGCGATCTTGATGATCATAAGTCTACTTCAAGTTACTATTTTTACCTTGGTTCAGGCTCCATTTGTTGGTAGAGCAAGAAGCAGCATGCTATTGCTCTCTCTTTGACTGAGGCTGAGTATCGAGGAGTTGTTAACGTAGTGACTGAGACCATCTGGCTTCAGTAGATTCTCACAGAGTTTGGGTTCACTACTCCACGACTGATAGTTCTACATTGTGACAATCAGAGTGTTATTGCAATCTCGAAGAACCCGATCCAGCACCAATAAACCAAACACATCGAGATCCATATGCACTATATTCGAGAGCTGATTCAGAAGCAAGTCATTGATTTATACTATTGTCCTATAGTAGAGCAGGTTGTTGACATCTTTACCAAACCTTTCACCGAGAGTAAGTTCCAGCAGTTGCAAGCTCTCTTGGGGGTGGGGGGTTAGCTGACTTCTCCTTCCTCTCTTATAGGGGGACTTTTTCCTTTTTGAGGTTTTGTCCTTCTTATTTGAGAGTATTTTTGTACATTCATCTCTTTTTTTGGGGGGGGAATTTTTTCCCATCAGGTTTTCTCCCTTTCTCCGTTGGTGATAGATTGCATTGCATAGTTTTGCTTGTATTTACATATTATACATGGGTACCTATCATGGCCTAGTAGTCGATGTAAGGAAGTAAAGTAGCGGAAACAACTTCCTACACTAACCTTGAGAGGAGGGTAATACAAAACTTTTTCAGATCGTTACAACAGTTCCAGAAAATAGAAATAGATATAATAGCATTCATACCACAACACAGTGATTTACATGGGGAAAACCCTTTCGGGAGAAAAACCCCACACTCCAAAAATAGCTCAATATTTTATTCAGCAATCAAAAATAGATTACAACATACTTCCAGAGCAAGCTCTTTGCAGGAGTACCACTAGATTCAGAGATTCAGAGGCAACTCAATAGCCATAAGACTCTTACACACAACCTCTATCTCACACACCTCATAAATAGGAGATACCATACAGGAAACCGTCAAATGATATTACAAAACCATGGGCTAAAACCACCCAATAAGGTGTAGCCAACCTTATCTCCCTTCTAGATGCCCTATGACATGTTAAAGCACACATCAACATGTGTCGCTCCCTTTTACAGCTCATTTATGTATCTGATACAAATTATTTTTCCTATTTCAGGAGTACAAACTTCCGGAGGCCATAACTTGAGAACCGGGTGTCCGATTTACGAACCGTTTGAAGCGTCGGAAAGCTCACAAAGTGCTCTATCACCTCATAACTTGCTGCACCGGTTACGACCACTTTTCAGGGTGTTTCAGAGCCTCTAAAGCCCCCAAAATTAAGTTTAAACATTTTATCGCACCCCTCCAAGACGAAAACTTTAATATCTTCAAAACTAGCTGTGACCTTGCGACGCAACTTTACCGGAATGCTTATCTAGCCAACTAGAAGCTTCAGGGAGAGTTTCGCACAATTTCGTGCTCAAATGAAAACTTACTATAAATAGTAACCTCGCATAAATGCAAGGTTGAGACACCATTTTTCCCAACAAATCTCCCACTTGTCGAACACCTTGCAGGAGCGGAAGGGAATGTCAACACAATGAATCAATTGCTAGGGGCCATAAGGCCCATAGACTCTGAACACCATCTGAACTTCTCTGTCCTCACAGCCTTAGTTAAAGCATCTGCAACATTCATCAAAGTTTCCACCTTAACCAGCTTCACCCTACCATCTTCGACCATATCTCTAACAAAATGATACTGAACATCAATATGTTTGGTTCGGGCATGAAATGTCGGGTTCTTAGCTAGGCTAATTGCACTCTGACTGTCACTGTACCTTGTTTTATTCCAATATCCGAACATAGTCTCTTAAGCCAAATGGCCTCTTTACAAGCATGAGTAGCTACCATATACTCTGCTTCAGTAGTGGATAAAGCAACCATAGCCTATCGCTTACTCATCCAACTAATTGCACCACCAAACAAAGTAAACACATAAGCACTGGTGGATCTTCTGCTATCAATATCACCTGCCCAATCTGAATCCACATAACCATGGATATCAAGGGAAGTCATGTCTCCAACTGAATTACCATGATAACACAAAGAATACTCTGAAGTACCCTTCAAATATCTAAAGACTCTTTTGACTGCATCCCAATGAACTCTACTAGGATTAGACATATATCTAGAAAGTACTCCCACTGCTTGGGCAATATCTGGTCTAGTACAGACCATAACATACATCAAGCTTCCAACCGCACTCTGGTAAGGCACTCTGCTCATGTCTTCCATCTCCAATGGGGATGTTGGACAATCTGAAACAGATAGTTTCGTTCCAACTATAAAAGGAACACTCAATGGTCTACAATTCTGCATGTTGAACCTCTGTAACACTGAATTCACATACTTAATCTGGCCTAGCCATAGCTTTCTGTTCACCCTATCTCTTCGAATTTCCATCCCAAGAATGTGCTTTGCTGCACCAAGATCTTTCATTTCAAATTTAGCAGCGAGCTGAGACTTCAGTTCTGAAATCATACCTTTCCCTTTACCAATGAATAACATATCATCAACATACAATGCAATGAATAAGAAATGATCACCATCAGATTTATAATAAACACAGTGATCTGATTTAGAACGTTCAAATCCCAAACTCAACACATATGTATCAAATTTCTGGTACCACATCCTAGGACTTTGTTTGAGGCCATAAAAAGATTTCTTCAATTTACAGACCAAATTACTTTTGCCTTTCACCACATAGTGCTCCGGCTGTGTCATATAAATATCTTCCTCCAAATCACCATGAAGGAAAGCAGTTTTCACATCCATTTGCTCAACCTCTAAATCATAAGCAATAGCAATAGAAAGCAAAAATCTAATGGACGTCATTTTTGCAACAGGAGAAAATATCTCACCGTAATCAACACCCTCAACCTGAGAGTAGCCTTTTGCAACCAACCTTGCTTTATACTTCTCAATGCTTCCATCTGAACCAATCTTTTTCTTGAACACCCATTTACAACCAACAGGTTTTCGTCCTTCAGGCAATGGTACAAGATCCCATGTATCATTCTTTTTCAAAGCTGCCATTTCTTCCTCCATAGCAATCTTCCAGGATTCTGCATCATTCATACCTAATGCCTCTTCTACAGATTTCGGTTCATCCACACTAGTATTCAGAGCAAAAATACATCTCCAATCATTAGGTGAATACCTTTTAGGTGGTTGTCTATGTCTTATAGACCTTCGAACAAGCTGAGTTGGAGGTTCTTCCTCCTCTTCTGAAGATTCAGAGCTAGACGAGCTCTCCTCAACTTCTTGCCTATCTAGGGGTCTCGATTCAACTCTTTCAGGTGTAGAAGGAAGTTGAATCACATCTTCTTTTTTAGTCTGTTCTGGCTGCAATGTAACAGAAGGAGACTTAATTTCTCTAAAAATAACACTTCTACTGTGAATTACCTTTTGTGCAACAGGGTTCCAAAGCTTGTATCCTTTCACACCATAACTATACCCGATGAAGATACATTTCACAGCCTTGTTCTCCAACTTTGTTCGCTTCTCCTTTGGCACATGTGCATATGCCTCACAACCAAAAACTCTAAGATGTCTCAATGAAGGCTTGTGACCTGACCATGCTTCTATAGGCGTTTTATCAACAAGAGCTGATGTAGGAGACCTGTTAATCAGGTAGCAAGCAGTGGCAACAGCTTCAGCTCAAAACTTTTGTTCGAGACCAGCACCACTCAACATACTCCTAACCTTCTCCATCAGTGTCCTGTTCATTCTTTCTGCAACTCCATTCTGCTGTGGAGAATACGGAGTTGTCTTCTGCCTGTTAATTCCACAGTCTTTACAGAATCTATCAAAATCATTAGAGCAAAACTCACCGCCATTATCAGTTCTCAAACATTTTATTTTCTTTCCAGTCTGCAACTCAACCATTGCTTTAAATTCTTTAAAACAACTAAAAACTTCAGATTTACTCTTTAGAAAATAAACCCATGTCCTTCTACTAAAATCATCAATAAATGAAACATAATATGTGGATTTTCCAATCGAAGAGACATCTACTGGACCAAACACATCAGAATGGATAAGATCCAAAACACCACAAGTTTTATGAGAACTTGAGTAAAACTGAACGCGGTTTTGTTTTCCATAAATGCAATGCTCACAGAAATCAAAGTCAAGATTACAATCATTCAAACCTTCAACAAGGTTTTTATTTTTGAAGGTCCTTAGACCCTTTTCTCCAATGTGGCCAAGTCTCTGGTGCCATAACATAGTCTTCTCTACAGGTAACTTTGCTTCAGACGAAAGAGCACCCTTAGGTACCCAAAAACCATTTCCATCTGCTGAAGGTGAAACCTTCAAATCTTCCAGTGAAGTATCCGCAGATTTACTTTTTAAAGAAGTGCTATTACACTCAACAGTGTATGCTTCAAGCTTATACAAAGTGCCAAACCTGACACCTCTAGCAACTACCATAGCACCCTTAATCATCTTACATCCTGCTTCAGAAAAGACTACCTGCACACCCGCATCTATCAGTTTGCTCACAGATAATAGGTTTCGTTTTAATCCAGGGATATGCAGCACACCATTAATCCTTTTTATTCTACCATCAGAAAACCTGATTCTAACTTTACCTCGACCAACAATGTCTAGATGTGAATCATCACCCAAGTACACCTTACCTCCATTAAATCCTTCATATTCAGAAAACCAATCTCTATTGGAAGTCATATGAAAAGATGCACCTGAGTCAATTAGCCAGGCATCATTACCTGCATGAGTCACCAAAGCCGCAATAAAGGCATCGCCATCTTCCTTGTCGGACTCAGAATCAGAATCGAATTTTTTCTTTTTCTTCTTCTTCTTTTCTTCTTTGCAGTCCTTACGGATGTGACCCGGTTTACCGCAGTTCCAGCAAATGACTTTGGACTTTCCAGGAGATTTCGATCTCCCTTTGGATTTGGACTTGTCGCACTTCTCATTCTTCTTGCCTTTCTCCTTAGGTCTTCCACGAATGGTTAGGGCTTCCTTTGAACTAATGGATACCTTCCTTCGCATCTCTTCACTGAGTAGGGCACCCACCACGTCTTCAGATTTCAAAACAACAGAAGTACTACCGATAGCCATAACAAGAGAATCCCACGAATCAGGCAAAGAACAAAGCAAGATCTGACATTTCTCCTCCTCGTCCATCTTAACACCGACGGATACTAATTGAGCCACCAACATATTGAATGCTTCCAGGTGGTCTGCAATTCGTCCACCCTCTTCCATCTTCAAGGAATACAATTTCTTTCTTAAGAAAATTTGATTTAATAAAGATTTCGCTTGATACATCTCACCAAGCTTAGTCCATAGCTTCTTTGCAGAGTTCTCTTCATGGACATTGATTAGAACAGAGTCTGCCAGGCACAGTCTGATTAGACCCTTGGCTTTGCGGTCCATAACATCATACTGAGCTGCCGCAGTAGGATCTGAGGGCCTTTGGACATTCGCATCAACAGCATCCCAAAGATCTCGATCTATTAGTAGATCTTCCATCTTCAACTTCCACATCTCAAAATTACTTCCATTAAATTTCTCCACCTCTATTCTCCCTGACAAACTCGCCATCTGAATATTCTTGCAACAAGATCAAAAAGTGTCTTCTGCACAAGCTCCCACTCAAATCTGGATTAGTTCAAAAAACCCAACTGCCCACAATTGAAACCAAAGGTGATCAGGCTCTGATACCACTTGTAAGGAAGTAAAGTAGCGGAAACAACTTCCTACACTAACCTTGAGAGGAGGGTAATACAAAACTTTTTCAGATCGTTACAACAGTTACAAAAAATAGAAATAGATACAATAGCATTCATACCACAACACAGTGATTTACATGGGGAAAACCCTTTCGGGAGAAAAACCCCACACTCCAAAAACAGCTCAATATTTTATTCAGCAATCAAAAATAGATTACAACATACTTGCAGAGAAAGCTCTTCGCAGGAGTACCACTAGATTCAGAGATTCAGAGGCAACTCAATAGCCATAAGACTCTTACACACAACCTCTATCTCACACACCTCATAAATAGGAGATACCATACAGGAAATCGTCAAACGGTATTACAAAACCATGGGCTAAAACCACCCAATAAGGTGTAGCCGACCTTATCTCCCTTCTAGATGCCCTATGACATGTTAAAGCACACATCAACATGTGTCGCTCCCTTTTACAGCTCATTTATGTATCCGATACAAATTATTTTTCCTATTTCAGGAGTACAAACTTCCGGAGGCCATAACTTGAGAACCGGGTGTCCGATTTACGAACCGTTTGAAGCGTCGGAAAGCTCGCAAAGTGCTCTATCACCTCATAACTCGCTGTACCGGTTACGACCACTTTTCAGGGCATTTCGGAGCCTCTAAAGCCCCCAAAATTAAGTTTAAACATTTTATCGCACCCCTCCAAGACGAAAACTTTAATATCTTCAAAACTAGCTGTGACCTTGCGACGCAACTTTACCGGAATGCTTATCTAGCCAACCAGAAGCTTTAGGGAGAGTTTCGCACCATTTCGTGCTCAAATGAAAACTTACTATAAATAGTAACCTCGCATAAATGCAAGGTTGAGACACCATTTTTCCCAACAGTCGAGACCCATCTTGCATTGTTGACTTGAGTCTTCATTCACCTAAGTTGCACTTAAGGGGGGTGATGGTGTAAATAAATATTCATTATGGATATTATTACACTTTACTTAAGTTAACTTAGGATAATGAATCTGTTCATAGTTTGGATTTGAGACACTTAGGGAAGTGTGCACATAGGGAGAGAGCTTGTAGGATAAATTCCACCTTTTGTTGTTACACTCCACATTCGGTGGGTCATCCACCTCTTGTGGAATATTATATTATTTCTCCTACCTACCCTTGTTTCTCATTGAGCCACATGTCATGATTGTGTGCTCGTACATCCATATGGCCTTGCCTATATAAGCAGGCCTATATTCATTGTATTGGTTAATCCAGTTGATCATTTTGCATATTGATGAGAATACAGTTTGTTCTTGTCATTCTATTGTCTCTATTTTTATACTTTTCATTGTGCCCTTGATCTTGGCAAAATCTCACAGGAATCCCTCATAAATTAGGATCATGGTTCTATTTTAAGGACCACACTATCATTAGGGTTTTTGGTAGCCTTGTTACTCCTAAGATGTTGCCTATTATTGTGTAAGATAAAGTTGCTTTCTTGGAAATTGTGCATCAGTTAGTAGATGCAGAGAAGTCCTTAGTTGGAGGGGCTCATAAGAAGGGCTCATTGCTCCCATCACAAGTTGTGGCAAGGATGTATTACTTCACAAACATGAAGGCCTATGATATTTTGGACTCAATGCTAAATAGGTACAATCTTACGCGGACCAAATATAGATATTATGACTCTGAATGGTTTGTTCAAGGAATTAGAAAGGATAAACCTTGACATCACAAATGTTATGATGAAGAGGGTCTTATTAGGAATGCTGAGGATTGCAATGGTGATATGAAGATAAGGGAAAGATGGTACAAAACATAGTATGAAGATCATAAGAAAAAGAGAGCAGATAGCTCATATTCTCCTACATGGCAGACGTTCTTTTTCCTTGAAGTAAGAATGAGGTTGTTTTTTCTACTTATCTAGATGTGGATGCAATTTATTTGCCTCATGATAGGCCTAGATTGGTGGTTGAACCACAAATTCAAGAAGTAGAAAAGGAGAGGCCTAATTCTCCTCAATCTATTGGTTTCCCTATTAGTCTTGCTTCCCCTCCACCATCTCCCCCACTTGGATAAGATGAGCCTCCACATGCCTCTATTCTTGCTCAAATTTAGTACCAGTATCTCAAGAGCCTCAACCATCACATAGGATACTTATGGAAGCTGCAATGAAGAGATCAATGGTTGCATCTTCCTCTTCTAGTAGGCAATGGTATCAAGTTCTAGAGAGTCCTAGAGCTGTGACTCCTTTACACACATTGTCTCTGGGCAGAGACATTCCACTTTAGTTCTATGAGGGACTTTATTTTTCAGGGAGAGACACCTTTGCCTCCATATAGATTTGACACTAGATTGGGTTTCACAATTCAGGACCCTTCACAAGAGTGGGCCCTTGATGCTTTCAAGCTTGTAGGTGATCTCAGTGAGGATATAGGACTGAATGCTTGTGAGCAATTCATGAATGATGATGAATTCATCAACATAAGATAATTCCAACATTTTGTAATAAGGAGCATGGTGGATGAATTGGAAAGAAGGAGAGGAATCAAGCTTGATAGCCTGAGGGAGGATGAAAGACTCATAATGAAGTATGAGCTCCTAAGAGCAGCTAAGGAGCAGTTGGCCACCATGATCCCTGAAATGGGGAGACATATTGTAAAGAAAAGTGTTGTGCTTCTCCTTAAGGGGTGGGGTATCTCCTCTATTTTAGTATGTGATGCCTTGAGGAGAAGGCACGATATTGATTTGGACATAATGGATCTGGTACAAAGGAATAAGGTTCTCTTTTGAGCAATTTTTGATGATCACCTAGATCAATTGGTCAGATGGTGTCTGCACCCATTTATAAGAAGACCAACCCTGAGCCATGAAATGGATCAATTATTTGGAAGTTTACTGGTCAAAAGAGTAGTTGATACTACTGCTACAAAAGCCACATGTATGACCTTTAATGTATTAAAATTTGTCCATAAGGTTGCAATGAAGGCAGATGAGGAAGTCCATATCTTGAGGGATGGGATGAAATCATTAGAAGATCAATTATATTCAAGCTCAACATACAAGCCTCCAGTCATGTTAGAGTATTCCTTAGAAGAGGGGATGACATTAAGAAGAGACCTATCTTAGGCTAGGTTAGATATGGCAAGGTTGAATAATAAAATTGACATGTTGAAGATGGATGCCTCAAGGATAGAGAAAAGGGTGATTACAGAGATGACTCGGTCCTTGCTTGAGTCAAAGATCAACACTATTTTGGATCATGCAGATGCAGCTTGGGATGAGAACAAAGAGTTGTTGGGATTTTTTTAGGAGAACTTGAAATGACAAAGGTTCGTTTCTTACTCCATGTCCCATATGAGCAAGGCAATTACAATTTTAGAGATTACTATTCAAACCCCTTCCTCCACATTCGTATGGCATTTTGGTACAATTCAAATCAGATTTTGAGACGATGAAACAATTTTTCATCATTTGTAGAGTGCATACATAGAGAATAAGGGATGAACTCAAAAGTTTCTAGTGTTTGGTTACATGCCATATACTAGTCTTTTTTGATAGGGAGTAGTTTGGAAGGAAGAAAGGTGTTAAGGCCTAAATCAAATTGGAAGATAGAGATTGGGACAACACTAGATCCAATATTGATAGACATCTTTGCAGATGAAGGGCAAATACTAAAACAGTTGGAATCATACATGGATGCATTATCAAGGTTGGATAGTGGGATGACGAAGATGGAGATTTCTAGAACATGTTAGAGTATTCGGGTATTTACTTGATTAATTAAACAATATTTGTTTAATTATTTAAATTCCCTTTATCTCTTTTACACTTAAGCTAACTTTAGATGCATAATAATCAATTCTTTTATTAATTATTATGTGCAAGCCTAGGGTTTTCCCTTTTAGGGTATCTTGACCTATTAAAGGTTGAGCTCTTTCTTTTCATTGTATGAAGAAGGATTATTATTGACAATACATTTTGGAGATTATTGAGCTCTCATTTTTTGGAGCATATTTTTCCTGTGTTTTTGTGCCTTATGTGATTTGCTTCCTTGCTTCTCCTTGTAACAGGTTTTTTAGCTTGCGAAGATCATTTGGGCTCCTATGGTGTTGTATTTTCTCAACTCCCATATGGACTCAGAGCTTCAGATCTGCAACTACTTGTTCTTGTTTTGAGAATTTTTTGCTTTGGAAGCAGATCTAGGGTTTCAAGAATTTTTTTTGTACCTAGGGTTTGACCTTTTTTTCTGAGCACTTTGGGCCTAAACAGATCTCACCATCGTGCTTAGAAGACCCAAAAACCCCTATGGTCATATAAAATTTGACCTATTTTGGTTCTTGAGCCTCTGGGAGTTTTTTTTTCTCAGATCCATGTAGTACGACCTTGACACACAGTTCGAGAAATTTTTTTTAAAAAATATATATATATATATATATATATATATATATATATATATATATATATATATATATATATATATATATATATATATATATATATATATATATATCCTTTTTATGGCATGCAGGCCAGATTTTGATTTTTATCAAAAAATCTTCCAAAAAAATCAAAAGGAAAAAAGAAAGGGTTTTAAATTTTTTTTCTTTTTTCTTTTTGGACAATTGTTTTTTTTTTTTTTGGGGGGGGGGAGGTTCCCCATGGTATGCAGGGTACCATGGGGCCCCTACCACCGCTGTAGACCTACAGGCCTTGGGCCCCATGCCTCCTTACTCTAGCCCCCATCCACCGATCTCTAGCTTCCCCGGCTACCGCTCCGTTGCCAGCCGGCCTCGACCTCACCGCCACTAGCCGGCCCCCGGCCTCCTCGCCACCTGCTGGCTGCACCGCCAACTCTAGCCCCACTACCGCCGATAGCCTTCGCTGCACCACCACCACCGCTGGATGCTTTTGTCGCACTAGCTACCCCCGGCCTCCTCCCTGGCCCCCATCGCTGGCCTTCGCCCGACCCTACCTCCGTCGCACCAGCCGCCATGCGGCCTCCTCCCTGGCTCCCACTACCGGTTTTGCACTCGCCACCACCAAAGCTCCTCCCGACCTCCGGACCACCACCAGGCCGCCACCGGAGCGCCACCCATTGGCCACTAGAGTGCCACCCACTGGTCATCGGAGCACCGCCCAACCACCAGACTCTCTTTTTTGCCTATTTCAGGGGGGGTTTGGTTTTTTGGCTCTATCTTGGGCATACAAAGTCATTTTTTCGAAAACAAATAGGCGTTAGAAAGATGGTTCCGAGACCGACCTCATGGTGTTGGTAATATTTTCCAATTTTTCTATTTGACTATTTTTTTTTCCAGTCAAAGTGAGGTTTTGTTTTTGCACTCCGGGAGCCATAAAATGAGCATCCGAACTCCGTTTTTCAAAAAATTTATATTTTTGGAAAGCATGTACTGTGTACTTTCCAACCATATGAGTTTTATTTCTAGATTCTACTCCATGCATATTTTATTTAGTTTTTTTCTTTTCAGCACTCTGGTGGATATCTTGGTTGTTTCAGGTCCTGGGATCTCTTCTCTGGGTAGGATGTCTCTATTTTGGTTCTCATTTCTGTTTCCAGTCTTATTATCATTGTAGCTTGTATTTATGCAAACACACTGAGATAAAGTGCCATCATGCATTGTTTACTTGGGATCATGCACATCTTGTGTCTTGTTATACATGCACTCCGTATAAAGTGCCATGAGGGGGTTGCTGTTTGCCTGTTGTTTACCATCTTCCTTTGTCTAGTGAGTGTTCCTTCCACGACATTCACCTCATGATGTGTGTCAAGTGAGTGTTCCTTCCATGACACTATGTACTTTCTCTGCACCTTTGATGTTCCTGGTTCTTTGTCATGCAGTTCTCGTTGGCCATTCTTTTCAGTGTACATGTCCCTCTCTCTTTTCAACATTATGGGGAGGTTTGTCCTATTGGTTCTAATGCTTCTGTGGTTCGATTGATCAGCTCTTCAGGCTTTGGTTTCTCATGCCATCTATATCTTCGAGTTCAGTGTTTGCCTTGTTTTCCATCTGATTCGAGTAGTGTCATTTGAGGGCACTCATACAGATTACAGTCTTCTCTACCTAGTCAGGTTCACTTTCAGTGGAGGTTCTTCAGATCAACAGTTATTCTTCAACAGAGTTTGCAGGTTCTTCATGCTTTAGTGGTGTTCTTTTCCATCTCTTTTTGGAGTAGAGTTTTTTTCCCACGTGGTTTTCTCTATTTCTCCAGTTCATAGAAATTTCATTGTATTTGGGTACCTGATCAGGCCTTGTTGCCAGGACCCATCTTTATTGCTTTTAGTAGTTGTTCTAGGTTTTAGCTTCTCCCTAAGTCTAGCTTAAGGGGGGGTGTTAGAGTATTCGGGTATTTACTTGATTAATTAAACAATATTTGTTTAATTATTTAAGTTCACTTTATCTCTTTTACACTTAAGCTAACTTTAGGTGCATGATAATTAATTCTTTTATTAATTATTATGTGCAAGCCTAGGGTTTTCCCTTTTAGGGTTTCTTGACCTATTAAAGGTTGAGTTCTTTCTTTTCATTGTATGAGGAAGGATTATTATTGACAATACATTTTGGAGATTATTGAGCTCTCATCTTTTGGAGCATATTTTTCCTGTGTTTTTGTTCCTTCTGTGATTTGCTTCCTTGCTTCTCCTTGTAACAAGTTTTTCAGCTTGCAGAGATCATTTGGGCTCCTGTGGTGTTGTATTTTCTCAACTCCTATAGAACAAAGATAGATGATGGAGACTACCAACAACATATCAGAAAAATTTAGGATTTCGAACAAAATGGATTTGGATCTTTCTAATCCTTTCTTCCCTCCATTTCTGCAATTTTGAATTTTTGAAATTTTGAATTCTCAATTTCTCATTTTTTTTGAATATTTTGTTTCTTTCTTCTCTCTCGATGTATACAAATCAAAAGAAATATATTTCTTGGAAATGTGACAAATCTATGACATTTTAAAATAATGTTGACTTTATCTTCTCTATTTAATGCAATGCTTTTGAAAATATTTTGTAAGTTGCTCTTTGTCAATGTGCATTTACTAGGTCTGGAGGATTATCAAATTTTCTAGCTTGATAAGGGAGCTTGTGTAAAGAAAAGAAGAACTCTGAATCATCCACAAAAGCTACCACCTATGGAGGAAGATAAAGGAACGTTTGTTCCTATCAGGAAGTTCAAAAAGTTATTGTCTTTTTCCTATTAGGTGGTCACCCACCAACTTTGGAATTGATAAAGGCTTGAAGCTTGTTGTATCCTCAATTTTTTATACAAGAGGATATTAAAGGACTTGTGTAGAGTAGAGGTCCATATAGAAATTTTATTTGAATATTATAAAAGAGCTTTTTCACCAGGGGTGAAAATATACTAGAAAAGTCCATAGTTTTGCAAGATAGTATTGTAACCAGTTCCATATCCTACTTGCAGTATTTTTGCAATGGATATGTAAAATTACTTTACAGTTATAAAAACATATTGAAATCAAGTTCAATGATTTCCAAATTGTTTGGCCTGTTAAGGGGCAGTTCCGAGTGCATTAGGGAAGAGACTCTCAAAAGCAAGTGAAGTGGGAAAAACCAAGGGAGGATGGTATAAAGTTAATTTTGACAGGGCTTCCAAAGGGAACCCAGGACCTTTAGGTATTGGATGTGTGGTGAGGGATTGGGAAGGAAACATAGTGGTTGTTGGAGGGAAAAGAATTGAAGATGGAACAAACAATGTGGCAGAGGCAAAAGCAAGCCTTTTCAGGATTAAGATGGGGAAGAAATTAGGGTTGCATATCATTCACCTGGAAGGGGACTCAATGATAATCATAAATGCAATTATTGGAGGGTAAATTTGATAACTTCAATGATGAATAGTTAGTATCAAACTGGTACTGAGAGGGGGGGTGAATCAGTATAGACAAAAAACACTTTCCTTCAAACCGGTTAGACAGTAACAACTGCAAATGAACACTAACACCGATTTGAAACAGAGTATAACCGGTAAAGCTAAGAATAACTATGACAAGCATTAACTGGTGACATTGATCTTTTTCAAATAGTCTAATACTTCATTTCCATTTCACCCTAGTGCATGAACATGTAATCTTTCACCAAAAACATAACAACAACTAGTTCAACATGTTTTACCATTAGACATAAGACATTGAACCATCACATGAAAAACACCACACATGACACATAGATTTTTCACGTGGAAACCCAACTGGGAAAAACCACGGTGGGGATGAATACCCACAAGCTGTTTTGAACTCTTTAGAAGTCCGCTCTGTTAGGAGCCTTGTCCAGTTAAAGACTGATACAATAGGTTCTGTATACGGTGAAAATGGATAACAATAATAACGATATTGAAAGACTAAATGAATTCAACCACAAAAACCCTAGCCTAACAACAACAAAGATCCACCATAACATATGAAGATTACCTAAGACAATGCAAATCAAATGAAATCACAAAGATTATACCATCACATGTCCAATAGGGTTTGGATCTCCATTCTTCCTATCTCCATTGATCTTGCTTGATATATTTGCTCTCAGATTTTATGTGCACAAGAGGTCAACAAAGAACGGAATGTGGTTGCAAGTAGGATCGCATATGCTCAAAAGCGTAGTGTAGTCAAGTGCATAAATTGATTAGCCAGGGTTTGATAATGAAGGAAGCATCTCCTTAAATAGAAGACCCTATATGAAATGGAGGGATAAGATTGAAAGGTGTAAAAGGAGGTTGGCTATGATTAGAGGGTAGGTAGAGAAAATAATAAAATAATGAAAGGGGTAGGTAGTGTATGAATTAAGAGATGAATGACATGTGTCATGGGTAGAAAAGGTTAATGAATTAATTAAATAAATATTGAAAGGTGTAAAGGAGGTCGGCTTTGATTAGAGGGTAGGTAGAGAAAATAATAAAATAATGAAAGGGGTAGGTAGTGTATGAATTAAGAGATGAATGACATGTGTCATGGGTAGAAAAGGTTAATGAATTAATTAAATAAATAAAGATTTATTTAATTAATAGAAGAAATGGGATTAATTAAATAAATAAGATATTTATTTAATTTAGGAAAAGGATAGTTTAAATAAATAAATGTATTTATTTAAATGAGAAATAAGGCTAGAAGAGGATAAATGAATTAATTAAATAAATAAATATTTATTTAATTAATAGAAGAATTAGGCTAAAATAATTAAATAAATAAAGATATTTATTTAATTAGACTGGACAATTTTAGGTGTCTACAGGTTCTGTTAGGAACCGATCCTGTTAGAGATCACCCGGTTAAGGGATGGCTAGAATACCTGGTTAAGGGTTAAACCCTGTTAAAGGTTACCTTGTTAGAGGATTTAAAGAACTCAATGAATTTGAGTCACCTTGTTAAAGGATTTTCAATAAGTTGGCTAGAGCTACCCTGTTAAGGGATTTTTCCAACTATTGAGGTGATTAAAGATCAACAGGTTCTATAATGATCTGAGAACAACACTCAATGCTAATGCATATCCGCTTTAGTTCCTTTTCATCTTTTGCACTTACACTCTGCAGGTATCACTTCTTTCCTCTAGTCTGGCAAGAATCACGTATCTCTTCACTTGGATACACACACACAACTTTTGCCAACAACTTCAGAAAGAAACACAACATCGACCTTATAGGAAACAGATAGGTCGGTAGCATAAACCCTAAACCCTAAACCTGTTAGGTTAAGCAACTCAAACGGTTCAATCCTGATCGTTGAGCACATTGCATTAAATGCAATAGTCTTGAACCGATCTCAAGACGTTCTCCATCGTTCATTTTCCACCACTTTCATGGTGGTTGATAACCCATCACGTGTTTTTTACCGTTTACAGACTTCACACATTCCCAAGGTAGATAGGAACAATCTCCTTCATGCAAGATCCTTCACGTGCACAAGACTGATGTGGCAACATAGTCTGTTCTTCGTTGCAATGCTAACTCATCACACAAAGTCACCGGTTGAGTCACACAGGCTTGAAACTCATCAACCGGAAACCATGAGACTACCAACCTGTAGTTATACAAAGCTTCCATGTACCAGTTCTCATATCAACATGTCGGTTCACCTTGAACAGACACACCGCTTCACTTTGGCACACATACCGGTTCACAATGTTATACCGGTTCTCACATATACCGGTTCTTGGTAACATGTCAGTTCTCTCTTCACATATACTGGTTATTGACATCAACGAAAACATACAATGTCATCATGTCCTCATACTGGTTCGCATAATGCCAACAAAATTCAAGCTTGACATCTACAAAAATACATCATGGTAATTAAATTTGATCTGGATACCTTGGAACACTATGAGTTGAGCCACATAAGGCATTAGGGAAATCACGAGGTTGATGTACTTTCAAAATATGCGTCATCATTCAATGAAGTGGGAGAAGTATACCTTGAGGATTTTAGGGAGAATTCTTGGGCGAATGATGAGTGATGTGGCCTTTGGAAGCGTGTGTTTATTTGTGGCATGGTAGAGGAGTAGGAGTGATGGGACAGGGGCTATGCAAAGTGACATTATAAGCAGGCTGAAGGGAGTGTAGGTGGCAACATTTGAAGAAGGGGGTGATGAAGTACTTTGAGTTTGGGAGCAGGATGGAGGTGAATTTCACACTCATCACCTCTTGATTGCAGGTTGCCTTTCATGGTAAGGCAACTGCTAAGTGGTTGAAGCGACTCTTTCTATTTAGGGATGTAGAGTTCATTTGAGCAGTTGAAATTCTAGTTAGTGATACCTTTTTACAATTAAAGCATAGGTATAAGACCAATACATACATAATCTGCATGATCATTGTATGCAGTCTGGATTTGGGTGAACCCACTTAATTTCATGACTTCTATAGTGGACAAGGAATGACATGATGGTTTGGACTCTATTTTGGAATGGGCAGTGTCGGGGGTAGGGTTTGATGTGCGGGAAGGCTTAGAGGACCTGTAGGTGGAGGAAAACTATGAGCTCATACCATTTATGTGTTAGGACTTGGAGGCAACTAAGAGGGGGGGGGGTGAATTAGTTGTCTATTAATTTCAACCCAAATATAACTTAACCAAACTCAATGTCGGTTGATAGTTTAACAGTTAATAACAGTACCGGTAAAGTTTAATGCATGAAACAGAAAGACAAATAACATCCACAACACATAACACATATATTTGTACATGGAAACCCTATAAGGGGAAAAACCATGGTGGAAAACCTTACCCACAATCAGATGATACTACTACATATAGTATGTGTGTACAAATGGGGTCTGCACATGCCAAATGGCCAACTGCCTAGAGCTCACTGCTCAATCACAAAATGGGAGTCACACTTACTACAATTGGATGGTTAGATCTAATGATAATGTACTGCTCAAATTAGCATCTTCATATGCTAGATTCAGTACCAGTTAAGCTCTGATTGTCTTCTTCATACCTTCCTTGAATCTTCAAATGATGTTTGTGTGTATAGCTCTGCTTATACCGAATATCACAACCTTGTAATACCTTATTATATTCCTTATCTCAATCTCACAAATGAGATCTTACATATATACCAAAACCTAAGACCAAATGTGTAGGTCGGCTTACTAAGAATATTACAATTAAATCAATTATAAATGAATCAATATGCAATGCATCATATCGGCTAAATGCGTATACAATAATAACCAATCAATAAGACATCTCCATAACATGTCGTGCTGATCTGTAATAGATAACGCTTGCCGGTCCATAACCTAGACCTATTTGTCGGTAACAACAAATATGCAAACTCGATTAGACCAATAACCAAATCACCAAAACCAAGTGTCCAAACAATGTCTTCGACATAACCAAGTAATCTCTAGATGATAACAGATTATCCTTAGTGTCGGTGAACAATATAACCTGCTGGTGAACCAGATACCGGTAACTGTGCATAAGTCACTGAACATGCTGGTGAACAATATAACCTGCTGGTGAACCAGATACCGGTGACTGTGCATAAGTCACTGAACATGCCGGTGAACATAACCAAAGATCTCCAGTGCTGATAAGTGTTCACAAGTGTTGAAATCAATGAAAAAACCAATGTAACACATCCATAATACCAACATCATGAAGTGGCCACCAGATTGTGACAAGGATGAGAGGAGGGCAAATACCTTGAAAGGGTGGGACACAATTAAAGTGTTCATTAGAAACAAGGAGGCTCAAAGGGTGTTCATAGCGGCTTTGATAGATGACGAGCCCAATTTTGGGGATCGAAGGCATTCACTACATGTGTGGAGGACCAGGGTTGGAGATGCAACCAAGGCAAGTGAGCTGGCAAGGCGAAAAACTAGATAAAGGTGGGAGATGTTGGTGTTTGAAACAAGGCAAGTTTTTGTACTATCATTTTTTTGGTGTTGAAGGCTTCATGCCTATGGTGTATATGGGAGGTTTTTTGTGATGTTATTTTGTGGTTTATGGTAGAAATGGTATAATAGATACTGTAAAACCTAAGTGTTATTGTATTAATGTATGAAGGTTGGAAGGAAGGTTTTATTTTTGTTGAATAGATGGTCTGTCATGTGGATCTTGAGCTTTCTGTAATGGGTGTTGATAGGATGGTAGATACTTTGGGCAATATGCAGACAGTGGTTATAGGGAAAGGGGAGGGTTTTTGTTAATCATCAACCCTATTTTGGTTGGTTCAATTTTGTAAACTTTTTTCATATATTATTAATAACATATATCGCTATTATAGATTAAAAAAAAATGATTTCCAAGTTGTTCTCTTTGTTCGTTTTCCAAAAATCTTATATGAATCAATGAATCAAGTATCTTTTGGTTTATGTTTCTACACTGTGTTGTTGAATTTGAATGGTTTAAGATTCTTCTAAAGTAGAGGATTAAATTGCTTATTTTCATTAGGAGGATTTTAGTAGAGAACACATTCGAGGGAGATACAATTAGGAAGTTCATTTATGTTATGATTAGTATCAGACTTTAGTCATATTAGGCAGATAGTGTTGCAAAGCTTGTATGTCCTATGTTTCTAGGGTTAAAATTAATCATAAAGATAATCAGATATGAAAGATAAAATCACAAACTCTAAATCCAATTACAATTAACTCCTAAATGACAATGAAATAAAGATGCAAGAATTGAATGAAAAAAGCTTAATCAAACTCCTGATTCTGCATCATGGCTTCCATTTCTCTTCTCCAAATCGTGTGGTAGGTGGCTCTCAGGTGTTGCACTAGGTTTCCCTGCATATGATTGACATAATTGTTTTGAAGATAGTGATTATGTGATTCTAGGAAAATTGATGTGAAATGAGGTTGAATTTATGGATTTTTGAGATAAATGGGGAGAGAAATTGAACCAAAGTGTTGATTGATAGTTCAACTAATTTTGATTGATTAGTTAAGTGGATAGATTGATTTGTTAATCATTTGATTGATCAGTGGACTGAATTGATTAGGGAGATGACTGAATAGATTAGCCAGTTGACTAGATTGATTGAGGAGAAGATTGAATTGATTGATTAGACAGAAAAGGTGATTTGGAGTGAAAAGGGGAGATTGGAGAATTAACTGATTTGATGAACTGGTTAAGATTTTCAACATGTGTTGTAGGAGATTGAATTGAAATTTATTTTCATTTTGATTTTTAAATGATGAAATGCACATAAGATTTACTGAAATTCATTGAAATTCAGATTTGGTGAAATGTGAATTTGGGAAAATGAAATTAGATGGAATTAGTTGAAATTCGAATTTGGGGATTTGGAGGAATAAATTAAATAATTAATTAATTTAAATGAAATTATTCAATCATTGGAAATAGGATTAATTAAATAATAAAGATTATTTAATTAAAGGAATTAATTGTAATTATTTAATTAATATTTATGAAAGGGGTAAATGATGAATTGATTAAAGGATAGAAACAAAATGATTAGTAATGAAGAAAGTGATGATTGGATTAGTTTAGAAGAATAATTAGCTTAATTAAATAATTAAAGAATTACTTAATTAATAAGATGAATAATTAGTAAATGATCAATGAGACATTTTTAGGTGTTTACATCCTATATTGTAATAATGGTTCATCTTGCTTAATGGATGAGGCACTGGTCACAGAATCATGTTGCTAATTGTGGCAATTAAAATCAAGAAAAATTATTACTCTTTATACTTGCTTTTGGTTTTGTAAATTTCAGTTTTTGAAAGTAGGAGGAAATATTGATTCTCATAGTGATTCAGAACATATATGCAAGGATAAAAGCCATATCCATCAAGTTTAAGGGTTTTCTAATTCACTCAATAGGTTGAGAATACATCTATAATAATACCAAAGGGTGATTGAAATTATCATAAAAGTACTATAGAAGGGATACCCACCTAGGTCCAATAGAGCCTAAAGTGTAGAGAAAGTGACTTGTTCCTTATCCCTAGTTATTATTTTGTTAATTGGTCCACTAATCCAATACCTTGAAGATTGAGATTGGCTACTCATAGAGGATTCTTGGAACCATCAATTGGGAACAATGATAGAACCATCTCCTAATATCCTCATAATGATATCATAATAACAACATATGCACAAGGAGATAACTATGCTATCCATCTCTCGAATGAATCCTCCAAAACTAGTCATCTATCCATAGCTCAAGATCCATATCTATGAAAGATAAGCATAAAAACTATATACTTGAAAGGAACAATGGTAAATAACTATCAAGTAGTAAACCACTAAGTAGACCAAGAGTGGTGAATGAGAATTTTCATCAAGATATCCAAGTCATTATGACTCAATCTAAGAATAATCTCCTCTCAAGTTCATACCGGGTGAAAGCTCATCGGTCTTCTTTTTGAAACCATCATACATGTATAAACACATATCTCTAATCACAAGAGAACTCTAGTGTCACTTAATTCCCCAAGTATACATGAGCACTTGTAACGATCAATACATGTCAAACTTCAAATGCAACATAGCACTATCATGAAGTAATCAAGAAAACCATCATGTACTCAATACAAAGAGAACCGCCCAAGATAAATTTCAAAGATCCAATCATAGAATTAGGAACATAAGCATGACAACATGACCTAACCATATCCTCCTAGGACATCACATGCTCTAAGTGAATATAACTTGGTCTTGAGAATAATTTATCATGCCAAAACTCTAATCTAGGATCAAGAGTGCACCATGTCATAACAACAACCATCATGATAAGCAAGAATAACATGTCAAATGAAAGTATAAACCATACCTCAACCAAAGACTCCAAGAGTCCTCCATGGCTCCAAGATGTCAACATATCCAATCAACATGAAGATAACCATCTCCTACCAGTGATCCTACAAATGTTAAAGACCCTTCGACAACAATAGGATCAAGAGCTCCTCCAAACATCTACAACACTAAAGAAGATCATCCACTAAAAAAATGTGAATCTCACATCACTGCCAACAACTCCCACTAAGCCATGATAACAAGTCACACATGGCATTGCGATATCAATCTCCTAAATAAAAATAATTGAGGTATACATATGCACAATTGAAATGTTAATAACATCAAGTGTAACCATGATCTCCAAGCCAAGAAGTTACATACAACCATGAACAAAATATTGGGAATCAATCCTACACCTGCAACTCATACTTTCAAAATATCCCATTGAAATGTGTAACCAATGAAATGCAACCAAGCTATAATGACATCATGATAAAACCACATGCTAAACACCAACTATCTACGTACTATAAAAATCATCCATCCTCTCATCTCAAAACAAACATACCAATACACTAATGACTATAGACAAGGCCAACTTGCAAAGTCTATAACCACAATGAGTCAAACTTGGTGGATATGGATAGTTCACATCTGAGTTATCCCAATGCAACCAAATAGGCTGTACACAACTACAAGTTGAAAAAATCATAGATCTAAACACTAAAACATGCATACTCATCAACACATTAGTAAACTTCAAACTGAGATATCAAAGAGAATAATCTTGTAGACCAAATGACTCAAACACCAAATCAACCTTTAATATGATTTTCCAAACATGTCCACAACCAAGTTCCATAGTCAAGGAACCAAATAAGAATAAAAAATATAAGAAACAACCTCCTAATGTAGTGCGCCTCCCTCTTTTGGCTTGTCAGACCCTGTGATTTGTGTTTTGTGTGGTTTGACCCTTATTTTGGTGTTGGTCGATTTTGGTTTTGGATTGTGATGCTTGACTATGTTTCTTGGATTTCTATGTGACTATGATATTTCATGTTGTGTGGATGGTCAGAATAATGATATTTTGAGCATGTGATGCTATATGATGTATCTTTGCTTTATGTGTTAGATGATTATAGAGATAATATTTTTGTAATGCTAGAATTTTATCCTGATGTTATTAGATGTATATCTGCTTGATCTTACATTTCTTATTATCTCTGATGTGATTATTATATGTTATTCATATATGATATTTCATTATTGGATTAGTTTATTTATATTTATTGATGTATACTGACTTTATGTACAACGCTTCCATGTTTAATGTGCTTGGGTGAGAGGGAAAAGCATCACACTGCTCTCTACGGGCAAGCTATGCCGCTTCCATTCCCTACTCATGGTATGATATTTTGTGGATCATATATGTTGGTGTTGGAAATAAGCCACTCGGACCGACGATTGACTGGTCCAAGAGGGGCCAGTAGCTCAGTGGTAGAGCACTCCAACAACATATGGAAGGTCTTAGGTTCGAGTCCCAGCTGGTCCATGTCTCAACAATATATATGTGTATGTTTGACAATTTGTTTATTCAACTGCTGGTACCGAGAATCTACTCCACCTGAATCTCAAGTTTGAGCGTGCTCTCCAACCCAATGGTAAAGTGGACAAAGGAGATATCAGTCAGACCCCTGTTAGGCACCCTAGTTCTTTGTTTGTCAAGTCTTGTCAATCATCACCCTCTGTTAGTCTACTTTGTTTTGAGTTGTCATAATTTGTTTTCCTGCTTATAATATCTTAATTCTTGTGGAGTGATTTATATTTTGTCTCTCTTCGTATTTGGAATGTGATTGTTTAATTAATTAATAAATTGTGATTGTGGTACTTAAGCTCTAAATTATTTTAATTAATTAATTATTTAGAAAGGAAGAGTTTATAAGGGAATTAAAAATAACAATTATATATTAAAAGGTTAGTAAATTAAAAATTCATTATTGTTGTCTCATTTGAATTATTATGATCATTTAATTAAATATTTCTTTAATAATCTTATTAACACTTATTATTTTTATCAATAAATAAAAAATAAGTTAATTATTCCTTATTGTTTTAAAAAAAATTAAATAAATAAATAAATAATTAAATCTAAGAAGGAAAATTGTTATTATTTATTTTAATCAATAATTTGCATGTACATGTGGGGGTTACAAAATAATTTAATGGAATTAAATAATGGAGGAATATTGCATGTTGGGAGTTACTTTTTGAAAAAAGAAAAATGTATTTTAATTTGATGGCTTGCTTTTTGAAAGGCAAGAAGTTTTGCCGTGAAGGATGGCTCTGTAATTTTCTAGCTTCTCTCGGGTTTTTTGGTTTGGGGAATTTGAGAGGAAGAATTTGGGGTTATTTTCTGGCTCTTGAAAAAAAATAAAAATTGGGGAAGGGATTATGAGGAATTGCTTGTAAAATATGTTGGAGCTCTCTATTTGATATCCAATATATACTGCTTCTTCACCATTCTCTTTTCGAAAAGCAAAAAAGGTATGAAATCTGGTTATTTCTCTTGCATGTTTTAAAAAAAAAATTGGGTTTAATTCTCAGGAAAATGGGTTTAAATCTAAGACTATATGGATTCATGTTTTGGCATTTGTTATTTAAAAGATTTGATGTTTTCTATGGCTATTGATCTTTGAAAATTGCTCTTTAATTATTAATTTCCATTTTTTATTTACAATTAGAATAAATCCGTTAATAAAATTTGGGCATTTGGATCGATCTCAGGAAAAATTATTTTTATCTCTTTTTTTGGTGATACGTACAGAAACTCTAGTGTTATATATATATAAATCACAAAATCCCTACGACTCTGCTATTATTGAAATGTTTGTTTTATTATTTACCTCGACCTGTTTATTTTTATTAATTTTCGTTGGTATGTGGGGAGGCTCAACCCCACGATTGTGGGGGAGCCGAAACCCACGAAGTGGGATGGCTCTCTCCATAGCCATGGGGGAGCCTTCACCCATGAGGTGGACAAACAACGACCCCCCTCTCTTTCGTTTTCTTTCTACAACAACGACCGTGTTTATGCTATGCGATGTGTATTGTATGTTATTGGCTCGGTTGGTATTTATTTGGTTATCAAATGTAACTTTGTTTAGTGCATGATATATATATATATAAAGATTTCTTTGTGTTAGGATTAATATATTTAAAGATTTCTTTTGTTATATATATATATATAAAGACTTTTGTTATCTTTCTTAGATTATGGAATATAGAAGTTTTCAAGTGAATGTATTTAAAATCCAGTTTGTTTAGCTATAATGTGATTGCATAATTTAATGTATATTTTAATTTTGAGCTCTAAATTCATTCTTGTTATTAATTTAGTCTTGAATTGTGAAAACCGTAGAAATTTACTTAGTTATTATAAAGAATTAATCATTCTAAAGTTAGTTTTTAAATGAGTAAGTGTGAATCGAATGAATTGTTAATATTTTGGATTTTGAAGTATTGAACTTGGATTTATGAAGTTATAGGTGTTATTTTGTACTCCTTGGTTTTATAGTATAACTACTCTTGTTAATGTTGCTTTAATTGTATTTAGCTTCCAAATGCTTGGTCAGTGTTAGAGGTTCTTTTATACAAGTTTTCTCTTCGTCCTTGAATGTTATAAGATTGGCGTCTTGCTAGACTACCTTGATAGCCGAGTCTTCAGTGTTGGTCATTAACGTGCAATTTTCTCTTGGTATTTTGTTTATGTGGATTTTGTGTGCTAGATAGTATTTCCTAGCCTAGTGATGTTAACTCTCCTCTTTGGGATCTTTTCTAGCATGGGAACTAAGTCACGCTATGGTTAAAATCCAGTCACCTTGTGTTTTGGACATAATGGCCTTGATTTTATTTTGAATCCTAGGTGCATGTATGGGGAGTGGCTTCTATTAGGGGGCGAGACCCAAAGTGGTCATCAGGGTAACCCAATGGAAGTTTTGTAAACAAGTGATAACCTAACTAATGAACTTGGGTGGGTAGTTAGATCACATTAATCAAGATAATTCTTTGATGCCTCTTTGCCCCAAACACTCGTATAGATTTGAGGGTAAGTAGAGAAGGGCTTGGAATGGCTTCCACCAATCTTGTCTCCTCGAAAGGTTGGTGTGGTCCACTAGTGAATGTATGGGGGTCAGGGGTCGGGAGAGGTCACCAGGGCAACCCAGGATGGGGGTCGAGACCTAGTGAAGGTCTACTAGGGTAACCATGACATCTTAGTGATGACACTCTTCCCTTGAAACCTAGTGGTAACCTGCATCATTATCCTTTCGTGTGTTGAGTTCCTATTTGTTTTTCTGTGGCATTCTCTTGTGAGCCTCATACATGATTAGTTTAATTGATTCCTTGATAGCATTGATATATTGTTTCTCTTGTGAGTCATGTTGGCACCTTATATGTCTTGCTTCTACCTAGAGGGTCTGACTGGTACCTCCTAGCATGGGGGGTGGACCTTTTTGGTGTCACATGGTTGGGTGGAGTTCTTGTCACACCCATTGGGTTTGGCTCCTTCAGCTTCATGTTTGTGTTCGCACAGAGAAGATTCAAAGACTGTCATTGTTGTACCAGATTCATATGTGCTTCCCTACTTGGGACTTTTGGAGATTTGTATTTTGAGGATCCATCATTATTTATATGAATTCTTATGTAAATTCTCAAGCAATGTAATGAGAATATTGTATCCATGTAATGTTTATATTATTATTTATATCATAGTTCCTTGTAATTATTTAAGATGATGTATAACCTCATGTTGCATCGTTATGGAGCCTTAAGGACATGCGATAGCTAATTCATTATGCATCTAGTTAAATGTATCTTTAGTATTTGTATTTGATATATTGAATTTTTATTTTTATTTTTAAATTATTCGCATTTTGATGTTTTGTCCTCTGGGCCTCATGGCGGGGTGTGACACCTAACATCAAACCAAATCACAAATATGATCATGTTGTGTCAATGCAAATGTGTACATGTATACTCATGACATAGTAATCATCTTCAATGATGTACCTACAATCAACTGCCACCTACACAAGATTCTAGTCTCAAACGATGTCCAAACATGTCCTCAAAATTAAAGACAAGCCATGTACTTATGGCCATCAAAGTCCAACTCTAAAAAACACCTATAAACCCGTGTCAAGAAGCACCAAATTTGATAATCAACTATAGCATCATAAATATCTCATAAAAACATGTACCTCCTCAAGGTTTTGCCTCTTGACTTATTTGGATGTTCACATAATCACACCTCAAATCCTAGGCACCTACAAGTGATCAAACAAGTATACAACTCTCCATAATTATTAAATTGATAAAATAAAAACGCCACTATGTATTAGATAGAGCATACTCTCCAACTCCCATTCTAAATCAAAAATATTATTTTGCATGCAAAAGTTATGACCAAAATCATGTAGAGAAGAACATGTGACTTCTAGACCCAAAAAATGTCAAAACAACAAAACCAAGGAACCAAACTTATACCACTATGTAGTGCTCAAAACCAACTTTCCAAAAAATGGACACTCTAGGTGCAAGTTATGCCCATTAGGAAAAACAAGTTTACTTATAAGGGCAAAGATGGACCCCACTCTTGAATGAAAATTCATTTGCTTTTCACAAAATTCAAAAATTCCAATTGATCAACTTCTTTGAATTTTATTTAATTTTCAATCTTTTCAAAGTTAAGAAAAAAAAACTTTCATGTGGCTTACCTTTTAAAGGACTTAATGTATAGTTTGAAGTGTTTTAAGTTTTAATATTTATAAAGACCTTATACTGAAACCCTTTTCACTTAACGACTTAAAATTTATTTTGGTAAAAGCAGTTTAGACTTTATTTTGGCCATTATGTGGGATTGCATGGGAGGCCAACATGTATTGTGGTATTGCAGTACCACAATATCATAGTACCACAAATTATATTTATTTGCTTTCTTTTTCAAACAAACTCTAGACTTTTCCAATCAAAGTGTCATTTTTTAATTTATTTATTTTGCAAGATAAAGTTATTTTTTCTTTGACGGGTATTTTAATTTTTTTATTTTTTGTAGCCTAAATTTGATGACAGTATCAGTAATTTTTTTTTGCATTTTTTTCAATTGTGGAAAAAAGGTCAAATTATATATTAAAATTCATCACTCGACCAAACTAGATCCAATGACGAGGTTTGTTTTTCCCCAAAAATTCATTTATGAAAAAACCCTCCCAAACCCCTCATATGAATGCATATCCAAAATATCTTCTAAACAACACATCATAACAACAAATCCAAAATCCTCAGATTTGCAATAAATCAATCCACAAATATGTGGGAAGTACGATTGTCATTGCACCAAAAGATCAACTTGTTAATGCTCAATATAACCACTAGACTTATAGAATCCATGGGAGGTGGTTAAGCCATGCCACAAACCCAAACATTGTGTTGCACAACACAAGGAGACCAAGGGCACACACCTTGCAACAATCCCCCCCAACGCAAGCGAGGGATTTGAACCTATGACCCAAGCTCTGATACTACTTGTTAGAAGTACGGTTGTCGTTGCACCAAAAGATCAACCTGTTAATGCTCGATACAACCACTAGACTTATAGAATTCATAGAAGGTAGTTAAGCCATGTCACAAACCCAAGTGTTGCTTTGCACAACATGAGGAGACCAAGAGCACACACCTTGCAATAAAATATATTTCATACCTTGTAATGTCCCAAAATTTTCATGCATAACTATGGCTTCAACTTTGCACCTTGTCCACTCAAGCTAGGGTTATAGCTTAAATCAACCATGAAATCCCTAATACCACTTGTTAGGAAATAATAGTTCATACCCAACTATATTTAATCCATTTCCTACAAACCCAAGAGAGAAAACAATGCATGCAAGTTTATAGATTCACCATTATGCAAAGATCAAATTTGCAAGCCACAAGATAACACAAGATATACCTTGAGGAAACCTTCATGAGGGAAAAACCTAGCCTCTAAAAGTACCCATACTTCATGTATTATTTAACAATAAAGAAATACAAAGCACTTACAAAGTTACAATGAAAACTCCTAAAATGGCAAGCCCTCCAATGCATTTTTTGTGTGTCCAAGCATGAATCCATACATCACAACCCATCATTCACAAAAGTAATCCTCCAAAAGACTCAATAATGACAACCCAAACCACCAAACAACCTAAACCACTAACATGTGCTTGCTTTTCTATAATAAAGCTCACACAAAATACAACTAGTGGTAAAGTAAAACCATGTGACACAAAACCACATGAGAACAATACCATTGACCTTTCAATTAATATTGGGTATTAAGTTTTCACTTTATTAAATTACTTTCTCCAATATTAAATAAATACAATGTAATATCTCAACGTGACACCCATATTAATTATACTTCTCAATGTTACAATACAACACATAAAGTGGCCACAAGAATGTTAACTCCCAATGATGCACATCCATCTAGGTTCCCATGGGTGCAACACACATAATAAGTAAATAATATATTATAAACATTGTGCAAGGTGGCAACACCTTATCCCAAAATCATAGAATTTAGAGGCAATTTTTTTTCATAATTCTTTATATAGAATAATAATATAGATTGTGTTAAATACGTTTAATGTAAATAAACCTTCCTTATTTTTTAATACACTCATTCCTTCCATTTGATCATTAAATGGGACATGTAAGGGAGTAACTAAACAAATTAGGTAATTTCATATACTACATCATGTCTAGATTTTTAACTATCATAAAAATAAATTTCTATAATTTGAAATAAACTAATAGTTTGCAAAACTTCAATTTTATTATCAACCATATCTTGAAGATAAATGAAGAATCCACTCCATTCAATGATACAGGCTATCATTTAACTTCACTTGACTAGGGACCATATGGATTCTTCCATTCCTAAATAAATGGAAGATAATGCCTCATGTTCCCAATCATAAAATGACATAATAAAATGTTTAATGTACATAATGTGCTAATGGTGTTGAAAAAGGTATCTCAATCTTGTATTTCAATGTTGATAACACTAAAATGTAATTTTTGAGTTATAGAGTTTTTTGTTGCTCCAAAAATAATTGAAATAACCATTGTAACATAAACAACTTTAGATAAAAGTGATTATTGAAATAATGTATCCTATGGTGATGATAATAAATATTTTCATTCAATAAGATGTGCTAAACAAAAAAACCAAATCAGGAAGATATGCTTTATTTGCTTTAAATGAATTTTTTTTTTTTAATAATAGTACAATTAGTTGTCAAGATGTAGATGTAAGAATTCACCTGTAGCAACCCAAGATCTAGAGGCTAATGAATAACACAAAAGCAAGAGAGAATGAAATAGACAAGAACAAATTGTATTCTCATCAAGATGCAAAATTCCCTTGACTATATAATGTACATGACCTTGCTTATAAAGGCAAGGCAATAGGGAAATGAGAGCACACAATAAGGACATGTGGTCCAATGAGATGCAAGGGTAGGTAGGGGCAGGTAGGAGAAACAATAGATAATGAACCACTAAAGGTGGATCACCCACCGAAGGTGAAATTATCATTCCACCATAAGTGAATATAAAAAATCTGATAGCAAGATAACAACACCAAAAGAGGAATTTCTCCTACAACCATATTCCCTAGATATGCAGTTACTTAAGTGTCTCATATGCAAATTAATATAAAAATGCATTATCTTAAGTCAACTTAAGTAAAGTGTAATTACATGAGATATAAATTACAAGAACCCCCCCACTCCCTAAGTGTAACTTAGGGGAATGTAGACTAAAGCTAACAATGCAAGATGGGTCCCGACTATTAGGCCATGTTAGGTACTCATGTACAAATGCAATGCAATCTCTCACAAATGGAGAAAGAGAGAATCACCCTAAGGGAAAAAAACTCCCCCACCTTAAAAAAGAGAGATGAAAACACACAATGCTCTCAATGAAGAATGAGAAGAACAAAACCTCATGTGAGGAAGAAGTGCCCCCCTAAGAGAGGAGAGAGACCAAAAATCCCCCCCTCAATGTAGAATCTCTTGCAAAGATGGTCCAATGATGTTGAAAAACATTCCTCCCTATTAGGAAGAAATAGAGCCAATGTTGTACCAAGAATGT